>NC_142598.1:12829125-13144125 GCF_965207765.1 Zootoca vivipara
TACTTCTTCCCTGGCAGGGGGTGCCATTTTGCAGTTTGCAGCCTTGGGCTGGCCCTGAGCAAATGCCTCTCCTTTCCATGCGCTGCCTATGCAGTGAGAATCAGGCTTATAGATTTATTGGGGAAAACAAGGTGCGTAGCTGTTCCCTTTGCATCTAAACACAACTACTTTATCGCCTCCTTATTTGTCTCTTATTTGTTCTTCACTTACTTTAACCCATTTTTTGCTTAGTTAGTAGACAAAGCTGCTTTTAAAATTTCCGGAGCTCCGTTTAACTGCATAGCTGGTAATACTAACGATACAGGGTAAATAGCCTGATCATTCTAATCAGGAGGATTACAATGAAGTAAGGGGGCTATGGGATGGCATAGAAAGCGGGTGGCGCTGTGGTCTAAACCACAGAGCCTAGGGCTTGCCAATCAGAAGGTCAGCGGTTCGAATCCCAGCGACAGGGTGAGCTCCCGTTGCTCAATCCCTGCTCCTGCCAACCTAGCAGTTCGAAAGCACCTCAAAGTGCAAGTAGATAAAACAGGTACCGCTCCGGTGGGAAGGTAAACGGTGTTTTCGTGTGTCTGGTTCGCCAGAAGTGGCTTAGTCATGCTGGCCACATGACCCGGAAGCTGTACGCCGGCTCCCTCGGCCAATAAAGCAAGATGAGTGGCGCAACCCCAGAGTCGTCCACGACTGGACCTAATGGTCAGGAGTCCCTTTACCTTTTAAGGGGGCCATAATGGATTTCTTAAAGAGGTATCCTACAAAGTCTGCTTGATTATTCTTCTTGGGTTCACCCTGAGAACTTGTTTTAAAAATACAACTTGGGCAAAGCTCAACCCAAAACATTAAGATCTTTTTGCGATAATCCAAGAAGCTCTCAGCCCCTTGTAAAGAATTATCCATCTTGCCACTGGGGTAATTCCATGCTTTTTTCTACTGCTATTACCAATAAACAGAGAGATCTGCAGAGAGCAAAAATGCCATGCAGTCACTTTTTTTTTAATTGTCTTATGCTTGGGAAACAGCTTTTGGAAATTAGAATAGGAAATATGTTGGAGATGGGTACAAAGGAAAGAAAACAAGGCAGCAAGCCTTCAGTGACTCTTAGAAACAGACTTTGGAAGTCCTAAATACAAATGTCTTCCCTTTAAGGGAGAACACTGGGAGGCATAACATCTTGAGGAATATAAATTTAATGTCCGGATGCTTTCAAAGTGCCATAACCTAGTCGTCATCGTCATCATCGTCATCATCATCTTCGTCACCATCATCTTCATCAACATCATCGTCTTCAGTGTTTATCTTCCCAGAAAGCACATCCTCTATCCAATCTTCCAATTCCTCGGCTGTGGGGAGGTCATCATCATCTCTGATATCCATCCAGACACTATCAGCCTAAAAGAAAAGGCAGTATAGAAAGAAAAATGAAGATTTGCTTCATGTAAAATGTAAAATAGCAGGTCATTGAGCCAAATAAAGGCTTGACATATCTCGCTTTGCATGTCATGAGTCTCTTCTATATTGGTTTCACCTTTTAAGTTGAATTACTGAAATAAATGAACTTTTTGACGATATTCTAATTTTTTGAGTTTCACCTGTATTTACGTTCTCTAAGAGATTTCAAAGCTCAAATTTAGCTCTTAGGATCAATTACGCAAGGCAAGAATCTTGTCTAACTTATTCTGAAGTTCGACTTCTGAAACGTTCGACTTCCAAAGCACGGCTTCTGATTGGCTGCAGGAAGTTCCTGCAGCCAATCGGAAGCCGCGGTAGCCCCGTCGGACATTTGGCTTCCGAAAGAACGTTTGAAAACTGGAACACTCCTGGTTTTCGATGGTTCAGGAGCCGAAACGTTTGACTCTCAAGGAGTTTGGGAGCCAAGGTACAACTGTATGTGATTTTTTGTACCACTTTATTGACTTCATGAATCAAAGAAAAGATGCCATAACTGGGAATTAGCAGGCTTCGCTCCACCCCCCACTCCCACTTGCTACTGAACTGACTTCCAAGCTATCTACAATGGACACCACTCCTGAGTCTGAATACGTATATGATCATCCTCAGCATGCAACTATAGTTTCTGTCTCTGAAATAAGCAAGACTTCATTTGGCAGAGGACTTCCTAGTGGGATACGTGGAAGAAGAGAAGAGTATGGGTGTGCCAAACGAAGAAATCCAGTTTTTGGGCTTTGGATAGGCCCCATGTCAGTTTGTCTCTTCCTCGAACCTAAAGCTACCAGGTACATGAACTTGCTGATACTCACATCTGTGACATTGACCACACCAATCTGGGGCTTGAATAGGTCGATCTTGAAGGTCTTTTCCCAATACACAATGAGCTGTAGGAGCAAAAGAAAAGAGAAGCATTGAAGATTTCATATAAACATGGCGATTTATTAAGCGGTGCACAAATCCAAGTCCACCCAAATAAATAATCGGGCCTGACAAGTGGGAGACAAGAGGGAAAGAAGCGAGGTTGCCATCTAAATGTATGTGCAATTTTTGTAAGACTTGGGCTGTTGTTCTCCGTTTTTGTTCAGTATTTTCTTCCCCTTTCCTCCTTTGTCTCCACCAAAACATTCCCGAAAGTAAGGGTTGATTTGAGCCAAGTACAGCTGACAGAACGGTACTTTCTGTGCCAGAGTTCATCTCTAGGAGATTTGCCGTTGTAGAAGTAGACAGGAGAGTGCCTATGAATCTATCTGGAGCGCTGGAAAAATTACGACAAAATGACAATAACGCCAGGCCATCGTACTCACCAGAGGAAAGTCGTCTGGGTCAATCCACACAATGCTCAATTCAGGGTTGTCGGTGTTGTCTTTAGCAACCTGCTTGACAATTTCCAGGAATTCAAAGCCATCTGAAATGAAACACTGTTTAAGTTCCTCTCATGCACAGATGTCAGAAGAATCCACTAAGCTATCACAGTCGTCGTCATCAGGGTGAGAACAGGATGTTCCAAGCAACCCTGCCAGTGGCAGAAGAGAATAAATAAAAAATATTGGCCCTCTGCATTTTCTCAGTGCCCAGGCCCGTCCTAGCCATAGAGGCTAGTGGCGCGGAGAACCACGATGCCAGGCACTGGAGGGCACTGGAAGGGTGCCAAGTGAGCGCAGGGTTCCGGCGATCTGGCCAGGACTGCGCTCCTTCTCCGAGAACTCCGCGCTGCGCCTCCTTCTCGTTTCCCCAGCGCTGGGTTCCCCTCAGTCGAGCTTTGCCACCAGCGCGCGCACAGCGCCCAAGCAGCTCTTGCTAGTCCCGCGATGCGTGCGCTGGTGGCGAAGCTTGACTGAGCGGAACCCAGCGCTGGGGAAACGAGAAGGAGGCGCAGCGCGGAGTCCTCGGAGGTGGCCTCCCGCTGCTGCCGTGGTCCGCTTGGCACTCCCGGGCCCTTGGAGAGGCGCTGGAGGGACCTAGCGCCAGGGCGCTGGAGGGACCTAGCGCCAGGGCGCTGGGTGGGCTTAAGTGCCATTCAACTGTCCTTTCTGTTCTGGACATGGGGAGTAGCCCGGCAATCTCTTCATCTCTTTGCCCATCTTCTCCTCTGCATTAAGAACCCGCCTCATGATTGTGAAAGAGGATCAAGTATTATTTATGTATGCGACAACCGCGGCTAGAACTTTATTAGCCCAAAAATGGAAAACTCAGGAGTTACCGACGATTGAAGAGTGGCAGACAAAAATGATGGACTATGCGGAATCAGCAAGACTGACTAGCAGGATCCGAAACCAGGGAGAGTCAAGGTTCCAAAAGGATTGGAGTAAATTTGTGGACTATATGGAAAGGAACTGTAGAAGTTTAAAGACATTTGCAGGACTGAAATAAATCCTACGAATTGACTTTAGATAGAAGGAATAAAGAAACTGTAAGACAGGAATGGACAAAAAAACCCACTGGGGGGAGGGAGGGAAGTCAAAGCTCGGCAGAGCAAAGGGAATTGCAGTAATCGAGAGATGTGTAAGAGAAAATTTTTGTTGTTGTTTGTTTCATTTTGTTATTTGTTAAATGTGTTTAATTGGAAAATTTAATAAAATGCCTTTAAAAAAAAAAGAACCCGCCTCATGACTTAGATGGCATGTAAACAAAACATTACTGGAGCAACAGAGCCATGTTGGAAGACCCTGCAAAAAAAGGAGCTGAGCTGAGGGGAAATGGCTCCTGTGAGCAGCAGTAGTTGGCTGTACAATGTGCAGATTAGCTTGTGCCTGTGATATCACAGGGCCACTTCCTCCAAATCCCTGAGGTAGTTTTGCAACTTAGGAAAAGCTGTACACTTAAAGAAAAAAGAATATTGAAATGAAGCAACATATTTGCAGAGCTCGTAGCCAGGAAATGCAAGAACTGTAGCCTCCGATAGATTTACACACTCTCACATAAAGGAAAGGTGTGTTCACAACAATTCTTTCAAACAGTAGTAGCTTGTTCTTGCATTAACGTCAACAGTAAATCACTTCGCATTTGTGCAGTTCAAACACAGCCAAAGCATAAGGGAGCAAATTACTGCTGCCTTTACTTTGTCCCCAGGGTAAGTAGAAAAGTATCACTGACCAAGTATGAATCCTACAGACGTTAGGAGGGTTAGAGATACCCAAGCAAATGGTTTTATTCCATGATCTGCTCTCTTGTGGTCTTGCACGTAGGAAGGGATATGTGGTAATTTCCATTGATCTCTGAGCCCCAGAAAGGTGGACAAAGAAAGATCTCTTACCTGGGTCATCTTCTTCAGCAAATGCCACAATGTGAATGCCATCAAGGTCATCCTCCTGTGGACAAGAAAGATGGGATTGGTGAGTTGAAAGTTAGGGATGAGAGTGTGCTGGGCATGGAGAGATGGATCTGAAGATCGGTCAACCAGAGAATGTCAAGAATTCCCGTTTTCATTGTAGACTGTCTCGCCAGAGTGGTGCATGCTCTGGTTATCTCGTGCTTGGACTACTGCAATGCGCTCTACGTGGGGCTACCTTTGAAGGTGACCCAGAAACTACAACTAATCCAGAATGCGGCAGCTAGACTGGTGACTGGGAGCGGCCCCCGAGACCATATAACATCAGTCCTGAAATACCTACATTGTCTCCCAGTACATTTCCGAGCCCAATTCAAAGTGTTGGTGCTGACCTTTAAAGCCCTAAACGGCCTCGGTCCAGTATACCTGAAGGAGTATTTCTACCCCCATCATTCAGCCCGGACACTGAGGTCCAGCTCCGAGGGCCTTCTGGCGGTCCCCTCCCTGCGAGAAGTGAGGTTACAGGGAACCAGACAGAGGGCCTTCTCGGCAGTAGAACCCTCCCACCAGATGTCAAGGAAATAAACAACTATCTGACTTTTAGAAGACATCTGAAGGCAGACCTGTTTAGGGAAGCTTTTAATGTTTAATAGATTGTTGTATTTTAATATCCTTCTGGAAGCCGCCCAAATAAATTATTATTATTAATGTTTGATGTTTTATTGTGTTTTTAATATTCTGTTGGAAGCTGCCCAGAGTGGCTGGGGAGGCACAGCTAGATGGGCGGGGTACAAGTAATATATTATTATTAGTAGTAGTAGTATTAGTATTGGTATTATTATTATTCCTGTGACTGAGCGGCAGGTTCCATGGTCCATAAGGCTCTTCCCCCACAAGTTATTTTTCTTGCAGAGGGATAAAGTGTCCCATAACTCATATGGCAAGTCACTTATTTACAACGACTCAAGCAGAAGACTTGGAGAGTACATAGATTCTGTCCAATCCATGTAGCACAGTTAGTAATCTGAACTGCACCTGTACGACTGCTGACTAAGCATCATATTTGGTCAATCAATCAATCAATCAATCAATCAAAGCTTTATTACGGTCATATACCAGCTATTATATTTAGTCAATTCACCAGCTCTCTCTTGTGGCCCAGCCCAAATCCCAGCAATCGAAAACTCCCAACGGAAAACTCCAGCCTTCTTCACACAACTCCGCCATGTGTTCAGTGAATGTATGAATGGCAAGCAAGAACACACCAGATAGTGAACATCAGCAAATCACTCTGCCCAACTCTGATGGCTCCACATGAAAGGAGCTAAACATGTATGGCTGAACACAAATGTTGGGCTTCCACAACATCAGGGATCTGCATTATCAGGATTTTCAATTATTTGAAGAACAAAAGAAGCCCAGGGGCGTAGGCAGGGAGGGGCGATGGGGGCGCTCCACCCTGGGCAGCATGATCCTGAGGGCATCATGGCTGCTGCCCCCCGCCCGTGCTGGGTGCCCCACCCTCAGAACGCGCGCCAGCCCGCCCCTGCCTGCTCTCTACCCCCGGTGCCGGAAAATGAAGCTCCGCCAGTGAACAAGCCCTCTGCATATGCAGTTGCATGCATGTAGGGACTCCTTTTATGCATTCAACTTTATACGGTGAGATGGAAATGCCAACATAGGAGGCATCGTTGCATGGTTCTCCTGTAATTTAAGAGGGCTCCCATCTTTCTACAAAATTCTGATGGGTATAACATTTCAAAGACTGTAGAGAGACTCCCAAGATATTAAGGGCCATTCAAGTACAGGTCTCGATCACCCATAAAGTTTGCCAGGCAAAGCAATAGATCAATTCATGAGAAACAAGGCAACCAAACAATCACAGAAGGTTCTTTCTGGTGTTGTCCAAAAGTGAGAATTGAAGGGGACAGTTGGGGCATAGGAATGGGAGAGAGGAACAAAAGGATTCTGGCAGGGGTGTCTGTAAAATCTAATAAGAGGAAAAGAGAATTGAGAAAGGTTAGCATTTCCCCCCCAAAAAAATATGGGATGGTTTTCTTCCTAAAAGCCACAAGGTTGGCAGCAAGGCCTTGGGTATCTGGGCACAATGAAAATTATATTGGCAAAGGCCATCTGAGTTGGCAGTCAGGTTGTTTATTGTGCACCTGCTATGAATGTCATCTTGGAATTATACCATGGAAAACCCTCATGTTCCTTGTCTTCCACCAATCCCAGCTTTCAATTTCAATTGGTATTAATGCAAGAGGAAAAAAACCCATCTAAATGCTAATTTCTTTCCCCTCTGAGCCCACCAGTTACAGAACCCCCATAAAATGAAGAGCTAAAAGAATAAGTGGAAAACATCTCTGGGGGGAAGGTGGGGGAGTTGTAGGAACGAGGCTTTAGAGATGTTTGGAGCAGATTTACTACTGAAATGAGAGCAACAATAGTCCACTGTAATGTGTGGTTTGTGTGTTTCTTTTCTTCCAACCCCCCCCCCTTTTCGCCCCGCAAGACAATTCAAACTGTCTTAGCACAAACACAATTCCAAAGTCGATAACTCATTAAACAAGTGGCAGAGGCTCATCTCTGATGCAGTGGAAGAAAACCAGGCTTCATTTTCCTAGCATCTCCCGGTGCCAGTGTGTTAGAGAACATAGGCTGCCATTCAACTACCGGTGGATGGATCTGTCCATTTTGGTTTCTCTGTGCTTCTAATTTTTTCCCCCCACCTTGATTTCAGTTAAAATCTGTATTCATTTTCATGTGCATTTGTCCTGATGCATGCATTTGGTCATGGTTTTGCCATATATACATATGGCAATTTCCCTTATATTTGTGTACACTATTTTCACTAATACTGCCTTTGACTTGGGGGTGTGTGTGTCCTTGAGGGTGCCCCCCTGGTGAATGCTGGACAGCAGAGCTACACAAGTGCCAGGTTCACATACCCAAGCTTCAAATAGCAAGGGGGGGGGATTTCTTCCCAATCCTTTGCTGCATGGCTGCGGTTTGCCCCTGTTAACATGCCCAGGAGATACAAGGGCTGTGATTCTTCCTTATGACATAATCCACCATCCCAGATGCCATTGATTTGGTTGTAGCAAGTATACCCATTTTACCATATACTTTGCATCCTGAGTCTTCTTTACGGGCGTGCTTGACAATGCAGCTAGCCCAGATACTTCTTCTTGAAAATATCCCCATCCCTACAGCTCCCAATTTGTTTCACTTACCCAGGTCTCAAACATATCTTCTGGGCGCAGTTTGCGCAGTGTGGCTCTGAAAAGAAAGAATAGAGACCTCAGTTTTATGGGTACATCTGTATGGTCATTATGACTAAGATTCTGTGTAACAAAAGGAGACTCAGAAGACAGGATCTTCCACTGGCAGGCGTGAACCAGATTGACACAGTGGTCCATCTTTTTTACAACTGCAGTAAGTCTGATTCCAAACCATACGGGAGCATCAGCAATTTCCATTAACACAAACAGCAACAACGTGGGAGCGAGGAGGAATAGACCCTATCCGGGCTCAAAATATGATGTATTTTTTTTCTTTTTTATTATAATTTTTATTTATGATTTTCAATTTCATGCATTTCAATAATTTTACAATCATTTTAATGTTTTGAAACTCAACTTCCTTCCCCCTCTCTCTGCGGTTCCTTAAATTTAATTTTTATATTTTCTGCATATTCCAAATTAACTCAATCATTTATTCATCTGCTTCAAATGCAAACTCTTATAAAACTGCAGGTTATTACAGTAATCCTGCCAATGTTTTTATCTGTTTACAGTTTGCTTGTAAATATTCAATAAACCATTTCCATTATTTTATAAAATGTTTGTTATCTCGATTTCTTATTTTTCCAGTAAGTTTCGCCATTCCTGCATATTCCACAAGTTTTTGTATTCATTCTTCTTCCGTCAGGACTTCTTCTGATTTAATAATAATAATAATAATAATAATAATAATAATAATAATAATGTAATAATAAATAAATAAATAATTTATTATTTATACCCTGTCCATCTGGCTGAGTTTCCCCAGCCACTCCATTTTGGGGCAAGTAACATGTATCTTTTTCTATCCACCCACTTTGTGCATACGTTTAAAAGGTTAGCATCAATGGTGACCACCAACATGCAAACAAATTCTCAAGTTTTTATGTATATTATTTAAAACCAGCTACAATCTCCTTAAGAAAATGAGAGAGAGAGAGAGAGAGAGAGAGAGAGAGAGAGAGAGAGAGAGAGAGAGAATGAATGAATGAATGAATGAATGAATGAAAGAAAAGGTAATAAATAAATAAAGAAATAAAGTATCATACGGTAGAATTGTAGAGCTGGAAGGGTCATCTAGTCCAACCCCCTGCAATGCAGGAATCTTTTGCCCAATATGGGGCTCAAATCCATGGCCCTGAGATTAAGAGTCTCATGCTCTACCCAATAAGCCAGTGTTTCCCAACCAGTGTGCCTCCAGATGTTTTGGGACTATAACTCCCATCATCCCTAGCTAGCAAGACCAGTGGTCAGGAATGATGGGAGTTGTAGTCCCAAAACATCTGGAGGCACACTGGTTGGGAAACACTGCAATAAGCTATCCCAGATCTCCTGGGATCTTCTGAGAGAGAAGTGTCTACAGCATCCATTAGCACTTAAAATACCACAACAGGTAAGTTAAGTACAGCCAATGGACTTTAGGTTAGCTAAATAAAGACCCTTTAAATCAGGAATAGGCAAACTCGCGCCCCTCCCAGATGTTTTGGGACTACAACTCCCATCATCCCTGACCACTGCTCCTGTTAGCTAGGGGTGATGGGAGTTGTAGTCCCAAAACATCTGGAGGGCCGAGTTTGCCTATGCTTGCTTTAAATTGTTGCACAATCATTGATTGCTCCACAGGAACTAAGCTGCCATCTTCCTCCATCTGTTCTGGTAGTAGGCAATATTTAGTGGTCCATGCTAGGAACTGCCTGTGTCAGATGATGTGTCTGCTGAGATGATTGCTCTTGTTTCTTTTTCTCGTTGCTTCTTGTGCTCCTGGGATAAAGCTTCAGGGGCCTTGACTGAGATTCCCAGACATTCCTCTGTGGGAGCTGTCCTATGAGTGTGTCTGCTGGAGTCATCATACCTGGAGGTATACTGGCTGGCAGCAGTTCAACTGTTTCAGAGGAGGGGACTATTCAGCAGATGTGGAACAAGGTGGTGTAGCCAATGCTACCACCAACTTTGTTTAGGCTTATGGGCTACCTGGGTGTGTTCAAGGGTCATGGTGGCCCATTTCTGAGATCTTCCAGATAACATAGAATCATAGAGTTGTAAGAGACCACAAGGGCCATCCAGTCCAACCCCCTGCCAAGCAGGAAACGCCACCAAAGCATTCTTGTCTACCAAGACTCCTAGATCCTTTTCACATGTACTGCTCTCAAGCCAGGTGTCTCCCACCCTGTATTTGTGCCTTTCATTTGTTTTGCCCAAGTGTAGTACTTTACATTTCTCCTTGTTAAAATTCATCTTGTTTGCTTTGGCCCAGTTGTCTAATCTGTTAAGGTCATTCTGAAGTGTGATTTTGTCCTCTGGGGTATTAGCCACCGCTCCCAATTTGGTGTCATCTGCAAACTTGCTCAGGATGCCCTCAACATTGTCATGGAGAAATGAAAGGGGAGGGGGGTACAAAAAATAAAATAAAATGCAAGAACAACTGATTGGTTCAAAATTGGGAAATGAGTACGACAAGGCTGTATATTGTCTCCCTGCTTATTTAACTTATATGCAGAATTCATCATGTGAAAGGCTGGACTGGATGAATCCCAAGCCGGAATTAAGATTGCCGGAAGAAATATCAACAACCTCAGATATGTTGATGACACAACCTTGACGGCAGAAAGTGAGGAGGAATTAAAGAACCTTTTAATGAGGGTGAAAGAGGAGAGCGCAAAATATGGTCTGAAGCTCAACATCAAAAAAAAACTAAGATCATGGCCACTGGTCCCATCACCTCCTGGCAAATAGAAGGGGAAGAAATGGAGGCAGTGAGAGATTTTACTTTCTTGGGTTCCATGATCACTGCAGATGGTGACAGCCGTCACGAAATTAAAAGACGCCTGATTCTTGGAGAAAAGCAATGACAAACCTAGACAGCATCTTAAAAAGCAGAGACATCACCTTGCCGACAAAGGTCCGTATAGTTAAAGCTATGGTTTTCCCAGTAGTGATGTATGGAAGTGAGAGCTGGACCATAAAGAAGGCTGATCGCCGAAGAATTGATGCTTTTGAATTATGGTGCTGGAGGAGACTCTTGAGAGTCCCATGGACTGCAGGAAGATCAAACCTATCCATTTTGAAGGAAATCAGCCCTGAGTGCTCACTGGAAGGACAGATCCTGAAGGTGAGGCTCCAGTACTTTGGCCACCTCATGAGAAGAGAAGACTCCCTGGAAAAGACCCTGATGTTGGGAAAGATTGAGGGCACAAGGAGAAGGAGACGACAGAGGATGAGATGGTTGGACAGTGTTCTCAAAGCTACCAGCATGAGTCTGACCAAACTGCGGGAGGCAGTGGAAGACAGGAGTGCCTGGCGTGCTCTGGTCCATGGGGTCATGAAGATTTGGGAAAGACTAAACGACTAAACAACAACAAAGTGCTTTAAAAAATGTAATGACATTAAAAGAAGAGAAAGATAGAAAACAGTGCAGATTGGGTTAAAAAAAAAGACAAAACTAGAGGAGAAAAGAGCACACAGAGACATAAGCAACAAACAAACAATGCAGGACTGAGGGAATAGAGATCTGTGCTGGACAAAACCAGGAAACAAACTGAGGCTCTAACAGGAAAAGAGAGCTTGCATCAATTCCTTGAGAAACAGGGGTTTTTTCCCCCAGCCAGAAATCACCATAACTCAGTTCCTGCTCCTCTCAGGTGGGTGCCGTTGCCATTCTAAGAGAACAAGGGAGGCTTTCATGGTGAGTTCCGGCACCTCTTTTTCTAGAAAAATAGCTCTGTTGAGAAGTCACATGCCTTTAAAGCAGTAGGAGGAGCTACAACCTATTTGCCTTCACCATCCACTGGAGAACTCTGAGGAACCACACAATCCAAGGGCATTTGAGTCAAACAAATGTGCCCCAGCATCACCTTCTGAAAACATCCCTCCAGGAAGGACCAGAATCACTGCAAGGCCGTGCCTCTAATGTCCAGCCGAGATATATGATCCAGAAGGGTTGATGGTATTTTAATACCACCAAAGAGTTTGGCAGAATCAACAGGGAAGTCATCTACTAAGGCAGCAAAGCCCATGACCAGACTTGAAGCCAGATTGAAATGGGCCTAGAAAATCAGTTTCATCTAGGCAAACCTGGAGCCGAGACACCACCACCTGTTTCTGTTTGGGCAACACTTGGCCCCCAAAGGAACTATTTCAGACTGACCAATAGTTATGCAATGCTGTCAAGTCCAATGACGACTTTTCAAAAAGTGGCCTTACCACCTCTTATGTGAAGCCAGATGGCATTATATCTTGCTAAAAAGAGAAATTGGGCACAACACAAACCTATGTGGCCAAGCCTTCTCTGGCAGCTTTTATTAGCCAGGGTGGGCAAGGATCTAAAGCACAGCTGGTGGGGCCCATATTTCCACAAATCCTAGCTACAAAATTGGGCAACAAGCTGCAAATAATTCTTCATTGCAATCCATGTACTGTATGTGTGTGGATGCAAACATGGTCATTGTAATGTTGTATGCCATTCAGTAAGCCTCCAGTCTATTGTTCTTTTCACAAATAAATAAACCCTGCAGGATTTCCAAAATATTGGTCTATTGATACATCCCCGTTTTGTGTTACCAAATATATGCAAATCACTCATGAAGAGGTTTTGTGCAGGCTGTGAGAAGAAGAAGAGGAGGAGGAGGAGGAAGAAGAAGAAGAAGAAGGGGAGGAGGAGGAGGAGGAGTTTGGATTTGATATCCCGCTTTATCACCACCCTAAGGAGTCTCAAAGCAGCTCACAATCTCCTTTCCCTTCCTCCCCCACAACAAACACTCTGTGTGGTGAGTGAGGCTGAGAGACTTCAGAGAAGTGTGACCCAGCAGCTGCATGTGTCACCCAGCAGCTGCATGTGGAGGAACAGGGAAGCGAACCCGGTTCACCAGATTACGAATCCACCACTCTTAACCACTACACCACACTGGATACGATAATCAAGAGACCTGCAAAAGCAGGGCCTGTAAAATACAACCCTTCAATAGGATGTTTGCCACTCTCAGATGAGGGACAGATTGGGAAGATCTGAACTCATACCCTCCAACATATCTCTGACGAAAAGAGGGACGTCCTATTCCATTATTATTATTATTATTATTATTATTATTATTATTATTATTATTATTATTATTATTGTTGTTGTTGTTGTTGTTGTTGTTGTTATTATTTCATTATTTCATTATTTATACTCCACCCATCTGACTGGGTTGCTCCAGTCACTCTGGACAGCTTCCAACATCTATAAAAACAGTAAAACTATTTTTATTGCTGCTTTCAGTTGTTTTCTAAAATTTATAGTGTTACTAATCTCCTTTGATTAGACTCTTGAGAGTACTATGGACTGCAAGAAGATGAAACCTATCCATTCTGAAGGAAATCAGCCCTGAGTGCTCACTGGAAGGACAGATCCTGAAGCTGAGGCTCCAATACTTTGGCCAACTTATGAGAAGAGAAGACTCCCTTGGAAAGACCCTGATGCTGGGAAAGATGGAGGGCACAAGGAGAAGGGGATGACAGAGGACAAGATGGTTGGGCAGTGTTCTCGAAGCTACCAACATAAGTTTGACCAAACTGCAGGAGGCAGTGGAAGACAGGAGTGCCTGGCGTGCTCTGGTCCATGGGGTCACGAAGAGTCGGACATGACTAAATGACTAAACAACAACAACAACAATCTCATTGGCTTGGGAGTCGCATAACTCCATATCCATCAACATTTCTCCGATTAAAATAGGGATGGCCTTAGGAAAAGCGAGATGTTCCAGGAACAAATCAGAAACCAGGGCGGCTTCTGTAACTCTGGGACTGTCCCTGGAAAATAGGGACCCTTGGGGGGTTTGCACTGCAACTGGGATGCCCTGACCCTATAGGACAAGGGGTACTATTCTGAGTTCCATGACTGATACCTTCTGTGCTCATTCACAAAATCAACCAGTTCTTCTTCTGTATATGGCTTGTCCGGGATGTGGACCGGTTCATCCATAAAGGGCTCATAGAAATCCACCTCATTTAGCTTCAGGCCCAGTTTCTTTGCAACCTATAAACAATCAAAGACAATGGTAAATGTATGGGGATTTCTTTCGCAGAAAAACATTTCTCTCTAATATATTGGCAGCTCACACTGATAGAATTATTCAACATGTAAGTATGTGGAAAGTTAAAATACCGCAACAAAGAAATATAGCACTACATACTTCCATAAGAATGAAACACTGCTTTCATCAGAATCAGCAATGTTCTTCTGAAAACTAACAAAGCAAAATTGAATCTAGCAAGGTTCAATGGCAGTTATCGTTTGTTTGTTCTTTAATCCCACATGCACAGTTTTAAAATACCCTTTCTATATATACAATAGTTTATGATAATTTACATCTGGTGCAAATATTTTAAGCAGCTTGCAGTTAACAACATAAATAACAACATTAAGAAGTTAAAGCAAGAACATCCTAGAAAAAGATCTAAAACAAGTTAGCATTGAAAGCGTCAGGCAAAAAAAGTGTTTATCTGGTGCAGGACAGATATCAAGATCGGCAGCACTGAGTGAGTCTCCTTAGGGACAGTATCCCACAGCCAAGATGCCAGAACAAAAATACAATTTCACTGGTCACCATCCACCTGACTTCAAAAAATGTGGGAACTGAGAAAAGTGGAATCTCGGACGGCAAGGATACTGTTACATGTGGGCAGATTATAGGAGTGAATGATTATTACACACAAAATCATCATCATCATCATTTATACCCCACCCTCCCCAGCCAAGACTGGGGGCGCCTAACACCAGTTATAAAATAAAGAAATACATAATACCCTTATATGTCCCGTAGCAACTATGAAACACTGTAAATTAAAAAGAATCAAGCTAAGAAAAATGTAAAAGAAATTGAATACTCTCCTCATCTTCTTTTGAATTTCATTCCAAGTCATCGAGCTTTGAGTATCAAGACCCCATATAAATGGCAATAAAAATTGTGGACCACACCCCACTTTATCAGATGAATGAAGTGTTATCCTGAGTTGCAGGAACACAGATATACGATTGGGTGTGAGATTGTAAAGAATAAGGTCAGAGGGAGATTAATTTTTGAAAACTACAGATAATGATAATTACATTCTCAGCAGTGGTAATTCACAAAACACAGACATCAGCTCAACTACACGGCTCTCATAAGCCATTCTTGAGTTCCTATACCAGTAATTTAGGAACTTTCACCACTTTGTAACTAAGCGAAGTGCTACTGCCTCTGCAACTTTTCTGACTGATGTATGGGAAAGCACATGACTCTGGCCTTTGGAGAGCTTGTAAGTAAACCATTTTTAAGCTTACTAAACATGGTCTTTTTCCTATGCTGGGGGGAACGGGAAACTTTGGAAATAAACTTTTGAAGGGGACATTCTGGAATTCACTTCTTAGAGGATATTTAAAAGGTCTAACAGCCTATGTTTCCACACATTACTTTACTGCATATTTTGTGACTTTAAACCTCTGCTAAGGTTGTCTCTCCAAAGAGTACGTGCCCCAAAATTGAATCTTGGCATTGAAGAATTCTCCTTTACACACACACATACTTTACACCAACACCTAGGACCTTGTACATTAGTTCTTGCAAGCCACGCAGTGAACAACTTGCCATGGGAGTATTGCATGACTCATATTTAACCACCACCAGATTTAGCCATTGTTGCAATCCTTCCTAACAGCTCTTATGTGGAATTTGCGGGGTTCCAGCTGCTTACCCCTTTGTCAAAGGTGGCAAAGAACTTGACGTAGGGCTGGAAGTGTTCCGCCGCCTCCTCAAATGCTTTGTAATCTGAGAAGCAGAAAGGAAGGAGGAGATTATTTCACATGTGGTCATCTTAAATGAAGATTAACACATGCACTGGCATCAGCTTCTGAAAGCTGGATCAAAAGTAACTCCCACGGTAGCCAGTCTAGAAACCAACACTGAATTTCCACCCTTGCTGCTGCCGTGCTATGCAGCCTTGCCTGGTTCTGCCATTCCGGAGCCCCTCTTTCCTCACAGAATAAGTGGGAAAGAGGAAAAAACACAGAATCAAGCTATTCTCATAATATGAAATGGGTCATGAATTAAAATAATCATTTATTAAAAGCACAGAGAGCCTTTTCAAATGAGATTTATTTGTCTATATTATTCTCGTTTGAAAACCACATGCCTCCAACTCCAAAGTTTAAGGACTCCATGTTGTGGATTTGCGAGAGCTCACATGCTTTTTTTAATCTCTAGCTTTTGCAGTGAATGGGAAAGTGAAAATGTTATGTAGTTAGGAGAGGTTCATGGAGCTGGCAACCTACCTGCGGCTTGAACTGAAAAGTTACATTATTATTATTATTATTATTATTATTATTATTATTATTATTATTATTTACTATTTATACCCCACCCATCTGGGCAGCTCCCAACATAATACTGGTATTAAAAAATTCCCTAAACAGTGCTGCCTAACTTCGGCTTGAACTGAAAAGTTAAATGCCTCAAGAGCAGGGGTCTCCAAACTAAGGCCCAGGGGCCGGATGTGGCCCAATCGCCTTCTAAATCTGGCCCGCAGACGGTCCGAACATCAGCATGATTTTTCATGAGTAGAATGTGTTCTTTTATTTAAAATGCATCTCTGGGTTATTTGTGGGGCATAGGAATTCATTCATATATTTTTTCCAAAATATAGTCCGGCCCCCCACAAGGTCTGAGGGACAGTGGACCTGCTGAAAAAGTTTGCTGACCCCTGCTCAAGAGGGTGAGAGACACTCTCACGATGGAGCACAAGGGGCTACTTATACAGAGGGGGCGGGGATCTAATCACCCCAAATCAAGCTTGGATCCTAAGAATGGTTAAGGAAGTTCATGTAAGGACAGCCCCTGCCCTGCACTCCATCCCACATTGTTCAGGAGGACCCCATTCTTATGGGATGTCTTTTGAGGGATGGAGAAGTCTGTGGAGGCAGGAGGGGATGAGAAACTTTACTTCTGTGTGTAAGCCTACACGCTTAGGATCTGCTCAGACTTTTGGATGTGCTGAGGATGGGAGCAAGAGTGTGGGATGGAACACTGGGGCAGACAAGTCACAACAGTTCCTAGAGAGTCCACTAACAGGAACTCATCTGGGGAACACCTGACTAAGTTCCTGTTCCCCCAGATATGCAGATGAGATGGATTAGCTGGGACAAAAGCCCCTAGCCAGCAGCCATTCTCTCTCTTAGCCTTTTCTTCTCTCCTTCGATGGGAACACATCTCCAGAGAATCTCCAGTTAGGATGGTTCTCACTCTTTGCCTGCAGCCAAGAGTGAGACCAAATGAAGCCTTACCTTACTAAGTAGTCTCCAGATGTATATATATTCGTAACTTTTCTAAGTAAGCCTGCCTTTCTGAGATTATGTTGTTAACTCAGGATGAAACTGTAAGTAAACTCTATCTTATTTTATAAACACTGTTGTGTATTTCTTTTAAGAGGGACAAAGGGGACTTTGCCAGGAAGTATAATATTGAAGTATAAAGTATAATATTATTGTACAGGTTTTAACAAACCTGAACGCACACGCCTTGCTGTGCACAAAAGGGGAATGTCACTCTGCTGATATTGGAAGCTTGCTAACACAAGCTTGGATAGGATCTATCTAATAATATATCCTAATCCACATCCCTAACATTCCCACAAAGAGCACCAGCCCACCCCCTTGCATTCCATCTCCACTGCACACATTTCGTGATCTCTTTCAGTTTTCCGCTAACCTGCTGAACAGAACATGGGAATTGCATCACAAGACCAATTCGGTAGCAAGGCGGACAGAGCTCCCTTAAGCAAGTCCGTCTATCCTGCTACAGAATTTGGATGAGAAACATTGAACTTTTTAGCCCCCTTCAGAATCCGCCCAGACCTAAGAATCCCCCAACCAAACCCACGTTCTGAGTCTTCTCCTTTGAAGTAGCCAATGAGTTTGGTCTCTTCTTCCATGTGGTCAAAGGCCTGCAGCTCCAATTTGCTGCCGATGATCTCCACTGGGTCTTCCATCAGCTGCCGTGAAGAAAGAATTTGGTCAAGGACAACTTATTAGCAATGTAAATGGGGTGCTTACTGCCTGATATGAAACAAAGGGTGGATCTACAAATAGGGTTGCCAGGCTCAATAGTGGACAGGACTTCTGTGCCTTTAATTGCCCTGCTCTCTTTTGAATCTGGAAACCTTAAAGAGAAACCAGCAGACCCTTTGCTTGGAAATTAAACAAAGGGTCTGCTGGTTTCTCTTTAAGGTTTCCAGACTCTAAAGAGAGCAGGGCAATTAAAGGCACAGAAGTCCTGCCCACTATTGAGCCTGGCAACCCTATCTACAAACAGGGGGGGAAACATGCTATAAATAAGTCAGAAATTAAATCATTATAACAAAAGGGAAAAAACACTATGGAAAATAACAGATTTTCTTTTGCTCTCCAGCACCATCTGGCGTTGCATATTTATAATGCATTCAAAATGCTGTCTTTTTTTTACTCATGTAGCTGAGTCCAAAGTGTCTCATTGAGCAGGACTATTTCTCTATATGCCATCTGGGATTATTCACTTGGCTCCATAGTATTGAGTACCAGCCAGATATTTTTGACTCTAATGCCCATCTGTCCAGCCAGTTATGCTGGCTTGGAGTGACGGGAGTTATAGTCCAAAACAGATCAGGGAAGATTGCTGTATACAAACTAGGTACTGAGGAGGCGGCTCTACAAGAGCTGAATCTTCAGAATCAGCATTTAGGGGATATGTCAGAAATAGCAGGTATTATTGCATCATAATCCATAAACAGGTTCACTCAGGAGTAACCCTGTGTGGGCTAACATTCTAGTGTTGCGATTTGTGGCATTGCAGTCCAATCTAATGCACAACTATTCAAAAATACAGTAAGTCCCATGATATGTAAAGGTAAGGGGACCATTAGGTCCAGTCGTGACCGACTCTGGGGTTGCGTGCTCATCTCGCATTATTGGCCGAGGGAGCCGGCGTATAGCTTCCAGGTCATGTGGCCAGCATGACAAAGCTGCTTCTGGCGAACCAGAGCAGCACATGGAAATGCCGTTTACCTTCCCGCTGTAGCGGTTCCTATTTATCTACTTGCATTTTGACGTGCTTTCGAACTGCTAGGTTGGCAGGAGCTGGGACCAAGCAACGGGAGCTCACCCCGTCACAGGGATTCGAACCGCCGACCTTCTGATCAGCAAGCCCTAGGCTCAGTGGTTTAACCCACAGTGCCACCTGGGTCCCGCATGATATATAGTGAAGTTTATTCCCAGTTAAATGTGCATAGGATTGCAGTCTTGGGTAGTGGTCATGCTTGGAACAAAACAAGAGTTCAAAATTTCCACTTGAACAGTATTGGAGAAAAAAGCAGACAGCGTTGAGAACAGTCCTGTTTAGACAAAGTGTGTTTCCATTCACAATTTATGGCTTATATATTACATTTGCCCGGAGACCAAGAATAAGGTATCGCATAATAAAAGTTGCAAAGAGCGCTGACACCAATACATTATTTCTAGTATGAATGTGAGAGAATTTATTGGGCCAGTTCTGGTTTTGTTTGCACTTACGTCTAGGAGGAATTCAACCAAGACGTCTGCAGCCATTTGCCCATCAAACTCGATGATGTGATCCTCCTTAAAGATGTAAAGGCTGCCTTCTTCATCCAAACCTGGATAAAGGGCACACAGAGAGAGCAACGACTTTGCAGTTAGACTAAATGGGCTGGTGAGGTTCCTTCTAGCCCTGTGATTTTATAACTGTAAAACTGGATTATGTAGAAAAAGGGACTGCTACAATGGTCGCACTAGGTCTATTAAGAATCTGCTGTGTAATGTTAGCTGGAGACCATTCTGGAAGGTGAACAGCCTTCCTTGGTTGGAGGTGGTGTCAGCAATCTGAATCTGAAATAGAACAAAGGACAGTCGGGGCTCATCCACACTGCCAATTGTCCCACAATTTCTATTTGTCCTGTGATTTCTAAGTTCTTTTTTTTGTCCTGCTGCTCTGCCCGGCAAATCACGGGACAAACAAAAGTGTGGATGAGCCCTCAGCCCTGGGACTGGAGCTGAAAAGATTCAGATAGCATACCCTCCAACAGTTCCATATTCTCCGGGGTCACAGTATACAGCAAATATTCCTTTTACTGTTTAGATATTTCAGAGTGTCACACTCCTGGTCCTTTCCCTCTTGCTAGACAATCATAGAATCATAGAATCATAGAGTTGGAAGAGACCACAAGGGCCATCCAGTCCAACCCCCTGCCAAGCAGGAAACACCATCAAAGCATTCCTGACAGATGGCTGTCAAGCCTCTGCTCAAAGACCTCCAAAGAAGGAGACTCCACCACACTCCTTGGCAGCAAATTCCACTGCCGAACAGCTCTTACTGTCAGGAAGTTCTTCCTAATGTTTAGGTGGAATTTTCTTTCTTGTAGTTTGAATCCGTTGCTCCGTGTCCGCTTCTCTGGAGCAGCAGAAAACAACCTTTCTCCCTCCTTTATATGACATCCTTTTATATATTTGAACATGGTTATCATATCACCCCTTAACCTTCTCTTCTCCAGGCTAAACATACCCAGCTCCCTAAGCCGTTCCTCATAAGGCATCGTTTCCAGGCCTTTGACCATTTTGGTTGCCCTCTTCTGGACACGTTCCAGCTTATCAGTATCCTTCTTGAACTGTGGTGCCCAGAACTGGACACAATACTCCAGGTGAGGTCTGACCAGAGCAGAATACAGTGGTACTATTACTTCCCTTGATCTAGATGCTATACTCCTATTGATGCAGCCCAGAATTGCATTGGCTTTTTTAGCTGCTGCATCACACTGCTGACTCATGTCAAGTTTGTGGTCAACCAAAACTCCTAGATCCTTTTCACATGTACTGCTCTCAAGCCAGGTGTCTCCCATCCTGTATTTGTGCCTTTCATTTTTTTTGCCCAAGTGTAGTACTTTACATTTCTCCTTGTTAAAATTCATCTTGTTTGCTTTGGCCCAGTTGTCTAATCTGTTAAGGTCATTCTGAAGTGTGATCCTGTCCTCTGGGGTGTTAGCCACCCCTTCCAATTTGGTGTCATCTGCAAACTTGCTCAGGATTCCCTCAAGCCCATCATCCAAGTCATTGATAAAGATGTTGAACAAGACTGGGCCCAAGACTGAACCCTGTGGCACCCCACTAGTCACTACTCTCCAGGATGAGGAGGAGCCATTGATGAGCACCCTTTGGGTTCGGTCAGTAAGCCAGCTACAAATCCACTGAATGGTAACATTGTCTAGCCCACATTTTACCAGCTTCTTTACAAGAATATCATGGGGCACCTTGTCAAAGGCCTTGCTGAAATCAAGATAGGCTACATCCACAGCGTTCCCTTCATCTACCAGGCTTGTAATTCTGTCAAAAAATGAGATCAGATTAGTCTGACATGACTTATTTTTCAGGAACCCATGCTGACTTTTAGTGATCACAGAGTTTCTTTCTAGGTGCTCACAGACTGTTTGCTTAATGATCTGCTCTAGAATCTTTCCTGGTATTGATGTCAGGCTGACTGGGCGGTAATTGTTTGGGTCCTCTCTTTCCCCCTTTTTGAAAATAGGGACAACATTTGCCCTCCTCCAGTCTGCTGGAACTTTGCCTGTTCTCTAGGAATTTTCAAAGATTATTGCCAGTGGTTCTGAAATCACCTCTGCCAGTTCTTTTAATACTCTTGGATGTAGTTCATCTGGCCCTTGAGACTTGAATACATCTAAACTAGCCAAGTATTCTTGTACTACCTCCTTACTTATTCTGGGCTGTGTTTCCCCTGCTGAATCATCTGCTCCATATTCTTCAGGTCGGGCGTTTTTTTCTTTCTTGGAGAAGACTGAGGCAAAGAAGGCAGAGTTCTGCCCTTTCTCTGTCCCCTGTTTGCATTTCACCATCTTCTCCTCTGAGTGACCCCACTGTTTCCTTGTTTTTCCTTTTGCTACGGACATACCCATAAAACATCTCTGGGCAGTATGAAGCTATCTCGTTACATCATCAGCACAAGGATTTCCACTTGTGCAGTGAAACTTCCCCCCTCTTCTCTCCCCATGCCCTCCTCAAATCTTCTCTGGAGGGTTCAGGGGGGAACACAGAATAGATTTGGGGGTGTATGGTGGAGTGCTCCATTGCGCACATGTAAATCCTTGCACTGATGAAACAAGTTATTTGGAGGCTGCCCTTTGTCTTCATCTTCTCCTTTTAATCAGCTGCCGTTAGCTCTGTATACAGATTGAATTCTTCCTCTGCTTCCATTGCTGTGCCAAGATCTTTGTGTGGCAATCCAGTTCTCCTGGAGATGCCAATGCCTCCATGTTTCTCTCAGTCTGCTTTACTCCCTGCTGGGGCCTTGAACTCTCCCTTCTTTGGACTCCTTCGGAAGGTGGTGGACTCTCCTTCCTTGGAGGTTTCTAAGCAAAGGATGGACGGCCATCTGTCAAGAATGATTTAGTTGCAATTCCTGCATTGCAGGGGGTTGAACCAGACAGAGGACCCTCGGAGTCACTTACAACTCTATAATTCTATTATGATTATTATTATTATTATTAGCCTTCATCATCATCATCCTAATTTACATTTTAAAATATTCATTTAAACAAAACTAAATCAATGGCTTCCCTCCTTCTCTTTCCGTGGTTCATTTTGCATACCATACATCCCTGCACATTTTACATGAAGTTAACCATTCAGTAATCCATTGTTACATCCATCAAAACTTATTTACACTGTTGATTTTATCTTAATGCTACCAGCGTTTTTAAATAAACACAATTTTCACCAATATATTCAGTAAACATTTTCCAGTCTTCTTTAAACGTACATTCTTCTTGTTCTCTTATACTATATGTTAAATCTGCAAGCTGCGCGTATTCCATTAATATAATTCTATGATTCTCATAGCTGCCAAGTACCCCATTTTCCCCGGGAAACCCCCGTTTTTACTTACCTTTTCCCGGTGGTCCCCCGTATCACTTCGTCTCCCGTTTTTCTCCGTTATTTTCTCCTGCCGGCGATCATTTTTTTTCTTTCTGATTTGCCCTTCTATGGGCACAAAAAATGGCCACCGCCGGCTTCAAAAGTCGCATCTACGCATGACCGGTAGGACGTAGACGCGACTTCTGGTGTCGGCCATTTTTGGTGCCCATAGATGGGCGGACCGACACTGGAAGTTGCGTCGACGCACTTCCGGTCATGCGTAGAAGCTACTTTTGAAGCTGGTGGCGGCCATTTTTGGTGCCCATAGAAGGGCAAAACGACACCGGAAGTTACGTCAACGCAACTTCCGGTGTCACACGGCTGTCGGTCCCGGATTCTGCAGTCCGGGACTTGGAAGGTAAGATGATTCTGTGTTTGTGTAACCAAAGAGATAACTTCCCAAGTAATATAGACTGTGTACTTTATCAATATAATTTCTTATAGGGCCTACTCCTAGCCTCTCCATCACTTTCTGTTCCTCCTTGAGGCTTTGATTCCTGCTACTGGCTGCTCTCAGCTTTGAGTGCCATACCTATTTTTAAGTAACCCGCACGGTCCTTTTAAACTACCACAGAAGGACAGCAGCTTTAGCTTTGCTCCAGCTTAGCCATGTCATTGTTGTCAAGGGCTGTTTCGTTCACGCTGGTATCATTGGAACAATTGCAGATGAAAGATTGAATTCATCAACTGCTCTAGAGTGAAATTTGGGCAAGGGCCTCATCGCAGCCAGCCTGAGGCCAGATGGTTGCTGCTGCAGTGCATCTTGTTGGATCGGGGCCCTGGCAAGGGTAGCCTAGGCGCTGGCAGTAATGCGTGAAAATCCAGCAGAACATTGGTTGCTCTGTGAATAGTAATTTGACTTTGGTCACTGGAATCCCCTCAACATTCACTCGTGATTATCTGCAGCGTTATAAACAGATCGCACTTACCCAGCTTTTTGGCAAGTTTGGCATCTTTCTTGGAATCCAGTAATCCAAAACCAATGCCTTTCTCTTCGAGGACCTGTGCAGCGAGCTGAAGGAAAACACAGACAAGGTTGTCAAACTTCCTCAGGCCAGTATCCCACAGAGAGCATTTGATGGAGCAGAAGGCAGAGTCGGCCTTCCTGTTAAGTGAGGTGCAGCAGTTGCCTCAGGGCTCCAGCCGCCCCACTGCTTCCGCCCCACTGCACTGCCACTCAGGGCCGTCTTAAGGGTATCCAGCGCCGTGGTGCAAAATCCCTCCGGCGCCAACCCGGCTTGGAACGGCGGCTAGCAAGCCTGCTGTTGCAAGGGGGCGTGGTGGGAACAGCACACTGAAATGAGCCCTTTCGGGCGCTGCTCCCGCCACCCCAAGCCCGCCTGGGCTCAGGAGTGGCGGAGCTCTTTCCGCAGCATGCCGTTACATGGGCCGCGCAGCTCCCCCACTCATTGGGGCGCCCCTGAGAGGCTGGCGCCCTGGCGCAACGTGCCAGTCAGCCCATTAGGAAGGACGGCTCTGCTGCCGCTCATCTTCCCCACCCCTGGGACGAACATCAGGTGGCAAAACAAAACAGGATGGGCTGCCCCTGGTAGAAGACCCTTCAAGCATCCCAATTTTCCAGGGACAGTCCCAGAGTTACAGAAACCGTCCTGGTTTCTGATTTGGCTCTGGAATGTTCCACTTTTACTTAGGACGTCCCTATTTCCATTGGAGAAATGTTGGCGGGTTTGTTACACCACCCCCGAGCCAAGGACCTTTAGAAGACATCTGGGCAGCTCTATATAGAAAAGTTCTTTCATGTTTAATATTTTATTACGGTTTTTATATATATTGGAAACCACTCAGAGTGGCTGGGGCAAGAAACCCAGTCAGATGGGCGGGGAATAATAATAATAATAATAATAATAATAATAATAATAATAATAATAATAATAGAATAGGACATCCTTATTGAGACATCACCTTGCTGACAAAGGTCTGTATAGTTAAAGCTATGGTTTTCCCAGTAGTGATATATGGAAGTGAGAGCTGGACCATAAAGAAGGCTGATCGCCGAAGAATTGATGCTTTTGAATTATGGTGCTGGAGGAGACTCTTGAGAGTCCCATGGACTGCAAGAAGATCAAACCTATCCATTCTGAAGGAAATCAGCCCTGAGTGCTCACTGGAAGGACAGATCCTAAAGCTGAGGCTCCAATACATTGGCCACCTCATGAGAAGAGAAGACTCCCTGGAAAAGACCCTGATATTGGGAAAGATGGAGGGCACAAGGAGAAGGGGACGACAGAGGACGAGATGGTTGGACAGTGTTCTTGAAGCCACCAACATGAGTCTGACCAAACTGTGGGAGGCAGTGGAAGACGGGAGTGCCTGGCGTGCTCTGGTCCATGGGGTCACGAAGAGTCAGACACGACCGAACGACTAAACGACTAAACAACAACAACAACAATGTAGAAGTTCTAAGTACAGGGCAACACAAGGGAGTGATTCCCTTGCCTTTCAATTTTGATATACTCTTAATGGCCTGACCAACTTGTCATGGGTTACAGAGGGAAGGAGGGGAAACACTGGCTATGTTGAGAGGCCAGCTTTATCAGGCTTCCCTTCTCCTTCAGTTGTTTCCATTAAAGCTGCCCATTTATAAGAAGTCTGCAACTATAAGAACTATTGCCTGAGTTTGCTTGTTTTCTTCTGTCCTCCTCATCCCCTTTCCATTGTGTCTTGCAGATTAAACCTGAGGGCAGAGACAGGCGTGCTTGTTATTGATCTTACATAAGCTGCCCTCAAAGCCAGATGAAGAATGGGATAAACATGCTTTCAGTATATAAGCAAACTTCTTCTTGCTGTCAGATCTTTTTAGCCATTTCCCCATGGTTCTCATAATTCTCCTCTTTTCTACATTTTCCCATTTTGAGGCAAGGTGACACCCAAATTGCTTTTACCCCAGACCCAGAACTGGGGGGGGGGTGTTACTGATGTTTTATAATAGTGTTCCTTTGATATTCTAGACTTGGGACTTGGTTTTATAATTTCAATGTAGTTCCCAGTGTTTTCTTGTGTTTGAGGCATTTTGAGCAAATGCAACCGGAAAACTACCTAATTTGGTTCCAAGATCTCTAGTGAAGTTATAATATAATAGGTGGAAATATCCAAATGATATCCAAAATCATGCCGGAGGTATTATTATGGTTTTATTAATTGATGAATCGCCTTTCATATAAGATTCAAAGTGTTTTACAATCATACAATAAAAACAGCTAAAATAGCCTTTAAAACAATATAAATACACACTGAAAGCACCATAAAAATGTTTTTTCTCATCCAGCTGGGAATACTTGGTATAATATGGGTTGAAATAAAATGGGAACCAGGGACAGTGTCAATGCCCAATAAGTTGTGCTTTGCAGCTGACATGACTTGTGAGGGTTAGGAAGTGGAACTCACTTTCATTTTTAGTGCAGAGGGAGAAAATTTGCAGCCAATCTTTTCTCAGCTCTGCATGACAATTTGCACTTGCTGAAATTCTGCATATCTGCTGGAGGTATCAGGGCCCCCTTGCTCTCCTTTGTATCAGGATACCCATTGCCATTGCCATAACAATTGGGGTCATCGACAGAACACTTTGATCCCACTGAGAATCCACAGATTTTCAGTTCGAAATTGATCTCAGCGATTCTGATCTGTGTGCATTTGCAATTGATCCCTTCAGTAGGGTTGCCATATTCTGAAGAGCAAAAAAAAAAAGAAGACGCTGTGAGGGCCATTCAAAGCAAATAAATGCAATTTGCCCCAAATGGAAAAAGAGGGTGTGTCCTGGAAAAAGAGGACACATGGCAACCCCACCTTCAGCGCAAATTTGGACTTTCACATCCGCACCATGGCTGCTCCATTGTGGGAAGTGTATAAGACTACTTTTTAACCCAGGAAAATCTTCTCAAAAGTCGGGGGTCGTCTTATACGCCGGGTCATATTTCTTATACGGCGAGTATAAACTCTATATTTTAACTGGAAAAGTTGGGGGGTCGTCTTATACGCCCAGTCGTCTTATACGCCGGAATATACGGTATACACAACTGCCACAAAAGAAATGTGAGATAAAACGGAAGTAGAGGTAATAGAAAGAAGAGTTGGAAAGAAGAAACCAGATCTGATTCAATTTGAAAACATCCTGCCCCGCCCCCTGTTTTTTTATTATTATCTGTGAATCCAGTAAAAAGTATTGATTGTTGATTGAGAGCAATGTTATGTAGACAAAGCTCCATAAATTTCTGTATTTTAATGTTTTGTTGGAAGCCGCCCAGAGTGGCTGGGGGAACCCGGCCAGATGGGCGGGGTATAAATAATAAATTATTATTATTATTATTATTATTATTATTATTATTATTATTAATGGAGACTCTGGTTTTATTCACATTTACCTTTTGCCCTGCTCTTTCCAGGCACATGTCCACACTTAAAAGCTCTGTGTCCCGGTGTGTTTTCTTTTGCTCCACGCTTTCCCCACAAAACCACATTCGCTAGTGCTGGATCGGAACAAACATAAATTCGGGTTTTCCACAGATTCGGGTTTGCTCTGATTGAGCTTGAAGGACCGAGTTTTCATGGGGGAAAGCTCCAGGGCAAGAAAAAAGGTTCTCAGACACAGACCTTGCCTGGAAAGAACAGAATAAAAGTAATATGCATAAGCCCACAGATAGATTTTAATCCACACTAAACTCCAGCGTGGACAAGCCCTTACTCAACATTTAAAAAGTGTTCCAAGAATTTAAAAAGTTCCACATATATTATGAAGTTTGTTATGTATTCTTCAGTGGTCTGTGTTTGCCTGACCTTGAGTCTGGACTAAGGATTCTGAGCTCCTGTGTTCTGATTTGATACATGATATCCAATCACAGAACATTTCAGGATTTGGGCCTCTGCCGTAGGCCCTTAAACTCTGAGTCGTGATTCGTAGCTTGGAAGTTTAGCCAGCCAATCACGTTGGGAGCGGGAGTGGCCCAGGCCTTCAGAAATGTATATAAGCAGTTGCTTTGCCCCTGTTGTCCAGTTCTGTTAGTTCATAGAATCATAGAGTTGGAAGAGACCACAAGGGCCATCCAGTCCTACCCCCTGCCACGCAGGAAACACCATCAAAGCATTCCTGACATATGGCTGTCAAGCCTCCGCTTAAAGACCTCCAAAGAAGGAGACTCCACCACACTCCTTGGCAGCAAATTCCACTGCTGAACAGCTCTTACTGTCAGGAAGTTCTTCCTAATGTTTAGGTGGAATCTTCTTGTAGTTTGAATTCAGTGCTCCGTGTCCGCTTCTCTGGAGCAGCAGAAAACAACCTTTCTCCCTCCAATAAAGGTTCAATAAAGGTTCTTGCTGTTATCACTGTGTCTTGCCTTGTGGGGACCCACCTACACTTCAAAACTGTAATTCTTACAACAGGTAAATCTACGAACTGCTCCCTGTTTTGTTGTAAACTCAAACCTCTCTTTTGCTCTTGCAATTGGAATCTGTTCTCTTGTTATTTCTCCCCTGTTACTGGGGTGCAAGGCAACTCAGCAGCCTGCAACTCCAGGCCCAAGAGCATGGAAAGGCTTCTTCTTTTGGTGACACATGTACAACATATTCCCCCTGCAATGCATCAGCATTTGAACATGGCCACGCCCACTGGCCTTGCAAAATTGGCAAAGGGGGCATGCGACACTTGCAGGCAGATAGGCCGATTTTTAGAATTCTGCCCACAGTAAGCATAACACCCGGGAAGTCTGAGCATAAACTCAGGATTTGGGGCAGGTTGCTGTCTTAGCACATGCCAAGACACATTCCCAAAGTGGCAGCTCTTGGAAAGGGGTTTGCCCGACAGCTTGCTTTCACCTTCCCATTGTGTTCAAGTGACACACCTATGCCTGGAATGGAAACATTCAGATTCAGGTCAGGCAGAGGAGAAAAACAAAAGCCAAGCCCTTCACCAGAAAGGCCTGTCTCTCTTTCGCTCCTCTGCTGTCCATCTGCTCCCTTGTTTGGCAACACTTGGTTTCAAGTGTTTTCCTTGCAGTCGATTAAAGAAAAAAAAGACATTTTGTCATTTGAATTTGAAGAATTCAAATGCAACTGGGAGAACCTCTAAATATTTTTATTAAGGAAAAATATTTTTTGTATCCAAAATCTATGTATCATTGCAAGAGTTATTTAAAGCCTGCCAAAGAGTTCATGTGTTTACAGTGGTCTTCCAAGTCCCGTTCTTTGTGGTGAAGTTTTGATTCTTCCGGTTTCTGATTTTCCTGGTTAATCTTTCCATCTCTGCGTAGTCCAATAATTTCATCTGCCAGTCCGCCCTGGTAGGTATCTTGTTGTCTTTCCATCCTTGGGCAAGATACTATTATACAATTCTAGGATTCTCTGTCTCCAAAGAAAGCTACAGGGATGGTTATGGGCACTATCGCTGTACAGCAGAGGTCCCCAAACTAAGGCCTGGGGGCCGGATGCAGCCCAATCACCTTCTCAATCCGGCCCGCGTACGGTCCAAGAATCAGCATGTTTTTACATGAGTAGAATGTGTCCTTTTATTTAAAATGCATCTCTGGGTTATTTGTGGGGCCTGCCTAGTGTTTTTACATGAGTAGAATGTGTCCTTTAATTTAAAATGCATCTCTGGGTTATTTGTGGGGCCTGCCTAGTGTTTTTACATGAGTAGAATGTGTCCTTTAATTTAAAATGCATCTCTGGGTTATTTGTGGGGCCTGCCTAGTGTTTTTACATGAGTAGAATGTGTCCTTTAATTTAAAATGCATCTCTGGGTTATTTGTGGGGCATAGGAATTCGTTCATTTTTTCCCTTCAAAATATAGTCCGCCCCCCCACAAGGTCTGAGGGACAGTGGACCGGCCCCCTGCTGAAAAAGTTTGCTGACCCCTGCTGTCCAGGGTCTCCTCCCATGTCCAGGACCGTCTTTACCTAGGGGTGCAAAGGGTGCGGGGCACCCGGGTGTCGAATTCTGGGGGGCGCCAAATGTATACCTACTGTATACTGATCCCTCTTGATCGGCGCCAGTGAAAAGCAATGGAGCAAAAGTCCCAGCCCCCCCCCCCGTCACTGTGTTACTCCGTAGCGTCAAATATTCCTGACGAGTCAGGAAACAAAAGCAGTTTGTTACAGGTGAGCGATTTCCCCCCTAAAACAAGGTCAACAGTTTTGGCTCACCCCCCCCCCAAAAAAAACTCAATAAAAGTTAATTTGGGGGCACTGGGCGTCTTGTATTGTGCCCCTCACTCTATCAGATCCTTCTCTACGGGATTACTGAAATGTCATACAATAGCATGGCTCTTGTGGAAGTGCAGCATGCCCTAAATCTTTGTTATAAATAGCCCGAGCCCAAGTGTGCTCTGAAAGCACCAGGAGGCTGAAGAAGATAACAAATGCCAGCTGGAAGCCTCTTGGGGCGGGGGGACGGGTCTACCACTAAATCTGTTCATGGCGCTCACTGACAGCAGTTCAGGCTTTAGTTGAAATGTTAGAAGCGAGGGCAGCGCAGCCAGTTTTAATCTGAGAGCTCTTTCCGAGGAGAATTAGGCTATTAATTCGCAGGCAAAACTTGGAAGAGCGGTGTGGGCTATTTGCAAAATGGATTTCGAGCAGTCCGTTGGTGTGCTCTGAAGTCCCAGCAACTGGGGAAGGTGGCGATTGGTTAGCTTGGAAAGTTTCGTGCATATTGCATGCAGCGGTATCTCTCCCAGGCCCGTCCTAGCCATAGAGGCTAGTGGCGCGGAGAACCACGGTGCCGGGCGCTGGAAGGGCGCCAAGTGAGAGCAGGGTTCCGGCGATCTGGCCAGGACTGCGCTCCTTCTCCGAGGACTCCGCGCTGCGCCTCCTTCTCGTTTCCCCAGCGCTGGGTTCCGCTCAGTCGAGCTTCGCCACCAGCGCGCGCACAGCACCCAAGCAGCTCTTGCTGGTCCCGCGGTGCGCGCGCTGGTGGCAAAGCTCGACTGAGCGGAACCCAGCGCTGGGGAAACGAGAAGGAGGCGCAGCGCGGAGTCCTCGGAGGTCCGCTTGGCACTCCCGGGCCCTTGGAGAGGCTCTGGAGGGGGGCGCTGGAGGGACCTAGCGCCAGGGCGCTGGATGGGCTTAAGACGGCCCTGATCTCTCCTTATGCATTCTGATATGAATATTTGTAATTGTGTGAGGAAAGGATATAAAACAGAATGTGCGATTGGTTGTGCCTAACACAGTGTCCGACGAAATGATATCCCAAGTCCAGCAAAACATGCCTCTCCTGTATTAGTCTCTACGGGCACAGGAGGCGATGCAACCTTCCAATAGTTTGACTTCACTCCCAAAGACCCACTCCTCCATTGTCTCCTGAGAGCAATGGGATGTCCAATAAAGTTTATATTAAACTCTACGTATCTGATGCTCCACTCTGCCTGGGTCATATTGGCAGCATGATCCTCCTACTCATGTTTACTCAAAAATATGTCCTGCTGAGTTTAATGGAACTGCGTTCTGCAACCCTGTGAAAGACTGCAGCTCTAGCCAAAAATCCTGTACCAGTTGCATATGCCAGCGAGGAAAATGAAATCCTGCAATCGCTGGATTTGTTTCTTTTACCAGATTTGTAACAGGGCGTAGGAATGAGTTCTGGAGTTCAACATAGCCTCACCCTAGGTTCACAGGGCTGCAAGATGCCTTTCGCTTAAGGCCACTAAAATTAGGAACACCCAGCCCAGCTAAAAATATGACCTAGTAAGACTATATGAAACCTTTTGTGAGGCACTGTGCAGATCAGAACACCATTGTTTGTCCCAGATGCCTGTAAACCGAATTCCTGGAGCGTGAGCAGAGAAACCTCTCTCCTGTTGGTGAGGTACCGGTAACTGGAGAAGATACGCTCCGAGGGAGATTTAACAGACATGTGTGCCTCCCTGGTAATTGGGGGAAAGTCAAAGATGTGCATCTCTCTCTCCCTCACCCCTCCCTCTCTCTCAATCACCCCATAACCTATCATCTCAAAGCTGAGATGGGGAACTTTTTCTATGTTGAAGGCCTTGGTGGGTAATCTGGTGGGGGCCACATACTGGTGGGTGGGTGGGGCAGAAGCCAGCTGTGGGTCAGATCACAAATGGGTGAAGCTACTCCTTTCCTGTTTTTCTCTGCTTGCATTTTGTGTGCTGGCTAGGAAGAAAGGGACTTCTTTTCCTCTCCACCCAGTACAGGAACACACAGGACTTACCCACCCTTACTTACTTTTTGCCTTGCTCTTTCCAGGCACAGATATGCACTTAAAAAACCCTTGTCGAAGTGTGGGGTTTTTGGGGGTGTGTGTGTGTGGAGATGCCCTAGAGCTTTCCCTAGCAAAAACAAAAGAAAACACTCTTTAGCACTCAATCGGAGCAAACATCAATTTGAGTTTCCTATGGAGTGATGTTTGCTCCAAATGAGCGCTAAAGAGCAAGTTTTCATAGGGAAAGCTCTGGAGCAAAAGAAAAGGGTGCTCGGACACAGCTTTAAAGTGCGGGTTGTGCCTGGAATTTGCAGAGGAAAGGCAAATGTGGATGAGCCCTGACATGAAGGATGTCAGGGCAGAGTCAGTTTGTAGCCGGTACCTAGTTTTGGCGAAAGGAATGAACTGGGGAAGGTTTTGCATGGCTCTTCACACCATTTGCCTATAGCGGCTCAAATCAAAGTGATCGACACTGGCATCGGGGCGGATGTTGGTAATCTTTCGTAATATGGCACCCTGTGCTAGGCCAATATTTGGTGACCCCAAATGGATCTTCTCAATTATCAATCGTCTCAATTTTGTGCCCCTTTGGCTTGGCGCCCTGTGCGGGGGGACCACACGCACCGCTCTAAATCTGGCACGGCTGTCATCTGAGTCAAGCTTGCCAGCAAACCCAAGGGAATCTGCTCCTGCTGGCTGCTGGTCATCTTCAGCTTGCTCTCCCTCTGCCTTAACACACCCTTGTCCATCAGATGCCGGCCTTCCGCTCTCCTCAGTTGTTCCCATTATACCTGAAGTATACCTGAAGGAGCGTCTCCACCCCCATCGTTCAGCCCAGACACTGAGGTCCAGCTCCGAGAGCCTTCTGGCGGTTCCCTCCCTGTGAGAAGTGAGGTTACAGGGAACCAGGCAGAAAGCCTTCTTGGTAGTGGCACCCACCCTGTGGAACACCATCCCATCAGATGTCAAGGAAACAAACATCTATCTTACTTTTAAAAGACGTCTGAAGGCAGCCCAGTTTAGGGAGGTTTTTAATGTTCGATGTTTTATTGTATTTTTAATATTCTGTTGGGAGCCACCCAGACTGGCTGGGGTAACCCAGCCAGATGGGCGGGATATAATTATATTATTATTATTATTATTATTATTATTATTATTATTATTATGCCCTGGACTAATTGCTAGGCCTAGCAAGACCTGTAATGTCTTAAACCAGGCATCCCCAAACTGCGGCCCTCCAGATGTTTTGGCCTACAACTCCCATGATCCCTAGCTAACAGGACCATTGATCGGGGAAGATGGGAATTGTAGTCCAAAACATCTGGAGGGCCGAAGTTTGGGGATGCCTGTTTAAACAAAGGCCACCCAAGCACTCGCTTCAAAAGAAGAAGAACGCGTTAAGGGTTGGTTTCAAAGAGATCTACACAATGTCGAAGAGTAGCCTCGTGAGCCGAGAATGGAACATCCCTTGGAATGGGACGGAGCTTTAAAGGGCAGGTTTTCGTGCGGAAATCTCCAGAGCAAAAACAGAGGCGCTCAGACTATGCCTGGAAACAGGAGGGGAAAGGTAAATGCGGGTAAGCCCACAGTCTGTCTTTCACTGGTTGAGAATGCACCATGGGCCGATTCCTCACCCCTGCTTTACAGAAACGATTTGCTACAATTCGTTAAACAAGTCTCGCCACCGCTAGCAACACTTTGGCACACTTAAGCCCCTTTGCTATAACTGTTTCCGTGAACAAATATCCCAACTCTCCCTGTGTTTCGGCCCCTGTCTCTGCTACGTTTCTTGGCCCCCTATTTTTGCCTATTGGGCTGCGGTATTAAAAGGTTTGGCAATGCGATTTCTTTGGGGATGTGCCAGGGCTGCCGTTCCCCTGTGGTCCCTAGCTATTAAATCTCCGAGGGGAGAGGATGCAGCTCACTTCTGGCATGCATACCTGAAGATGACCTGCTTGCAGCAGGTGGGAGATGCTAAAAGTTGCCACTGTCAACATGAATTTGCTCTACCTGTGATTAGTAAGGGAACAGGCTAGGAGAAGACTTCCTTCCTTCTCATATCATACAGTTGTCTTGCTTTGAGACACCCACAGAAGTTCACAAGGTGCAGCACAAGAAGGAGGCCACAGTAGGATTTTTTGCTGGGAACAGGGCAATGTAGGACGGCTTCTCTGTAAGAAGTAGCTGTTGCATCTCTTTCTCCCAACTAATATTCTTAGTGTGGCAATTTCAGGAGAATCAGATTGCCAAAAGTTATCCCTCTACTATGCCTTGTAGTCCTTTACATGTTTTACTTACTTATAGGATTCCTCTGGCAGCCAGTACAGCATTTTGTTTTGCTCCCTGATAGTGGAACCTTCTTTACCACCAGAGCATTAAACACATTCTTGGCTCAGAAATAGGTTTTGACAATAAATAAACATGAACAGCAAGCGGCGAAGAGATCTGAAAGCAGGCAGCAGAGAACAAACCGGCGTCTAGCACAGACTGAGGCTTTCTAAGTGATGGAATATTTTTTTTCAGCTTGATTTAGCAGAGGCTTGCTTGGGTCGGATTCCTGACAGGGGCAGAACAATGGCTTTGATACCGGAATGCAGATGGAGGAAACACTTGGATTAAACCTAAGTGTCTGGGAAATTCGTTCCGAGAGTTTGGCTAGTGGAAGGTTGAGGGGTGATATGATAGCCATGTTCAAATATATAAAAGGATGTCATATAGAGGAGGGAGAAAGGTTGTTTTCTGCTGCTCCAGAGAAGCGGACACGGAGCAATGGATTCAAACTACAAGAAAGAAGATTCATTCCACCTAAACATTAGGAAGAACTTCCTGACAGTAAGGGCTGTTCGCCAGTGGAATTTGCTGCCAAGGAGTGTGGTGGAGTCTCCTTCTTTGGCGGTCTTTAAGCAGAGGCTTGACAGGCATATGTCAAGAATGCTTTGATGGTGTTTCCTGCTTGGCAGGGGGTTGGACTGGATGGCCGTTGTGGCCTCTTCCAACTCTACAATTCTATGATTCTATGAAGCGGGCTTTTGTGATCTTGTTGAATCGCTCTGATGCTCCCCACTTACTACAACTCGGAGGCAGCGACCTTGCCCCATAGAAACATCGTCAGCTTTAAGGAGGTTCATCGGCACGAACCTTGCAGAATGGAAAAGTTAAGCTTCAGGTGCAAATCTGCACTCAAGCATATTTCAAATCCTTCTCTGGACGTCCCCAATTGGGTCCCGTCCCCGCAAGGTGCTGAGTGTGATCGTGACATGCAACCCACCACTTACCTCCAGCACCATCTCGGTCATTTGAAAGCGCCTCTGCGAAGTTTTGTCGGACGCCACAGGCTCATGAAGTAGCACACCGACCATGTCATACTTCTTGAAGGCCTGCTTGTAGTTTTTCTCGCTCAGGTCAATCACCCGATCTTTGCCATCGTAGGTAGGGAATTCCAGTCCTTCTTCTGCCCTGCAGCTAGTGAGCATGTAAAAAGCTGCCAGGAGCCAGCAGGCTGCTTTCATCTCGGGGTGTTTCTGCTTGTTTATCGTTGGGGGAAGGAAGAGGAATTCCAGAGCCTGCGGAGGTCCAGCTCTCTGGTTGCCAGCTTGATTTGCTAGCCTCCTGCCACCCTCGGCTTTCCCTACGAATCCGTCTAGATAGATTGAGGTCACTGAGAAGCAGCCACGGCAAACTAGCAACCCTGGTTGGAAGACAAAGGCGAAAGACAGACAGGAGAAGCTGGGAGACCAAACCCTGGATACCTTACATAGCTTGGCCCGGCTTCTGGGTCATTAAGAACTCCATTTTTAGGAAGCAGTTGTTTCGGGCTATAAATAGACCCTGCAATGAATAAAAAGGACAGATATGACACGATTGAGGGACTTCGCTGGCACTCTGCTTTGCCTCAGAGAGAGAAAGGGAATAGCGGAGAGGGGAGGAGGAACAGGAATGCTCAGAGATTCTTCTGCCAGACAGAAAATGCACGCATCTCCCTTTGAGTTTCAGAAGGGGACAAGCAACTCCATGGACTTTGGGGGTAACTGGCCTTAAAATACCTTCGTTGTTTATCGGGAGGCGGTTAGGGGTTTTCCAAAGAGATGTTTTATTTTCTGCATTCTAATTCGCCTCCATGAAGGAGAATTCCCCCTAGGCGTGTTTGGCCGCTGTTAGACTAAATACAAACTTGGACTGATCCAGCAGGCCTCTCCCTGTGTTCTTATGAAGAAGGACCAAACCCCCATAGTTGACGCAACCAAGAGGATTTGTCGCACTCCCCCACCCCTGCTTTTTTTGTGGGAATGAACCAAAGGGACACATTTTAATTCACACGGGCCGTATTTGTTTATTAAATTTCTAGTCTGCCACAACAGAGCTCAGGGTGGGTGCCTGTTCATAAACAGATCTACAGTGGTGCCTCGCTAGACGAATTTAATTCGTTCTGTGAGTCAATTCATTTTGCGAAAAATTCGTCTAGCGAATCCCATAGGAATGCATTGAATTCCCCCCATAGGAACGCATTAATTGAATTTCAATGCATTCCTATGGGAAACCATGATTCGCTAGACGAATTTTACACAAAACGAATTCGTCTTGCGAGGCAACCTCCGCTCGAAAAATCTCTTCGTTAAGCGAAAAATTCGTCTTACGGGGCATTCGTCTAGCGAGGCACCACTGTATTTATTTCTAAGCTACACTGCTAAGCCCTACCAGCTTTTTGAAATGGTTCACAGATCAAAAAAAGAAACAATGCTATTCAGACTCTCCAAGTGTCCCTATTTTCTAGGGACAGTCCTGCATTTACAGAAGCCACCCCGGTTTCTGATTTGATCCCAGAATGTCCCGCTTTTCCTTAGGACTTCCCTATTTTCATCAGAGAAATGTTGGAGGTTATGGAGTTATGTGACACACATACACACCCAGCCAAGGAGAGAAGTAACTATGGAACCTTTAGAAGACATCTGAAGGCAGCCCTGTATAGGGAAGTTTTTTTTTATAATGTTTAATTATGTTTTTATATATGTTGGAAGCTGCCCAGAGTGGCTGGGGCAACCAGGTTTCAGGCTGCAACACAGATTTATCCCATACCTGAAATGAAACACACAGCCCCCTGGCTAGCAGAGCGCAGGAGTACAGAAAAAACATGCTAATCTTTCTCTGGTTGTAGATTCTGCCCCAAACAGCTAGGTTTTGGTATTTTTCAAGGCACGCATAAAGGCAAGACTTTAAAAGGTTTTGTTGAAACAAATTTCCATTTCTTGCATCTAGAAATTACACCCCCGCCAGATGGACTTGCTGAAAAACTGCTGCTTCTCATTTGATCTGAACAAAGCATTTCCAGGAGAAAAGTTATGGGCAGTTTTATTTACACACACTTTCTCACTTCACCCCACTGGTTCGAGATGATTCAGGTCACCAGGTGGTAAACCGAGGAAGGGGGGGAGGATGTAAAGAAGATGCAATTGCTTCTGTCCGACACTAGATAGAGATGTTGCACAAAACATTTAGCGTTAACTGCTCAAGCTGAAGGGACCACAAAGTTTGTCACAGGGAAAGTTTATTCAGCTAAGGAGGGGTTTTTGCTTTTGCTTGAGAAAATCCACGATATTTTTCAGCCACCTGGTGGTGAATTAGCCTCCAGATTCTTCTGTCAGGTAGGTAATCCAGTTGCTGTTCAATTCTGCTATATCAGGCATGTCCAACAGGTAGATCATGATCTACTGGTAGATCACTGGACGTCTGTAGTAGATCACTGGTAGATCACTGGCTCCCCTCAAAGAAGCTCAACAACTTTGACTCCCCCAGAAAAGCTCAACAACTTTGACTTGAACCCCTAAAAAACAGGCTTGCTTCCCTTTAAAAAGCTCAACAACCTGAATCCCCAAAAATGGGGATTCTGTTTTTAACTCTGTTTTTAACACTGCCTGTTTTTAACTCTGTGAGTAGATCACAGTCTCTTGGGAGTTGGCCACCCCTGTGCTATATGAATAAACGCAATCTGCATTGAAATATCATATTGCTACTACAATGCTGTAGCATATAAACACGGAAAGTTAAGGGTATGCAAGATTTATTTTTTTTCAATTTGGGAGTCCATTCATTACTGAAAACCCCATTTGTTTCGTGTTTCTATGTTAGAATCTCGTTTCACTTACAACATTTTTATTTGTTTGTTTGCTTATTTGTATTTTTGTTTATTTAATTTCTATACTGTACCTCCTTTCATCTGAAAATCAGAGGGCCGTTTACAGTATAAAAACACAAAAATACATATCATTATAATAAACAAGAACAATACCCCTAGTTTAAAACATCGTAGATTTACTATAATCATTTATCCCTCTTTCCATTTCCTCCTCCCGCCACCCCCCTTGTGTTTTTCCTGCTGCCTGCAGTGGAAACAGGCATTTTATTTTACCAAGGGGCATTTTGGGGGAAACAAATTGTTAGTCACCCAGAGCATCCATAAAAGGCAGGTACAGTTTCAGCCAGTGATGCCATAGCATTGCCTATTCACAAATGGGACCCCATTAATTTCCCTCTGTGTCAGCTTCTGTATGAATGGAAAATAAACTGAATGGGCCCTTCTAGATTCAATTGTCCTGAAATCTGTCCTGAAATGAAAGTACATTCCTACAGGAAACTTGTTATAGTAGGCAGGGCCGGCTCTAGGTAGACTCCTGGTGGCGTGGGGTGTTAGGGCGCCGGGCCGGTAGGCGGGGCGCTGCGCGACGAAGCCGCGCGGAAGCCATACTGCACCCTGCGAGGGTGCCGGAGCGATCTCCGCCCCTCAGCACCAGGGCGCCCGACCTGCTCGAGACTGCCCTGATAGTAGGTATCTCTGGGAGGAATTCAACATCACTCTTTTCTGATCATTTTGTCAGCACAAGTATTTGAGTTTGCTGGATGAAACTACAGTGGAACCTCGGTTTAAGTACACAATTGGTTCCGGAAGTCTGTACTTAACCTGAAGCGTACTTAACCTGAAGTGAACTTTCCCATTGAAAGTAATGGAAAGTGGATTAATCCATTCCAGACAGGTCCGCAGAGTACTTAAACTGAAAGTACTCAAACCGAAGCGTACTTAAACCGAGGTATGACTGTATTTGCCTCTTCTTGCCCTGCACACTGTTTTGGGGGTGCTCTCTACCCCCCCCCCCAAAAAATTATGGGAGCCTGTGGGGGGAAAGGGCAAAGCCCCACTATGCAAGACGGAAGTCCTTGTGTAGGGCTTCTGCTGTTTGGACTCCTCAGGTGAATCCCCACCCTATATATTTTTTACCTTTGGGTACTATTTTTTCAGCTTCTGGCAAGTGGTCTGAGCTGATCAGCTCATGTCCCTAAAGCAATTTTAAAAGACAGCTGTGGAAATTAACAAGATCACTAATAATTAGATTGCCAAAGTCATTTCTCCACTCAAAGGCAAATGTATGGGTCAAGCAATGTAAAAGGATATTGAAAACTAATGTTCTGAGTTTGAGTGAAGAGCTAGGAGCTCCTGATTCAAATCTATAAATTGCTATAAACACAGTAGGTGGCCTTTGGAAAGTCATTCTCTCAGCCTCAGGCCCCTCCTCATATTATTGTCCCTATATGGGGCAACAACAACAACAACAACAACAACAACAACAACAACAACAACAACAACATTGACCTAGACGGCTTTATTGGTAAGGATCACTATGCTAATGTATCAGAAGTGCTTTGAACATTCCAAAGCACTATAGAAATGCTTATTACTGATCTGATAAGTCTTTTAAAATTATTTACTGCATTCCCAACTACTATCCCTGGAAACCCATGTCCCCACTGTGGAAGGATGTGTGGATCCAGAATTGGCCTCCACAGTCACTTATGGACCCATTGTTAAAACCGTGTTTATGGAAGACAATCTTACTCGGCTACGAGTGATCGCCAAAGAAGAAGAAGAAGAAGCAGACTGAGAAATGTCTCAGGGCCTGGACCGTACCAAACACCTATTGCTCTAAAATCGTGTACTTTGACAGCCTTGGTTACACAGACAGCGTCTGTGTAAATGCTAAAGGGTTTTACAAGGAATCCATTTTGCTGCCCTTCAGCATGCAAATTCAACCATGAGGTTAAACAACAGATCCGGAACATAATTGCTCAGGTCGGCCTGACATATTCCTATTTTGACATTTTCCTGTGGCTGAAAATATTTTTGAAAGGGATCCCTATATAAATCAGATTTGCAGTTGCATTGGCCACAAGATCAGTCCCGAGAAGACAAGATTCAAGCATTGTCATTGGCATGCGAAGCCCTGCGAAGAACATGAATTATCGGAGAGCAGTTCAGCTAACTGATACCAGCTGGGCCATTAACACATCACAATCAATGATATAAGAAGGATCCTTTGAAGACTAAAAGGCCATAATGTCCCTCTGTTCAGTTTCATTGGGGTGGCTGGGCAGAGAAGTAGCAGAAGGAAATACTGTATTTTTCCATGTATAAGACTATATTCCCCCCCCAATTTTTTAAGTTTAAAATTGGGGGTCGTCTTATACACGGAATGTTGCAATTAATTATTTCTTCATTTTGGGCTCGACAAATAGGGGTCGTCTTATACATGGGGGCGTCTTATACAGGGGAAAATATGGTAGCTTAGAACCTCAGGGGTGCCTTGCTGGATCAGATTAAAGGCCTGTCTAGTTTAGCATCCAACCAAACGCCTCCGGAAAGCCCCACAACCCCACATAAGGGCAATAACCCTCCTGTGGTCTTGCTTCCTAGCAACCTGTAGTGCCATCATGGATGTACAATTTAGCAACCATGCAACTAAGAGCAATGTATAGACCTCATGAATTATCTGAAAAGCCATCTAAACTAATGGCTATCACCAAACCTGGCAGTGAATTCCATAAGTGAGCTATGCACAACATGCTACTTTCTGAATCCTTGTAAGACACGGACTCTGTGGGCGAGGGCTTCGGGAAGTTGATAAGTTGCCTGCCCTGGGTGATGTCATAGTCTAGGGGGTGCCCCTAAATCCAGCCCTGTTCCTGGAGTCCCCGATGTTTTCCGTTGCCTTTTACCAGCTTTGGCTGGCAAGACTGCTACAGCCATTCCTGGATTTGTATAGCTGGACCACAGTTTTCCTTGCATTGGTAACCTCAAAGTTAGACTGCTGCTTTATGTGGGGCTACCTTTGAGGTAGATATGGAAGCTGCAGCTGGTGCAGAACACAGCAGCTTGGGGGGCAAACTACCGTTGTTTGTGGGATTTGCATTTGCTGCCAGTCTGCTGCTGGGCCAAGTTCAAGATTTTAGTACGAGCCTATAAGGCCCTGTATAACTCAGGACTAGGTTACCCAAGAGACCAACCGATCCTTTATATACCCAGCAGGTCACTGCATTCTGCAGGAGAGGTTTTCCTTCAAGTCCCAGAAACATCAGAAGTCTGCTCCGCAGGAAATTCAGAAGAGGGGTTTCAGCATTCCTGTTGCAATACAACAGTCCTTTGCTATCTCATCTTAACGGAAACAATTAAAGGCATTTTTTTCTTTTGACCAGCTTTAACTTAACAGAAGGTTGGAAAGGTCATTGCCTTAGATGTTCATTTTGCAATGTTTTTGAACCTGTTGGGTTACTTTTTTTTATTTACTTTTGAAAAAACTGTTTCTAGCTGTTTGCATTACGTTTGCAAATAACCTTGACACACATGTAAAGGATGATTCATAAACTGCAACTGCTAATAATGATCAAAGTGTAATGAAAAATTCACATTGTCACTGAGGGCTAACTTACATGTGCCTACGTTTCCCTTCTCTGCTGTGTACAAATCTGCCGGCTTCATTAACTACGAACCCTGAAATTTTGGGATCCCCTCCAAACCTGTGCCAAAGTTTTGAAGTTGTTTTGCAGCAAAAACCCGTGTTTTTGCAGTGTCACCCATGCTGAGTATTCTTCAGAGGAGTTCCCAAATTTCGGGAATTTTAGTTACGGTAATGAAGCTCCACTAGTCTATCTGTTGCACAGGGACCCAGGTGGCGCTGTGGGCTAAACCACTGAGCCTAGGGCTTGCTGATCAGAAGGTCAGCGGTTCGAATCCCTGTGATGGGGTGAGCTCCCGTTGCTTGGTCCCAGCTCCTGCCAACCTAGCAGTTCGAAAGCACGTCAAAATGCAAGTAGATAAATAGGAACCGCTATAGCGGGAAGGTAAACGGCGTTTCCATGTGCTGCTCTGGTTTGCCAGAAGCAGCTTTGTCATGCTGGCCACATGACCTGGAAGCTATACGCCGGCTCCCTCGGCCAATAATGCAAGATGAGCGCACAACCCCAGAGTCGGTCATGACTGGACCTAATGGTCAGGGGTCCCTTTACCTTTACCTTAATGAAGCTCCACTAGTCTATCTGTTGCACAGGGTGAGGTGATCTGCATCTTACTGCTAATTATAAATGTAAACAGGGGCTGGATCTCTAGACACATCAAAAAAGCATTTCAGGAAAACACGTAAACTTCATAACGGGAAATCACATTGGCGAAAGACGGAACTCCACAGCGCCGTCTGGTGTCACAGTGTTATAACGCATACAAAACGCTTTTTCTTTACTAATGTAGCTGAGTCCTTTGTCAAGCTACAGTACTGTATGTAGAACTGCCAATGCTCCTTCTTAATTGTAAGTCCTCTGAGAAGGTGTTCCTACCTAAAATAGTATTCCTGCAATCAATGGGTTTGTCCTAATTAGCTGAAGGCAGGGGACACCTTTTGTAACATGTCTGCCTGAATTGCAGTGCCACTGTTATGGCTGCCACTGGTTCTCAAGCATATACTAAGAGATGGAGCTATTTCTCCCCAGTTGGGTGCTGCTTATTTTGTCCTGTTCAGAGATGAAAATATGTCAGTGCTGGATTTACGTATAAGCTAAACAAGCTATAGCTTAAGGCTCCACTCTCTTGGCCCCCCCCCCAAAAAAAATTAAAGAAAAAAAACCCAGGATGTACATTTCCAAGATATAAGATAAAAAAACAAATAAAATAAAACCTACATACAGCAACAGTGTTTTGTGTTGTGTAGGCTCCTATGATGTAAGTAATGGGCCCCGCCTGCTAGCCTGCTCCCTAAAATATCACTGGTTTGCTCATTTCTATATCAATTACTTTTATATAATAATAATAATAATAATAATAATAATAATAATAATAATAATTGTATTATTTATACCCCGCCCATCTGGCCGGGTCTCCCCTGCCACTCTGGGCAGCTTCCAACACACATCAAAATACGTTAAAATATCACAGACTTAAAACTTCCCTAAACAGGGCTGCCTTTAGGTATTTTCTAAATGTTAGGTAGTTGTTTATCTCTCTGACCTCTGATGGGAGGGCATTCCACAGGGCGGGCGCCACTACCGAGAAGGCCCTCTGCCTGGTTCCCTGTAGCTTTGCTTCTTGCAGTGAGGGAACCGCCAGAAGGCTTTAGATACCTATTAGGTCCATAAATTGCCATATATTCAATACAAAAAAAGGCGACAATTTGTTGTTGATAAAGGACAGCTGGACATATAAAGGGCCCCATTACCATCAGTAGCTTAGGGCCTCATCAAACCTAAATCCGGCCCTGGAATATGTGACCCAATTTCATTGGGAAATTTCCCATTGGCTGCAGTCTTTGTTGGAGGGTCTTCTCCACATGACCCTGCCATGAACATAGACAAGAGGAGGGCAGCTCCCCCCCCCAGATCAAGTAAAAAATACTTAACTAACTGTCTGGGGATGGTCTGAAGATGAGGACTGGGGAATGCATTCTATGGAAGGCCAGCTTCGATGGAGAGCTGGAGGGGGAAGAGTTGCCCCCCCTTGTCTACAGCGTGTCCAGAAGCATAGAGAGAGACAGAAGCTGAACAGCTTAGGGAGGAGTTACCCAGTTATGAGATAATGACAAGGGAGCCAGAAAGGAGGGGACAGCTAGTCAAGACGTCACTTGAGAGTGTGGGTGACCCCTGCCCTCACCACATTCTTGGAGGTCCGAACGTATCAGAGAACAAAGGACGCAGAGGGAGGGAGGAACTTCCTGTTGGCACCTTAAATGCTACGGAAGTTGGAAGGGGGATTTAGAGTAGCCAACTGCCCTCCCTTGCGGAGAGCTGTATATTTGTGCTTGCAACATGAAGCTGTAATAAAAGGACTATAAATATATTAAATGCTTGTTAATTATTATCTGTGAAGTTACCGAAGGGAGAAGAGGACTCTCCACGTCTGACACTAACTGACCAATCACATCGGTTCTGCCCCCCCTAAAAAAATCCCGCTCACCCCAAACAAAGTCCTGCCCCCCCCCAACATAAATCCTGGCTAAACCCATGGCACCCTGCCATAAAAAGTTAAAGCTGTTGGTGACTATAGCCAGAGTCTTTTGCCTTGGTAGCTGCCTTGTGTAGGTTTGCTATAGGCAACTTGTGAATAAAATAATAAATAACTCGGATTTTGAGCCACTTGTGAAAAGTTGCAATAGTATGAAGCTGTCACAACAAAATATAGAATGGTGAAAATAAAGGTATTTTACCTTTAAAACACACTGAGCATGTTGTGCAATTATGGACATTTTTGTTTCAGGACAATTTGAAGAGTATGATTCTGAAGAATTTTTTTAGTCATAATCAAAGATCTATACATGCCCAGTGTTTATGGACAGTGTCTAAAAGTCATAAGGACACACAGTCATATGTCTGCAATTTATGAGTACCAAAACTCAAGGTTTTAAGGTAAAGTTAAAGGGACCCCTGACCATTAGGTCCAGTCGTGACTGACTCTGGGGTTGCGTCGCTCATCTCGCGTTATTGGAGGAGGGAGCCGGCGTATAGCTTCCGGGTCATGTGGCGAACCAGAGCAGCACATGGAAACGCGGAAACATTTAGGGGAGAATAAGTAGCTGAATAATGGTTTCACCACAGAATATAAGTAAATATTGATGGATTTGGAAATAAGGAGAAGAAAAGACTGCCAAAATAACTCCAACCTTGTAAACTTTTGTAGAATGAATTATTGAACCACTCAAACATAGCGAGATAGAAGAAGAGAAGGTTTGGGAAGGAAAAACAATTAGTTCAGTTTTCTGCATGTTGATTTTCAAACTGCCATTAGACATCTATGAGGAAAAAGGCACATTCTAAATAATAAAATGAGACAAACACCCAAGTGAACATCCTATGCACAGAACACTGTAAATCAAATAAAGAAATAAGGGAACCAAGGAAGACTATGGTTGTGGGGAGAGAGAAAGAGAGAAACATGAAGCCGATTGGAAGCCAAATCCCCAAGGAACACTAAGAGAAAAGTCATTAAAAAACAAAATTCTTACTACCGGTATTTATTGTTTATTCTATAGCACCCCTCCTCCTATAGGAGCCCAGGATGCTTTACTATACAAAATACAATCATCTCAAAGTATTACCTAAAACATCAAAAAATCTAAAAGCACCTGAACTTAACGCAAACAGACCATAGTAAAGCTACTTGCTCTTTGGGTTTTCATCTCTCAAAAGCCTTGGTGAATAAATACATCTTTGGCTGACATCTGAAAACAGGCAATATGGAACTGGCAATGTGACACTTCTCCTGAGAGGAAATTCCCCAGTGGTGGCACCTGCCCTGTTTTAGGTAATCATTCCCTGGACCAGACCATTTATTTTATTTTATTTTTTTGCAGAACCACAGGCAGGGCCTCCCCCCTCTAAATGTAAGTCATCTATTGAGGACAAATCCTGGGAGAGCCAACAATGTGAGCCAACATTTTACTGTCCAGTTCTCTGAAACTTTCGACGGGGGTGTGGTCATGGAGAAAAATATCATACCCTCCAATATTTCCCTAGTGAAAATAGGGAATAGTGCTATTCCTCTATTATTATTATTATTATTATTATTATTATTATTATTATTATTATTACAGTTGTACCTCAGAAGCCAGAAGCCTTTAAACTCAAACCTTTTGGCTCCCGAACGATCGAAAACTGGAAGTGATTGTCCCGGTTTCTGATTGTCCCGGTTCAGAAACTCCTGCAGCCAATCAAACAGACTCCCGGAATGGATTAAATTCGAGAACCAAGGTATGGCTGTATTCTTATTCTTATTCGTGCCCCAGTCACTGTAGGTGACTTCCAACATAATTAAAAACATAATAGAACTTTTAAACATTAAAAAAACTTCTCTATGCAGGGCTGCCTTCAGATGTCGTCTAAAGGTTTTATAGTTACAGTGGTACCTCATGTTGCGAATGGGATCCATTCCAGCGGCTCGTTCGAAACATGAAAAGGCCACAACATTAAGCGCTGCATCTGTGCACGCACATGACGCAATGCGGCACTTCTGCACAAAGTGCAATTTAACGCTTCTGCGCATGCGCGCAGGTTACAGACGCGCCGAACCCGGAAGTAACCCATTCCGGGACTTCCGGGTTCGGCGCATCTGTAACCTGAAAAGACGCAACATGAAGCAGATGTATCATGAGGTATGACTGTACTTATCTTCTTGGCTTGGGGGTCACATAACTCTATACCCTCCAACATTTATCCGCCAAAAAGAGGGACATCCTAAGGAAAAGCAGGACAGTCTGGGATCAAATCAGAAACCAGGACCGCTTCTGTAAATCCAGGACACTTGGAGGGTCTGAAATATGCTTCAGGAGAGGCTATTGTACACAATGTCCAGGGCCAGTGCTAGGGCTTTCTGCGCCCTAGGCAAAAACACCATCTGGCGCCCCCCGGGTGCATGCGTCATGACGCATGCACAACACCGCTGATGCCCCTGCGTCCCCTCCATTGGCAGGAGGAGTGTGGGCCAAGGGGGGAGCTCAGCGCCCTCCCGCCTGTGGAGGGGACGTTTTGCGGGCACTTGCCGCCGCTACCGCCACAGCTCGCTCGCTGCAGCCACCTCTGGGAGGCTCTCGGTGTCCCCTCCATAGGCGGGAGGAGCATGAACGCGCGCCTTGGGAGGGCGGCGGTGGCGCAGGGGTTTTGCGGGACAGGCTTGCCAGTGCCGCCTCCATTTTCGTGCCCGTGGGAATTGCCTAGTCCGCCTAAATGGACACACCGGCCCTGACAATGTCATTGGTACTGGTGTTCATCTGGGAAGAAGCTAGAACTGGTCACATTTGAAGAGAAGGAAGGTAACCTGGACGAATGGTCTGTCCGTCATTTCTGATATTCTTCTTTTGGTTGGGCAAGTCCTCCTGATACAGCTCTGAATATTTAACACACCCGTCAAGAAATCATTTGAGTCCATAGTTTAGCTAAGGCGTGATAATAATCAAAAAACACAAGGCGGTCTTGTTGTTTTTTGAGTTATGGGGCTGAATAACATGAATGAAATTAATGGTTATTATTTGATATCAAAATAGAGAGGGCCCCTTAGGTAAATGTCTAATTTTTGTGTGTGCATCTTGTGTCTTCCTTTTGTACGTGGGTACATATGGCCACAATTTGTGTGTGGAGTGAAAGCAGGCCTGTTTCCTGGGTCCCCAGTGCTCAGGTCTCTGTTTGTGTACTGGGAGAGTTAATGAGAAGAGACTGCTATTCTTTCCCTCTGTTTCCCAATCCCATCTGTTCAAACAAAAGGCTGAAAGGGAGAGAGAGCTGAGACCCTGCTGGTCAAGAGGGGAGGGATAATAACACATATCCTTGGGCTACATTTCAGCACATGCAGCCCTTTCAAGCTGTGCTGCCGCTTTCATCCAGGCAAGAGAAAGAACAACTTGTATACAGAGCATATTAAAAGCACAAATAAAAATGAAATAAAAAGCACCAGACCTGGACAAAGCATCATTCCTTTCCTTCCTCGCAGAAAGCTCGGGCAAGCGGCTGGGAGAGGAAAAGAGACAGGCCGTTTGTATCATACCGCACAGAAATATGGCACATGGAAAATCTGACCTCCAAACAGGGTATGCATAATAATAATAATAATAATAATAATAATAATAATAATAATAAATTTATTATTTATACCCTGCCCATCTGGCTGGCTTTCCCCAGCCACTCTGGGCAGCTTCCAACCGAATATTAAAAACAGTACAGCATCAAACATTTAAAACTTCCCTAAACAGGGCCGCCTTCAGTTGTCTTCTAAACGCTGGTGAGGTCAGTACACTGAAAGTAACTAAAATCTTGTGTTATACCGCCAGCCGATTTGCGGCTTGCTGAATTGCTGTTGTGGTGATACTGTCAGGATACACAGCCGATCGCTGTCCCCAGGAGTTGACAACCCAAATGTCAACAGCAGGAGAGACAGCAAAGGGAGGAGACAGAGGCATGTGACCAAGCGCCCCTTCCACACATGACACACCTTTCAGGTGTATCGGCAGCGAAGAATAAAGCCAGGGGCACCTGAAAAAAACGACTAGCTCTCTTGTGAGCAAACATACCTGCACTGAGCTGGAGGGCAAGCAAATATCTCGATCTGGGATGCTCCCAGATCTGCCATTGTTGCTGGAGGCCCAAGTGACCTCAGCAGCAAGGAGCATCTTTTCCACGTTTCAGATCCAACACCATTCCTGAATAAATATAGCTTGGCTGATGTGGTCCATACACTAGCATGGCTGGAAGTCCTGGAAGACCTGCTCCCTGCCTTGCAGGCTTTCTTCCACCGGGCCTGAGAGGGCAGGATCTGGATTGACTCCAGCTACAGAAGCTGAAGCTGCTAAGAAGGCCAGACAGAGACCATCTTGGCAGACCTAGGTCATTGAGCCTGAGCTTCCACATCTGCCTGCCATGAACCACCACTGGCATCACCAGTAGCAGATATGTTCTATGCTTACTGTACAATGTTGCTACCTTGCTAATTGCATCTTATATTTTTAATGTGCATCTTATATTTGCCTTCCATTAGCAATGTTTTCTTTTGAAATGTAAAGATAATTGTTTTTGTTAACTTTGCTGCATTAAATGTGCATTCTGTGCTGGGCCTCCTTTGTAATGTTTTATTTAGAAATCTTTTAAGATGATATTTCAGTTTCCTGTTAATTATGTTGCTTTGGACGTATACTTTACATTGGACTTTCTTCTGCAATGTTTTATTCTGGATTGCTTTATTTGATGTTTTAATGTACATTATAAACCACTTTGACATTTTTTCATTTAAAATACAGTGGTGCCTCGCTAGACGAATTTAATTCGTTCCACGGGTCTTTTCTTATCACGAAAAATTCGTCTAGCGAATCCCATAGGAATGCATTGCATTTTTTTGATATATATATATTTGCCCATAGGAACGCATTAATTGAATTTCAATGCATTCCTATGGGAAACTGCGATTCGCTAGATGAATTTAGGGGTCGGCAAGGCTTACCGGGCATGGGCCAGATCACTCCCACGGAGACACGATTCCGGCGTCTGGGCATGCGCAGAAGCAATTTCCAGAGCCACGGAAGAGAGTTCCCGCGCTGCACTGCGCCGGTTGCTTGGTTCGGGGGCAGCTCGGGGGCTGCTTCCGGCCCATGGGCCTTAGGTTGCTGACCCCTCCCCAAGTTGAAGGAGCTGCAGCTGAGCTAAGTTTAAGGTTTCAGAAACCTGACTTTTCCCCTTGATTTGTTCCTACCATTCTCACCAATTCACCACGAATACATTTGTCATTATAAAGTGGAACGCCCATTCTGAGGTTGATTTTTCCACTGGTGAACGTACAACTGCAAACATCCTGCAGTGGAGACCTGAATGCAGATTCAGGAGTGTGGGTTGGCAAACGAAGGCCCACGGGCTGGATCAGGTCCCTATTGCCTTCTGGAATTGCTGCGTGGATTGCCAGCGCACACATTCTTTCCCTCTCCCTCCCTCTCCCTCACACGGCAACACCTCCTCCGCCTCCGTCCCTCCCTCCTGACTTCTCCCTGCCCTGCCTAGAGGAGGAAGGGGGCTGGGCTTTGTTGGCACCAGCAGCAACAGCAATGCTCAAGCGGCTGCCATTTTAAGCAGCCCCTCTCCGGAGCCCTTTTGTGCACCGCTCATCGTCCCGCTGCTGCTGCCGCCGCCAGCCCCTGCCGCTTGCAAGACACAGGTAAGCAGCTACCGGGGCTTGTGCTGCTCTTGCATCATTTATTTCCCCCAAAATATAGTCCGGCACCCACAAGGTCAGAGGGACAGTGGACCGGCCCCCTGCTGAAAAAGTTTGCTGACCCCCTGGTCAGGAGGAATCTGCACGACTTCTTCCTTGGCAGGAAACATAGCTAAGGGAAAGGGAGAGAGACATCAATGATGAGAGGTCCTAATATGAAAGGAAAGCCAGGACAACAGTATCAAGAAACTTGGAGAAAAACCTATGAGTAGCTCACTTCAGATTGGGCTGACAGGCAAAGCGTATTGTGACATTTGTCACTCAGCACTGTGGAATAAGCCAATGAATACTGTATGTGCTAGCGTAGGATTGTTTTGTTGCATCATAACCGGTGGGTTGCTGCATAGACAAGATGCGTCAAGGTAGTGAAACTTTGCAGATAATCATACTGTTGCACACCACCCCCAATCTCTGAGCGGTGGGATATTCCACACTGTGTAAGATAAACAGATTTCAAAAAGTTACCTTTCAGAGGTGTGCTTATTTTTTCCCCTGATAATTTTTTTAATTCATAAAAAACAAAAGCAAGCAACAACAACAAAGATTGAGGATCCTTGAAATATTCTTCTTAACTCTAATAAGACTTCATTGTACCCAGCTTATTAACATTTTAGGTATTACCTTAAAAATCCAAGTCCACACTATCTGCAATATATCAGGTTATCATATTTCAGATCTTTTCCCCATTTTCCTTTACCGTATTGGCCTGAATATAAGCCTCACTCCCCCCCCCGCGCCCCCAAATTCTGGCTGTGAAAAGTTAAAGTGCGGCTTAAATTCGCGACCTTACAAAAGTGGGCTTTTATGATATCGTGGCTGAAACAGACATACGGTTAAACGGAACGGGTGTGCAGAATTTTAAGGGAGCGGCTTATATTTGGGTATTGTCTTTTTTCCCTCCCCCGCCATATATATTCGGCTTATATTCGGGTGCGGCGTATATTCGGGCTAATACTGTATATGTGAATTTCAGCAGAATGGACTTGATACCAGAAATTAATCTGTTTCTTAGATTAAGGACTTAACATTACACTTGTGAGAGCCATGTCTGTCATACTGTAACACTGCAGTTAAGTTGTTACTGTTTGATTTGTTCATTTGTTGATTTCAATTTCGCACTTCTGCTGTTTGATAACCTCACAGCTCTGTATTGGTGATTGCAAGAACAGCACTGTCTCAGAGGCTGTGGAATCCGTTTGTTAATACAGTGGTACCTCTACTTACAAATAACTCTACTTACGAATGTTTCTACTTATGAATGGAGCTCCGTCCGCCATCTTGGATGCAGTTTAGATAGGATTTTTTCTACTTACGAATTTTTAGATAGGGTTGCTTCGACTTACGAATTTTTTCTCCCAATGCATTCCTATGGGATTTGACTTACAAATTTTTTCGACTTACAAATGTGTGTTCGGAACGCATTAAATTCGTAAGTAGAGGTACCACTGTATCAAATTTTAAGAAAAGTGTAAGTTAAAAGCAAAAGAAATCAGTATATTCTACTGAATATCCTCACTGGATTAGCGCTAACCAGTATATTTTAAAATGTAGTGTTCTGATGGGGCATTTACAGTAGCTATTATTCACTCTAAAACATGCCTAAATTGAATATATTGAAATAATTCAGGTTTTATTTTGATTCATTAATATAGTTACTTGGGTATATGAAAGTATACAGTGGTGCCTTGCTTAACGAATGCCCTGCTTAACGAAATTTCCGCTTAACGAAAGGATTTTTCGAGCGGAGGTTGCCTCGCTAGACGAATTCGTTTTATGAAAAATAAGTCTAGCGAATCGCGGTTTCCCATAGGAATGCATTGAAATTCAATTAATGCGTTCCTATGGGCAAAAAAAAAAATCAAAAAAAATTCAATGCATTCCTATGGGATTCGCTAGACGAATTTTTTGTTATAAGAAAAGACCCGTGGAACGAATTAAATTCGTCTAGCGAGGCACCACTGTATAACCATCTTTTAGCTGAAATGCATAATCTTTAGTTGAGACCAAATAATGACCAAATAGCCCAGTAGAATTGCTTACCTGTAAATGCCTTTGTTCCTATGGATGTCAGGAATGAGAGCCCAGTCCCAGTTTGGGTGAGAGATTATTTCATACTTTCAAAATAAATTTAGTAGGGGGAAGGCATTAGAGATCAGAGATAAACATTGCTGGTCTGTGCCACAATATTTCCCACAGCTGTCAACCTTATAGATCTTTCTCTGCTGTTGTCAAACTATCTATTTCAAACCATTTAGTCGCAGCGGCTAATTCTGTGGCTTGATAATAGCTAATAATATTTGAAACTCCCAAACCTCCCTTGTCTGTTTTTCTATATAGATTTTTGTTTGCCGTTCTATGCAGTTTGTCCATACAGATGCATTTCATAATACCATTCTGCTAACTTGCAATTTTCTACTCTCAACGGGAGCGTGCTTAATAAAAATAATATTTTAGGTAAGGTGATCTTGATATTACTTCTATTCTGCCCAGCCAAGATAATGGATAGCGTCTTTATTTTTCTAGATATTTCTCCATTTCTGTTGCCATTTCTTTACAATTATGTTCTTGTATTAGTTTTATTTCTGGATGCAACCATATCGCCAGAAACTTGATGGGACGCTTACATCTGTCTGCCCTAATAAGTCTCCTCATAGCCTAGCAGAAATATTGATCCCAAAATATTCTGACTTGGAGGTGAACATTAGTTCAGGCACACGGATCTGCCCTATATTTTCCACTGTGAAGAGCGATGGAATGGATTTATCCAGCTTCTTGCAATTTCCTTTTCCTCGTTTAGAACATCATTGACTTCCTTGTCACATAAGATAGCAGGTGCACCAATGGCCTCCCTAACTGGTCTCCTACTACTAATGTGTTTAAATAATTTGCCGTTTTCGTCTTCATGTTTTTAGCAATGTGTTCTTCAAATTCTTTTCTTAGTATCCCTTACTGTCTTTGCCAAAGCTTCAGTTCCTTTCTGGCCTCATTTGGGCAAGGCTTCCATTTTCTGAAGGAAACCTTCTTGACTTGAGTAGCTCCTTTGACTCTGCTCTTTAACCACACAGCCAATCTTTTGGTAATCCCTGCTGGTATTGTTTTGCTGAACTTCTAATACTGTAGTTTTATAAGCAACTCGCAAACTTTACAGAGATCTGACCCTCTTGACTTTCCCTTTCACCATCCTTTTTACTAATCTCCTCAGTTTTTGAAATGTTCCTCTTTTGAAGCAAAATGTGACCCATCCTTGGTTTTCCTCACTTCCTGACTTGGGCCACACCAACTCTTGGCCTTACCTACTGCATATGTTGGTTGCGAAGATCTAGAAGGAGCTATAAAATGGCTGCAAAGGAGGACTAAACACTTATAGGCATGAAATGTTGCTTCCTTTAACCAGAGCGATGCACCTTCGGGACATGTTACACAGCTCAGGACCTCAATACCTTAAGGATTGCTTCTCCCTGTATGAACTAGCTCAGACCCTGCACTTGCATTTTAGGCCTATTCCAGAGAGATTCAGAGGATGGCAACATGAGAACGGGTCTTTTTGGTGGTGGCTCCCCGATTGTGCAACGTTCTCCCCACAGAGACTCACCTGGCACCATCATTACATGTTTTTTTGACACCAGGAAAAACATTCCTCTTTACCCAGGCCTATGGCTATGAAATAATCTATTGCCTGTGAGGGTGTGGGGTGGGGAGGGCTGTTATTATGATGACTATTTTATTACAGGGGGTACCTCAGTTTTCGAACATAATCCGTTCCGGAAGGCTGTTCGAGTTCCAAAACGTTTGAAAAACGAGACACAAAGGGTGATCTGCAAATTTTATAGAGAAAATTGAGAAAAATAACATACACACTCAGCGGATTTCTGAGGCGCGTTCGAAAACAGAAGCATTTACAGCATTCTAAAACCGAAACGTTCGTCAATGGAGACGTTCGAAAACTGAGGTACCACTATATTAGGCTTTCTGTCAGTATGTTTTTAATTATGTTTTATTAAGTTTTTATCATTGATGTTCTGTAATGTGATTTCAATGTTGTACACCATCCTGGGATATTTTGATAAGGGGTGGCATATGAACTGATTAATAATAATAATAATAATAATAATAATAATAATAATAATAATGTTTTTCTGCAAATTAGTACAGCTCCAAAGCTTCAACCAATCTTAATCCGACCTGATTATTGCATGTTTAGATTCATAAGTTCTGCGTGTGTAAGCCACCTGGGTCCCTCTCACCACAAACTCCTCTCTGCACCTTCCTCGCAAAAAGCCTAGGTTGCAACCCTGCAGCCACTTAGCAGGGAGTAAGCCCCATTCGATGGGGAACTTTGATTGACACCACCCTTTTTGCTGGCACAATTTAGGCCTGGTTGTCAGCAGAAAGAGGTTTGGAGTCGGCATAACTCTCGCCTCTCCCACCCTATCCCTGCCACATCCCTTTTTGAGGTTTGTGCAGTCTTCAGTTCTGCCAACTTAATTTCTTCTGGCGCAACCTGGCTCAGCCACAACAGCCCACTGGATCCAAACTTCCCCACTGTGGCAGATCTGGGGTTTAAATTGTGCAATAAATTGGTACATGGTCAAAGTTCCGGATTAATATAATTAACAGCACAACGAAAGGGCGTGATGAAGAACGATATACTGTAGTCTTGTCCCTTTGGGATTCAGAACATTCTCTTATTTATCACCACCCCCTCCGAAATGACAGCTTTTAAATAGCTTACTTTTGTAGTCACGCCAAACCGCTTACTTGAACATCAGACCTGCTTTATGCAAGGACTGTTAATAGGAGAAAGGACTCCAAGATACGGCAGGGTTGCTGCTGAGGCAAGGCCTCTTAGCGAAGGCATTAATGGCTTCTGGGAGGACATGGCCCCTGTGTCATTAGTTTAATGCCTCCTAAAGTTATTGTATTTGTTTGTGCTTGCAGAACTCTGGGGAAGGATGCCACACTTAAAATAAGAAAAAGGTATTCCCATAAATACCATTGAGGAAAAACCAGGTTGTAGGATTCCTAGTGTAGATCCTAATTTCTTCTTCAATTCATAAGCACATTTGCAAACTAGGGGACTGAAATTTGAATGGTTGTACACCTAAGTGCGAGGGACCCAGGTGGATCTGTGGGTTAAACCACTGAGCCTAGGGCTTGCTGATCAGAAGGTCAGCGGTTCGAATCCCTGTGGCGGGGTGAGCTCCCGTTGCTCGGTCCCAGCTCCTGCCAACCTAGCAGTTCGAAAGCACATCAAAATGCAAGTAGATAAATAGGAACCGCTACAGAGGGAAGGTAAACGGCGTTTCAGTGTGCTGCTCTGGTTCGCCAGAAGTGGCTTTGTCATGCTGGCCACATGACCTGGAAGCTATACGCCGGCTCCCTCGGCCAATAATGCAAGATGAGTGCGCAAACCCAGAGTCGGTCACGACTGGACCTAATGGTCAGGGGTCCCTTTACCTTTACACCTACGTGCAGGCCATTTCACTCAAGGCTCCCTCCACCCACCCTCCTCCTGGCATAATATATAAATCATATGTAGGGCAGACAAACCTGCAACGGAACAGCCAGGAGCCTTAAAATGTCTTCCTGGCTGTTCCTTGGGAAATGGTGCTTGCATTAAATTTGTCCTAAATGGATTGCTAGCTCCTGGCTGCAGCTCCCAAGCCTAGCTGACCCCTGCTCAAAGCCCTGCTGGGATCAGCTGCAGAACCCCCGCCAGTGGGGTTTGATGACAGCGCCGATCAACTGATCAGCAGTGTCTTCAACTGGGATCAGCTGGGATCTTCCTTCAACTCAAGCCAAGCTGCACAGGAAAAATAGGTTGCCTGATGTCATGGTGATGCAAATTGATAGATAGATGGACAGAGCCATCCACCTGTCAAACTGGCCTGTGGAGGATGGGGGCCAGAGCTAAGCATCTGACCCATTGCACTGAAAAGTTCCCCCACCTCACTTAGTTCAAGATACTGTAAAAAAAAAAAATGCAAATGATGATCTTCATCTTAGAAGAGGCATTTCTCATATTAAATGTTAAATATTTGCAAAATAATAAAGTGAGGGTTTTTGTTTTGTTTTTACAAGGCACTCTTCCAGACAAGGGAATATCCCCGTCTTGGTGATGCCTACTAAAACATGCCAACCTCATCTAAAGCAAATAAATAAATTTGCTCTAAACTATTGACTTTGCTTTGAGACTTTGCTTTGAGAGTCCCATGGAATGCAAGAAGATCAAACCTATCCATTCTTAAGGAAATCAGCCCTGAGTGCTCCCTGGAAGGACAGATCGTGAAGCTGAGGCTCCAATACTTTGGCCACCTCATGAGAAGAGAAGAATCCTTGGAAAAGACCCTGATGTTGGGAAAGATTGAGGGGACTAGGAGAAGGGGACGTCAGAGGACAAGATGGTTGGACAGTGTTCTCGAAGCTACGAACCTGAGTTTGACCAAACTGCGGGAGGCAGTGCAAGACAGGAGTGCCTGGCGTGCTATGGTCCATGGGGTCACGAAGAGTCGGACACGACTAAACGACTAAACAAATTGACTTTGCTTATTCGCCAATTTAATTGATGGATCCAGTTAAAACGCACAAAATTAATTGGCCCTATTTATTTACAATATGTGACAGTTTAGATCATGGGTAGGCAAACTAAGGCCCGGGGGCCAGATCCGGCCCAATCGCCTTCTAAATCCAGACTGCAGACGGTCTGGGAATCAGCATGTTTTTACATGAGTAGAATGTGTGCTTTTATTTAAAATGCAACTCTGGGTTATTTGTGGGGCATAGGAATTCGTTCATTTCCCCCCCAAAAATATAGTCCGGCCCCCCACAAGGTCTGAGGGGCAATGGACCGGCCCCCTCCTGAAAAAGTTTGCTGACCCCTGGTTTAGATGATACGTCCTTCTTCAGCCTGAAAGATCACAACCACAAACTAGCTTCAGCCTATTACCGGAACAATCCACGTGGAATAGAGATGGAATGGTGATGCCTCTTGCTGAATATGAGAGACATGACACTAAAAACACGTCATCCACAATCCAGCAAAGGAGGTTTTTGCTTACATGGATACAGTCCAGGTACATCCACATTGCAATGGATCCAATTCACACCTGCATGGATAGAAGCATCCCTACATATTCTCTTGCATAAAGAGTCATGTACAGCACATCCTTGTATATAACTGTATATGTCAAGGGATTCTTGCGACTACTCTAGAGTAACGACGCTCCTCGGGTTACTTTTCCATAACGTGTTTATTGGTGCTGCTATGTACAGTGAGGAAGGTGTAGAAACATGTCTTCTTACTCTGATGCAGAATCCGGAAGTGCTCCCCCCCCCCGGCGCGAACGCTCCCAACATAAAAGTCGCGGGACACTGAATCTCCTCCCCTTTCTTCTCTTTCGTAATTCCGGAACTGGAGGAAAGGGTCTGCGTTCCATGTTTTCCCTCTCCCCCTTTTCCCTCTCCTCCCGTCTGTGGAGTCTGGGCTCTTTCATCCTGCCTGAGCCCAGGCACTCTTCTCTCCCCGTGTCCTGACTGCCCTCCCCCGAGCCTGTGCTTCCTTCGCTGCTCGGGGAGGGGCTGCTCCTGATGATAGGGGGAGCTACTCTGTACTCTCTCCCCCTTACAGTATATGTAGCTGAGATCACAGCCTGTTGGTGTGGGTGTGTTGTATTTTGCGGAAGTCTTTTGCGCTCTCGTTCCAAAGAAACATTTAAATAGGAACCCACATGTTTGTATGTTTTGATTTTCATAGTTTGGCTTTAGAACCAGTTCTGAATGCCAGGGATCAGCCCTGAATCAAGTGAAGTAAAAACAAGGTCACAGGATCATGGAATTGTAGGGACCCACAAAGGTCTTCTGAGTCTAATGTGCTTTTTTCACCAGTCAAAAGCAACCTCACTGCATATCTAGGGGAAGAACATGCAGTTATTTCCCGCTGTATCCATGAGGGAATCACAGAAGCATGCATATGCAGAAAGGGTGGGCATTGTTGTTGTGTATGAATGAAATTTAGTGCAAGAGGCCATTGTAGCATTCAAAAAGCTATAGTTCCGTAACACAACAGAAAGGGATGTTGGGAAATAGGACAGAAGCACTAGCATTATAATTGGAAAATTAATAAAAAATGTTTTTTTTTTTAAAAAAAGAAGAAAGTATTGGCACATTCTGCAGCGCAGCTGTGTCTATTTGGATGGTCATCTTTTGGCCACTTCCTGACACATTTGCCCATTATTTGTCGCTGGCTTTGCAGTTCTCTAAACTAGTGTTGTATGCTGCATTCGTCTGGCCCATAATATACATACTTGTGGTGTTTGAAGTATGCTTTTAAGAATGCTTAAAATTGCCTGTCGGTTGTGTTTTGCATTTCTTTAATTTATACTTTTAACTCCTGTTTTGGGAGGCGATATAATAGCAGTTAAATTAGCCCTTTACGTGTGAGTTAGTACCATTGAATTCAATAGGACTTATTCCAGGTTCGACCTAGTGAGGATTGCTGCCTACGGTTGCCACTAGACCAAATAGAATTGGCCTGCTCACGTTGCTAATTTCTCATGACCAGCTCTTCTGTGTTGGACCACTCAAAACAAGTAAGCCCAGTTTCCTTTAACACATGAAAAGTTCTATAAGGTGTGCATGTTTATCCAGAGTGATGCTCAGAACACCTGGTGCTCTATGTACCTACTGATATTTGTTCTCCTGCATCTAACTTTGTTGTCTTGCATGATTTAAATCTCCCCCAGTTAAAACATTTCATTTCTGTCTTAACAGAATTCATGATTCTCCTCTACTACAATTTAACTTCACAGTGGACGGATGGGAGGTCACCTGCTTTTGATGGGGTTACACTCCCTCACAAGGAGCAGGTGCGAAGCTTGAGGATACTCCTGGATCCTTTGCTGTCGCTTGAGGCTCAGGTGGCCTCGGTGTCGGCACGCCCCAGGCACCCACTGTCGAAGGAGCAAGGCCTACTTACAATGGTCTCAGGGATACTAATGGGTGTTTGCTTGTGTGAGAGAGTGAGTGCTCTAGAATTCTCTAATCATCATGCATTTAAAATATTCAGTAAATTTAGAAATCAAGGTTTGTTACTAACCCTGTAGACATCTTCATGGATATATATAACTAAAGGGTAAGTCAATAATCCTGCAAAGCACAGGTTTGCGTTCATTCCTAGATGTTACGTTGGCAATATCCAAGTTTGCATGTGCCCGGCACACTGTGTGGGATAGGGACGCGGGTGGTGCTGTGGTCTAAACCACTGAGCCTCTTGGGCTTGCCGATCGGAAGGTTGGTGGTTCGAATCCCTGTGACGGGGTGAGCTCCCGTTGCTCTGTCCCAGCTCCTGCCAACCTAGCGGTTCAAAACTATGCCAGTGCAAATAGATAAATAGGTACTGCTGCGGTGGGAAGGTTAAACGGCGTTTCTGTGTGTTCTGGCTTCCATCACAGTGTACCGTTGCACCAGAAGCAGTTTAGTCATGCTGGACACATGACCCGGAAAGCTGTCTGTGGACCAACGCCAACTCCTTCGGCCTGAAAGCAAGATGAGCACCGCAACCCCATGGTAACCTTTGACTGGACTTAACCGTCCAGGGCTGGGTGGTATCTGGTTTTCAACATCATGATATATCACCAGCTAAGCGTTGTGATATACTGATATATCACAATGTCTGAAATAAGGAATTGCAGGTGCATTTGCTGGGGGCATGGTTTTCCCTGCATCGTGATTTTCCGTAACACACACACACACCATGATTCGTGATATATTGCCAGGTCAAAAATTATGAAACCGATATCACGATATGGACTTCAAACCAGTTTTGGATGACATAACGACCCATCACCCAGCCCTAGAGGCCGAAGCTACGTACAGGGATACAGAAAGAAAGAATCAATACACAGGTTGGTACAAAAAATGGGAGAAAGACTTCTTGCGGATAGGTGCAAAACATTCTCGCTAGCAGCTACTGTTCTGCTGGAGGAGTAAAAGACACAACAGCAGGACACAGTTAATCTTTTAAATCTTTTAAAAATATTTTTCTTTCTTTAATGTATTTATTCCACACCTCATCAAACAACATTTAAAGGACCCTTCTAACATATCATGAAACAATGAAAGAGAGTTAGAATACAGTATTTAAAATGGGGGGGGGGACGGACGGACGGACGGACCAAGACTTAAAATAGCATTAGGATCACATAAAAACAGCAGGCTGGCTAGGACAATGCTGGAAACAATAATCAAACAGAGCTGGAGCATTCTTGAGTTAAAAGTACAAATAATATTATTTTCATCCGGAGCTAAAATCTCCTAAAGGTTGATTCCAAGGAGACAGCCTTGAGAAAGTCATTCCAGAGTTGGGACACAACAAAAGTGAGAGCCCTACCCTGCCCTTGATCACCATTGCAGTAGGCTACCTGGAAAAGTTACCTATTTGGTGATAATTTGGCTGAACTAATAAAGTACTGTTGATTTGTTCTGGCACAAGCATTTTTCACCGGTAATAGGATTCAATTTCCCAAGGCACTATTGGGGATGCAATGACCAAACTCCTGATCATTCTGGGCCCACTGTCATTTGAACTGAAGACACGAACCCATTCTTGCTGACCGGTCGGGTTCTGAAAGATAATTTGTTTATTGGGAACTAAATAATTGCTTCTGAGAGCAAGGGATCTGTTTGTTATATAAAACGGTGAAATATCACTTTATAAAGGGAATAGTCGGATGCGTTTTAATGTTAAGTTTCTTAGAAATGTTAGGGAATCTTATAGGGGGGGGCACCCAAACGAGGCTTCATTTGGGAATCAAGATTGGCACAAATGCCCTCAAGGGGACCCCGTCTGATCCTACAACACCACTCTAGTATCGCACCAACACGAACCCCTCAAGATCAAGCCCTGTGTGATAAAGGCTCCCTTTCCTACCCTTTCTCTGTTGCCTGAGACTCTATGTAACCATATTTCTTTATGAATGAATACCGTGTATCTGTATTTCTAAATGAAACCCCCTTTTGCGACTCTGGCCAAGGGCTCTCAGGGATGCAGGGAACAGCCATAATCCTTTAAGCAAGAGGTCACGTAGCCAGGGTGGTGCTCCTCTGCATATCCATAATACCTGCATATCAGGTACCATCTCCTGCCATTCCCGACCCTCCGAAGCCAGAGGCAATACACACACCTGGACCCATTGTTTTTCCCCCGCCAGGTACTCAAGGATCCCCTCCCAGATACTTACTGGTACTTGCTTATCAATGTCCTGGGACATCGTGCATTGTTACCTTATGTTAATCCTGTTTACCTGTATGCTAATGCCCCTTGCACCTTCCCCTTTTCTGACGTTTTTACCCTGTCACAAGTGATGTATGTATGATGCTTTCAATGTGCATTATGGGATGGTGGTGGGAACTTTTAAAAGTTCTTGCAGCCCTGTTCACGGAGTTCAGTCTGGCATTGAACCTGCTGCGCAGTAATAAACCTTGCTGTTTGCTCCGGATCGTGGCTGGACTCCTTCCTTTTATACTCCGCAACGACCACAGGCCCTTGCCTGATGAGCTGGGTGGCTGAGCATTCTCGCACCCAGAATTTTGCCTTAACAGAAACAACACACCACCCACATTTTAAGGGCTTAGAAAAACAAACCCAAACTCCGAAGTATCACAGAAAGTCACTATTAGGGTGTGCATACAAGACTTGCCTGAATTTATGCTGATGAACTCACAAGCTGATCCCACAAAAAGGTGCCATTAAAAACTGTTTTGTTTTGCCATTCATCAGGGTCAGTCTGAAATGAATTATTGCCTAGGTCAGATTTATTATTTAACAGGTCTTTTTTTTCAGTCGGAACTCACCAAAACTCAGTTCTGACACCTCTCAGGTGGGCGCCATTGCCATTATGAGAGAGCAAGGGAGGTATTCGTGGAGAGTTATGGCACCTCTTTTTCTAGAAAAAATAATACTGCTAATTAGCCATCCACCATAGATGTAACCAGTCTTATAGCACCTTAACCGATTTATTACAGCATAAGCGTTCGTGGACAACATATAGAGATGTTCAAAGGTGAAGGAAAGGAAGATGGGGAGCTAACCTAGTAGATACCATCAAATGCAGCTTCTGAATTTTCTTCTGTCTATAATATACTAATGATGTTTCCATTTCAGAGGACGATCCCTGTTTTAGGTGTGGAAAGCTGGCCAGGGACTGGAGTGACTCATGTTTTCATTCTCCCGTCCGCACGGATAGGAAGCTTTTCTTCTCTGTCATGTGGCCTCCCCCCCCCCCCCGCTCCATCTCCCAAAGGAGGTGACAGACGGTCCTGTAATTTGGTTGCATGCGCTCGACTGAAGCAACACCTGCCTCCATCCCAAGGGGGCTCAGAGGGGCTCATCCCAAACCAGCCAAGAGCCAAAGACAAATCTGAAGCCCACGTACTGGGGGGGTGGGGGTGGGAGAGAAGGAGAAGAGATTTATCCTGTTCTTAATGGAAGGAAATACAGAAGGGGACTTCCAGTTGACAGAGAATAAAAGAGCAAAGGGAAAATGTGCCTGGTATTTAAACGACACATCCATCTACACAAAAAGGGTTATATTAATTGGGTACAGGGTTATACAGTTCAGCGAAGGAAGGAAGGAAGGAAGGAAGGAAGGAAGGAAGGAAGGAAGGAAGGAAGGAAGGAAGGAAGGAAGGAAGGAAGGAAGTGATAGGAAGGTACAAAACCTATTGGACAGTAAGGAACCTAGACTGTAATAGAGGAGATAATCTCAAATATCTATTCATAGAAATGCACTGGGGAAACCCCTCGTCAGGGTAGCTCCCAGATGAAACTCAACTGACCCATTTTTCCTCCACGTTAGCAGAAATAAGAAAAAGCCACGAAATCCCATGGAAATCCTTTTCGGTATTTTCCCAAACAGTCCTAATAACTTTGTTGAATTATTTATCCCTTCATCCCAACGAAGCCATACTTAAGAGGGGGAAGACTGGAGGCATGCCCTGTTTATGGGGGGCAGGGGTCCACATCCCAATGCAGGAGAGACACTGCTTGACATCCAGGGTGCTCTAGTCAATAAAAATTGTACGTTGTCACAGACAAATCATGATAGACACTTTGGCCAATAAAAAGGAAAGGAAAGGAAATTAAAGGACAAAGTCCATTTATGTAGCCCAAAACCCTGCTGTCCGTGGCTGACGTGTATTTTGACACATTTGATGCATTGGCATATGAAATAAAGTTCTGTCATATAGTACTGAATGTTTATGGTTTGAGTTTGGCAGGGGAGAGGGGTTGTATATGTTATTGTTTTTTGTTCTCACATATTTGAAAGCCTAATTAAAAAATTGTTTGTTGTTGTTGTTTAGTCGTGTCCGACTCTTCGTGACCCCATGGACCATAGCACGCCAGGCACTCCTGTCTTCCACTGCCTCCTGCAGTTTGGTCAAGTTCATGTTCGTAGCTTCAAGAACACTGTCCAACCATCTCGTCCTCTATCGTCCCCTTCTCCTTGTGCTCTCCATCTTTCCCAGCATCAGGGTCTTTTCCAGGGAGTCTTCTCTTCTCATGAGGTGGCCAAAGTATTGGAGCCTCAGCTTCATAATCTGTCCTTCCAGTGAGCACTCTGGGCTGATTTCCTTCAGAATGGATAGGTTTGATCTTCTTGCAGTCCATGGGACTCTCAAGTCTCCTCCAGCACCATAATTCAAAAGCATCAATTCTTCGGCCATTAGCCTTCTTTATGGTCCAGCTCTCACTTCCATACATCACTACCGGGAAAACCATAGCTTTAACTATATGGGCCTTTGTCGGCAAGGTTGATATCTCTGCTTTTTAAGATGCTGTCTAGGTTTGTCATTGCTTTTCTCCCAAGAAGCAGGCGTCTTTTAATTTCGTGACTGCTGTCACCATCTGCCGTGATCAAGGAGCCCAAGAAAGTAAAATCTCTCACTGCCTCCATTTCTTCCCCTTCTATTTGCCAGGAGGTGATGAGACCAGTGGTCATGATCTAGTTGTAAAAATTATTTTACATGCTTGCTTGATTAAAATTGACCATACAGTATCTTAATAGATATGAAACACTGAGGGAATTAGATGACCTTTGATAAATGAGTAGTTTGGGATAGGAGCAAAAGCTGAGCAGGGATTGGATATATTATGACTCATATTGTACGTTCTCAACCTACTTTTGTCTCTAGCAAGCAAGTTTAGCAAATTTTTATACTTGTATAACCTGTCAGACCAGAGGTAGCATAGCAGAAGAAATGCGTATTGTAGCATTTGAATGGATGCGTCTTCCAGAATGATGGTCTGTATCCAGCCTGAGCTGGGAGCCAGGAAGTCAAGGTTCAAATCTTGCTTCAGTCACTAGGGAAGATGAGTGATGGTGTAATCCGACACGCTCCCTCTCTTCCTATGTTTGCTTTGACGTTGCTTTGGAAGTTCTTGCTTCTGTTGGTTTTATATAACTGCCCCTTTGAATACATTCTATGTAGAAATGAAATAATTACCTAATAAGCTCTCTCCTCTTCATCCGCCATGTACAGCATGCGGATAATAATACTGAACTGAACTGACCATTCCATTGTATGGATTCTTAGAGAATACTAGCTGGTCCTGCCACGCGTTGCTGTGGCTAATCCCTGTGACTGCCCCCACCCTGTGCCGATCCATGATATATCCCACCTCCTTCTCCCCTCACCCCCTGGCTTATCCCTGTAATTCCCCCCCCACCCTGTCCTGACCCATGACGTATCACGTCCCCTCTTCCCCCCACCCCCACCCCATCCCTGTGACTGGTCCCACTGTGCCCTGACCTATCCCATCCCCTGCCCCCCAACCCCCACCCAGGCGAGCCAGTACCTCCATTTGGCCTAGTCTGTAAAGCAGGCATCCCCAAACTGCGGCCCTCCAGATGTTTTGGCCTACAACTCCCATGATCCCTAGCTAAGAGGACCAGTGGTAAGGGATGATGGGAATTGTAGTCCAAAACATCTGGAGGGCCGAAGTTTGGGGATGCCTGCTGTAAAGGCTTCGGCCTCCATTCGGCCTAGTCTGTAAAGACTTTAGCCTAGTATGTAAACGGCAGCCGAGGTGCTGTTTGGTGGGAAGGTTCTATAGGTGTAGTACCAGTGTAACCACCGCTAGAGGGCACTGGTTTGTAACCTGGTTCTTTTCCCAGCATGCACTTTTGGCTGAGTGGTGCGCTCTGGAACACGGGGTTTGGGTTTTTTTACCTGGCGTAGGTTTGACATCTGTCTTAGCAAACTTTATAAGATTACTCTCACATTCGCATGTGACGTTGTGTCCAAATTTGAACGCAATTTGGTCAAGCGGTTTCGGAGAAAAGTGGAAACACACCCACATGCCCTTTTTACATTTATATATATATATAGATACCTGAAGCATATTGAACATTCTAAAATGCTGTGTATCTACAAAGCTTATGGAGATCTATTTGCATTATTTACAACAATGCCTCTGCTTTGAACACACCTTTTCTGAGGCACAGTGCCAACAGAAATCCAAAATGGCAATTTTAAAATACAGTGGTACCTCTACTTACGAATTTAATGCGTTCCGAACGCACATTCGTAAGTCGAATCCCATAGGAATCCATTGGGAGAAAAAAATTGTAAGTCGAAGCAACCCTATCTAAAAATTCGTAAGTAGAAAAAATCCTATCTAAACCGCATCCAAGATGGCGGACGGAGCTCCGTTCATAAGTAGAAACATTCGTAAGTAGAGGTACCACTGTACGTGATAAATAAATAAATCCATTAATTCCACCCACCCATGCATTAGTACCAAAGTTTTACTCTTACTATGACTGCATATTTGCCAACTGCATTGCCATTTCCCTACATGCTTTATTCTTCTATTTTGTACTCACATTCCAAGTCCAGAGTTCTGCAAATAAGCATACTAAAACCAGTACAATTAAAGATGGGAATGCTGGGTGCCTATTAGAATAAAAAGCTAGGCTTAACTTCTTTGTTTCCTCATAGCATAGCCCGTACTATCATACAAACACCTATGTTTCTTTATCCTTTTGGCTAGTGGGCACATTTGGAATTTTGAGAAACTGCCATGGCTGCCATTGTGTGCCTCTGTGTGTGGCATAATGCAAAATGGCTGCCATAGGAGAGGTCAAGCCAGTGCAAACCGGAACTGAGGAAACTGTCTTCCATGCATTGTGAATTTTTGAATGGAATTTACTGAGCCCTTGCACACCACCGTATAAAGTTCTGGTGGGTTCAGTTATGCCATGTTGGTGACCCCTGCAGTAGACTAATAAAGATCTGGATTAGAGGGTACAACCAAATTTAGTAATGGCCTGGAAGCTTCCATGGTGGCCTATGCAGCAGTGGAGCTTCATGCTCCGCCACCGGGGGCGGACAGCAGGTGCGCTGCCCCCAGTGATGTGGCGCACGTTCTGGGGGGTGGGCGGGGCGAGCCATGCACAGTGATGTGGCGTGCGTTTTGGGGCGGGGTGCGCTGTGCGCAGGGCCGGGGTGTGCGTTTTGGGGGCGGGATGGGCAGCAGCGATGGCACCCCTGGGATCGCGTCGCTTGGGGCGCACTGCCCCCACCGCCCCTATCTTCCTACGCCCCTGGGCCTACGTGCTTAGCTCAGCGCAAGAGGTATCACATTCATTTCCTGTCGGAGAAAATGACAGGAAAACATTCAGGTGAAACATTTCCCAACAATGTGTCCCCACGCCCAACTGTTGTTGAATTTCTGTCATTCAAGGTGCTGCTAAGGGCATCAGAATTGTGTCCTAGGTGCTAGCAACGCCCCTGCCCCTAAAAGTATTATACTCTGACTTTTCAAACCGCCTTTATGCTTCAAGTACAGGTTGTACAGATATATGATTTCTACTTGGCAATTGCCCTGTTCCCTTTCATTCTTAAGGGCCCAGTTTGCTTTGGTGCTCACCTATTAGTTTTAGTACTCATTCATCAAAAATGTGTTCAGTTTCTTACTCACATTAGTATTCTTTCCTTCCTGAGTTAATTTTTTGCCGCTGGCTGTGGTGTTAGTGGCTACAGAGCTTCTCCTGCTGCCCAGTGGCTGACATTTTATGTGGGGAAAAAATAATGAGGCTGCAGTGCATTGTGGGGGGAAATGATATCCTCCACATGCAAAATGGTAGCCCGTACTTGGCAGCAACCATTTTTGGTGGCATTTTTCATTTTATCTATTTGCTGTGCCTTGAAATGATGCAGCATCTAGCATATTGTGGGTACACAAAATGGTAGTTGCCAGGAGAAAGCTGCCAAGAAGGCACTAGAGGCTACCAGAGCAGGCAAGGCCATTCACCCCAGATAGCACAAATGGGTATCAATGAAAGTCCTGAATAGGATTCCCATTCATATAATTCATTCTTTACGTTTGTTTTAGAACGATTGATAATTGACCAAGTGGACCCCATTCAGTACAATTTTACATTTGATCTGGAAATAATAATAATAATAATAATAATAATAATAATAATAATTTTATTTATTTATACCCCGCCCACCTGGCTGGGTTTTCCCAGTCACTCTGGGCGGCTCCCAACAGAATATTAAAAACACAATAAAACGTCAAACATTAAAAACTTAAACAGGGCTGCCTTCAGATGTCTTCTAAAAGTCAGATAGTTGCTTATATCGTTGACATCTGATGGGAGGGCGTTCCACAGGGCGGGTGCCACTACCGAGAAGGTCCTCTGCCTGGTTCCCTGTAACGTCACTTCTCGCAGGGAGGGAACCACCAGAAGGCCCTTGGAGCTGGACCTCAGTGTCCGGGCAGAACTTTGGGGGTGGAGATGCTCCTTCGGGTATATAATGCAATGGTCACACCCCTTGTGAGTGACAGAGAGAGACATTTGTCCTCCTATAAGCTGCCAGTCTCTTGTTGTAAGTCTCCTTAGCAAGAGTCATCAACCCAGTGCCCAAGGGCACCATGCCAACCACAATGGCATTCACTGGTGCCTCTGGAGCCCCAGGCTGCAAATTTCCATGGTTTACCTTTTTTTGTTTTTGTTTTAAAGTCTGTAGCCCTCCAAGAAAGAAAGTTATAAAGCAAAATGTGCAGGTACCCTTCCAAGCAACTTCTGTAAAATGAGCAAGCTTGGTCGCTGCTGCCTGTCAGTGGTTTTAACTAATGAGTGAAGTCAGAACTGCAAATGTTAAGTCTGTTGTCCAGACCTGAGGCAATAGGAATCCTTAGGGTCCAAAAGAGGTACTACTGTTTTCCCCTTGGCTTTCTGTTATTTCCTGTTATGTCATGCCCCATGGCAGCCATTTTGTGACCGGCACTCCAAGCAAAAAGGTTGGCAACCCCTACCTTACAAAATATTGGGGATAGGCAGATCGAGTGGTACTGATACAGCTGGCTCCGTGACATCCACAACACCATTTACAATGCTGTAGCTCTCGTGTGCTTCTGTCCCGATAGGCATGGTTTTGAACTGCCCATCAGTTGCCTCATGGTACCCTATGCCATGCTGGCACAAATGCACCTCACAAGTATGCACAGGGTTGAAAGCACGATAAATCAATGGGAGGTCCCAAAAGACTTCATATGCAATGAGCCCCAAACCTAACCTAGTCACAACTCTACATTTTCACAACTGGGTCCATATCACTATAGCAGCATTTCTCAACCGCTGTTCCGCGGCACACTAGTGTGCCGTGAGACGCTGGCTGGTGTGCCGTGACGTGCGGCGACGAGAAGGGCGATTTGCATTGTCACGTGCCTGGCAGCCGCCAATAACCAGCACTAACCCGCCGGAAAGCAATATTTCTCCTCCTCTTTCCCAAAGCTCAGTGCAAACGAGCATGGCGGCCGCCAATACACAACCCTCACCCACCGGAAAGCAATATTTGGCAAGTGTTTCTTACAGTCATAATTATAATATAGGGCGGCACAGAGTTAAATTTTTTAACTTTTTTAATGGTGGTGTGCCTCGTGATTTTTTTCACGGAACAAGTGTGCCGTGGCCCAAAAAAGGTTGAGAAACACTGCACTATAGCATACTGCTATTTTAATTGATTTTTGACATTTCATCCTAGTCTTTGGTGGCATCGTTCGCAGCAATTTACGGAACAAGAATTTGGTGGCAGCAAACCTAAATTCGGCTGCCATTGCCTGAGCCCTTCGACTGTATCACTCCAGTTACGCATGAAGCCACTAACTCTGTCCTGCCAATTGTTTATTTCTTTATTATTTCGCCAACTTATATAGGCTGCTCGGCATCTCAGAGCCGTTTATAATCAGGAGACAAAGACTCTAAGCGAACAAAGAGTCAAGGACACCAAAACATGGAAAATAAATGTGTGTATGCAGATAACAAATAACCAAGAGATAAAAGCATCAAAAGAGACGGGGACAGGGGTGGGGGGGGAAATCAAATACTCAAGATTACTCGTCAGGTCTTGAGAGGCCACCGTTGTGCTCCGAGACCGTGCAATTCAGTACCATTCACACATGCAGACAGAAACAAAGAAGTGGATCAAGTACACATCCCTTTTCCAAATCACAATCTGTATGTACTCAAAATAATCATAATCATCATCATAATAATACATAGTGTTGGTCTAGCAGGGAGACGCAAGCTCTGCAGGAGGGCAACACTTTTAGTACAACCAACCAGAAACGCACAAAACAGTGAGCAAACTCTCCTTTTTGGGGGGTGGTGGTGGTGGAATTGCATGACTGGAACAGAATGAGAGTGGCTTCATACTTTGCCCCTTAAAGGCTTAATTGGTTTTATTGTGGCATTGCTTTTGTGAATTGGAGCCTCTTTCAACAGATGCAAGAAGTGTCATCTTCAGCTGCCCAATATAAACTCTATGACATATCTCTTGCATTTCCTCCTGGGGTCCTGTTTACATCCACATAGCTCAACTGCTTAGAGCATGAGACTCTTAATCTCGGGGTCGTGGGTTTGAGCCCCATGTTGGGCAAAAGATTCCTGCATTACAGATGACCCTTGTGGTCCCTTCCAACTCTACGACCCCCAACCACCACTGTACCCAAGACCACCCTTCTCTGAGTCATTATTGAGGTACAACACTAATCACTCGCAGCATTGCATTAGTGGGCCATTTTCCAGAGAATGTTCTGTCTTGCTGACGCCGGAGCTCTGGCCTGCCTGTGAGAAGCTCCAGGAAGACCCTGGTCTCACATAGCAAAGTTGACTAAGTTCCTTACATTTCACGGGCACTTCATAAGTACTGTAATATGTTCCCTATGTGGAGATAGTCTCTATAGCAAAAAGAGAGGGGAAAGTGTATTTGAAGCACTGCATGGGATGAGAACACAATTCACAGTAGCCCAGTCCAAACAGATGTAACAAAAGAAAAACAAGGCATATCATACATGACAATCTACATCAGGCATCCCCAAACTTCGGCCCTCCAGATGTTTTGGACTACAGTTCCCATCTTCCCCGACCACTGGTCCTGTTAGCTAGGGATCATGGGAGTTGTAGGCCAAAACATCTGGAGGGCCGCAGTTTGGGGAGGCCTGATCTACATGGTTGTTTGTTTTTTTCTTCCTTCCTGGCTTTCTGCTATTTTATCCATCCTTAATCCCTTTTATTTCTGCCTTGATCGGCTCAGTTCATTGTTTGGAGGTTTCAAGTCAATAACACCATGAGATCCATGGAACATTTACTCAAAATTGAAATCCATTTGTTTTTAAATTCTTCATTCGATGAAAACATCCCCGTTTCTTTAGGAATTTGCAAGCCCCCGGGGATACAATTGTTTTTGCAATCATCTCTCAATGCTTTCCCAGAGTTTCTAATTTCATGTTGTTCATAAATGTTGCTATTTATCCCAAAGAAATGAGTCACTAGGTGTATAGAACGGTGGAGTTGGAAGGGACCCCGAGTCTCATTTAGCCCAACTCCCTGCCCTGCCCTATATTTTAAAATGAAAACACATTCACATGTGTGCGCGCATGCGTAAATTGGCTTAATATTTTTTTGCTATTTAATAACACTATAATCACAACATCTTTAATGCTTGCTGGGGTTGTTAAAGAGATTTAACTTTATTTTTTTCCTTTTGTTCTAATAATGTGGAGTATTTTGAATTGATGCTTTCTTTGTACTTGTTATATGTTTGTACACATTATGTCTATGACAGACCACAATAGTGGAAAAGAGTTTGGTTTAGTTACATTAAGGCTACTATATACATTACCATTCTATTTTGTGTAATCATATCCCCATTTGAAGGTTGCTGTTTTTAATGTAGAGGAAAAAATCTAACACATGAAATGACCTTGAGGAATTTTCCCCAGTGCAGTAGATTCAGGACAGACAAAAGATTTGCACAATGCAAGATGGAGTGGTGGTCATTAGTTTAGACACCTTTAAAGGGAAATGTGATAAATTCGCAGAGTACAGGCGATCAGGTGAGCCACGAACACTAAATGAAACCTCCAGACGCAGCAACCCTCTCAGTATCAGTTGCTGGTAATAGTGGGATCGGGCTGTGGCCTTCAGACCCTCTTTGCAGGCTTCCTGATAGGCCAGCTTCTGACCCCCAGATATAATAAATGCAGCCATGAAAAACGATGGCATGCAAAAACAAACTAAGGCATACACACATACTGGGAAGAATGAGATGTAATTTGATTTTCTTTTTTCTTCGAGGGAAAAGAGATGTATTTACGGCCGTGTAACTAGTTCCTCTGCACTAGGCGCTGAGCCAACAGGGGCATCGCAGGGTACCACAACTATGGCGGAACAGAAGGCGAGAGGCGGGGGCTGCAAAATTTGGGCTCTGCAAGCCACCGCTGAAATATGAAATACCAAGGTCCACCCTGGAAGGAAACCATCCTTTGAGTCTCTGCTAGCCAAACTCTCTTCCTGACCCTGCATCATCCAGTTGCTCTTTTAAAAAGCTTTCTCTTTATCACCTCCTGGTCTTTCCCCTTCTTTTCTGCTTCCAGTTATCTTCATCTATTTCCACTCTTGGATCACCTCACCTCATTTCCCCCACATGCAAAATCCCTGCCAATTGATCTTCTACTCCTGTTTGGTCTTCAAGAAACTCTTCTTGCCAGCAGCACACTCTTGAAATAATAATAATAATAATAATAATAATAATAATAATAATAATAATAATAATAATATATTATTTATACCCCGCCCATCTGGCTGGGTTTCCCCAGCTACTCTGGGAAGCTTCCAACAGAAATATTAAAACACACTAATTTCTTAAAGATTAAAAGCTTCCCTAAACAGGGCTGCCTTCAGATGTCTGGTAGTTGTTTTTCTTTTTGACATCTGGTGGGAGGGCGTTCCACAGGGCGGGCGCCACTACCAAGAAGGCCCTCTGTCTGGTTCCCTGCAACTTGGCTTCTCGCAGTGAGGGAACTGCCAGAAGGCCCTCGGCACTGGACCTCAGTGTCTGGGCAGAGCGATGGAGGTGGAGATGCTCCTTAAGGTATACTGGACCGAGGCCGTTTAGGGCTTTAAAGGTCAGCACCAACACTTTGAATTGTGCTCGGAAACGTACTGGGAGCCAATGTAGATCTTTCAAGATGTGGTCTCGGCGGCTGCTCCCAGTCACCAGTCTAGCTGCCGCATTCTGGATTAGTTGTAGTTTCTGGGTCACCTTCAAAGGTAGCCCCACATAGAGCGCATTGCAGTAGTCCAAGCGAGAGATAACTAGAGCATGCACCACTCTGGCGAGACAGTCCGCGGGCAGGTAGGGTTTCAGCCTGCGTAAGAGATGGAGCTGATAAACAGCTGCCTTGGACACAGAGTTGACCTGTGCCTCCATGGACAGCTGTGAGTCCAAAATGACTCCCAGGCTGCACACCTGGTCCTTCAGGGGCACAGTTACCCCATTCAGGACCAGGGAGTCCCCCACACCTGCCTGCCTCCTGTCTCCCACAAACAGTACTTCTGTCTTGTCAGGATTCAACCTCAATCTGTTAGCCGCCATCCAACCTCCAACCGCCTCCAGACACTCACACAGGACCTTCACTGCCTTCACTGGTTCTGATTTGAAAGAGAGGTAGAGCTGGATATCATCCGCATACTGATGAACACCCTGATGATCTCTCCCAGCGGCTGCATGTAGATGTTAAAAAGCATGGGGGAGAGGTCAGAACCCTGAGGCACCCCACAAGTGAGAGCCCAGGGGTCTGAGCACTCATCCCCACCACCACCACTTTCTGAACACGGCCCAGGAGGAAGGAGCGGAACCACTGTATGACAGTGCCCCCATTTCCTATAGCGCCCCCCTGCTTCTTGAGTTGTTTTCTCACAACCCACTCCAGCTTTCCATCCTCTCTGCATGTCTAAAACTACACTTTGTAAATTGCTTTCTTCTCTCACTCATCTTGGCTCCCTTGCAACCTTTGATATGGTTGATCTCTCCACTTCAGTTGCTCCCCAGCTTTTGTTCTTAGTCCTTCACTTTGCACTCTTCCTCATAGCCATTTAGTCAGTTAATACTTTCTGCAGTTAATACTTTCTGCCCTTATAGGTCTTCTAACAACTCCAGATGTCTTCCCGATGCTACTTTTTTCTTATATGCCTGATCACCACCTTGATACATGGGCGTACCCAGCGCGGGGCAGGGGGGCAGCTGCCCCCCCTTAGAAGCAGGGCTGGCGCACGAGAGCCACCGCACCCTCCCTCCAGCTCCCCGTCACGCCCTCCAGCAAGGCCAAGCGCGGCGGGGAACCAGAGAGCGCGACGGGAAGCTGGAGGGTGCAGCACGGCGGGCGGGAACGCCGAACTCACGCTCCGCTGGGCTGTGCTCCTCCTCCACCGCCTGCCTCTGGAGACTCCCCGCTGCTGCCGATCCTGCTGCTGCTGCTGCTGCCGGCGGCGGCCCCCTCGCCCGGCAGCCATCGCGCTCCAGCTCCTCCCCCGCCCCCGCCTGCTTCCTCCCTTCCCTTCCCTCCCATGCCTTGGCCCCGCCCCTTGCCCCCCCTAGTTTTGATCCTGGGTACGCCCCTGCCTTGATACAAGGGGAAACAAATCCATGTCTTCCAATTTAAGTATTCCCTGTGCTATTTTATTTCTCTCTCTCCATCAATATTCTCAATCCTCACTCTTCTCAACAGACTGATATTTGATTTCTCTCTTTTCTGTCCCTGCCCTTGTTTCCAAGCTAAATTTTTCATTTGTTTTAAACTTATTGAAATCCCTTCCTCTCCCCCTAGCGCCTTGCCCTACCAAAAACTGTAATTTATGGTATTTAACCATTTCATATGTAAACTGCTTTCGTCTTCCCATTTCACTTCTTGAGCTCATCTCAGAGCTTGTACGTGGATCTAATTTTGCCTCTTCTCTTCGCTTCTTCCTTCTGTTTCAAATTTCTTATTTGCTTCTTCTTACCTTTAAAGGTACCCGTGGACTTGGGACTTTTTTACTTTCTCTTTAGTTGCCTTCTCACCACCCTTCTAATGCCTAGCAGGTAAAAATGGGAGGGCTTTACTGAGTTTTGCAATTCCCTAGCCCAGTGCTTTTTTTCCTGGGGGGACGCATACCCCTAAACATTTTGTGAATCTAAGTTGAGGGGCAGTATTTCAATATGAGTAGGAAAATGAGAGTACTGTACCCCTAAACATTTTCCTAGAAAAAAAGCACTGCCCTAGCCCATGGCTTTGTAGCACTCCAGCTCTACTCTGTTTATTTATAAGGTTTCCAGCAGATAGACAGCAGCCAAAGATAAAAATAAAAAAATCTATCAGATCCACCAGCCTCTTCCCAGTGTTTGCCATCGTTCAAGCCTCTACTGTTCCTGAATTATAACACTCAACATTTCTATAATGCACTTTACATACATTATCTCAGTAATCTTTACAAGTGCTTGTTAAACCTATTGTGCCCACAGGGTTCTCATAGGACAGGCTGTTGCCTCATGGGATTCAGCTGACATTTGAACCAAGGACATCCCATCTCTCACTTAGCCACGCTACAAGACCGGAATAAAACTAGTGCTCTGCGAGTCATACACAATGCCAAAAATGTCCAAATTCTGATTGTTCAGCTGCCTGCGTAGCATCCTCATGTGCTCAAGCATGGATGGTTTGGCTTGAGGATTTATTGCAATCTGCTCCCCAAGATCCAGCTCAACAGTACAGTACCAGATTCTTACCAAACCCTTTAAAGCTCGAGCTTTTATGGCAGATGCCTCCATGGGCTCCACGCAATTTGAAGCCAGAGCAATGGCATCCCAGGTAGCTGCTAGACCAGGCATAGGCAACCTTGGCTCTCCAGATGTTTTGGAACTACAACTCCCATGATCCCTAGCTAACAGGGCCAGTGGTCAGGGATCATGGGAGTTGCAGTTCCAAAACATCTGGAGAGCCAAGGTTGCCTATGCCTGTGCTAGACCGTGGCTCAAGTCCTGGAACGCTGATGCTACCTCTAAAGTAAACCTTTCCACTGAACCTTTTTCAGGCAGTCAGCTTCTTGGAGAAGCGGTGTTGAAAGATGTCCTTGCAGAATCAAAAGATAGGAGAAAAAATCTTGCTGACCCAAAGAGATGACAAGCTACTCTTCTCACTTTCAACCCTTTTGTCCTTTTGCTCCCAAAATAGGCAAAGGGATGTCAGATTCAGACCTCACTCCTTTAGAGCAGCAGCAGCAGCAGTCAAGTGTCCCGTTTTATTCTATCTAGTTTTCACTCTGTTGAGTTTTTCTCTACAGATCAAAGTTGCAATCCGACTTACCGTTGGGCTTACTTCTCAGTAGACGTACACAGTACTGCTCTGCAAAAGGGTATTAATAATAACCAGCAAATAAGAGGACAATCTAATTTCCGAAGGATCATGCAGATATATATACAGAGTGGGAAGGAATAAACTATTTTATATGCATAATACTTATGCAGTACTATAGGGTTAGCCATCTAAACACAGACAAACAAGAGTGATTTCCCGTTTCTCTGTGCAGAATGCAGTGGGAATATCTATTGTAGAGCTTACTGCAAAAGTTCCACACATCTCAGGGGTCTTAATCGATTGTACCCTTGGAATAGCTGATGTATTGTTTTTGTTTCACCTTAAGGGGAGGAGGGGGGACAAACCAAAATTAAAAACATTGGGGGAAACCAGTTTTGCTTTATAATTTTATTTATATGCAAAACAGTGCACCATTCATGAGAGATATGAAAAACGCTTCCGATAGAAACCAGATTTTCTATTTTCACTACAAAATATTGCCTTATACAAAGCAACACACACACACACACCAAAAAACCCTGAAAAAGACTAAAATCTTTGGATAACAGATGGTTTTTTCTTCTTTCTTTCTTTCTCCAAAACGTACTTTTGTTTTAAGAGATTCACAGCAAAAGAGCATGAAACATTTTCTGGTTGTCAACTTTTTTGGTTGTCATAAAGGAAAGTAGTCCTGTTTCTTCCCTTAAAAAGAACGAAACAAAAAAAGTCTGTAAAAAACACACATACATATACACACACTCACAAAAGGACAGACGTACGGACAAACAAACAAACATAAACTACTTCCCTTATAAATGGTTTGCAAAATACCTTTTAGACAGAATTACAAGTCAGAATAACCATACACATTAAAAAACAAAAACTTCAAGTGAAGTGCTAGTTTTGATTCCACACACAAAATAAATTCTCAAGGACCAAGTCTGAATATATAAAATACGCTTAGAAACAGGGGAAGTGGCGCAATAAACCCAGAGCAAAACGAAACCCACAATCTGGTTCCCAACAAACACTTCCAAAGTCAGACAATTATTCCACAGAAGAAGAAAATGTAAACACTTGACTATAGAAAACCAGTTGGCACAAAAGTCTTCAACGCAAAATCTTTTACCACTCCTTAAAATTTTAAAAAATAATCTCGGGGGAAAATACTCTACTTCTGCTAACCCAAAATAAAAAATAAATAGTTACTTTTGAACTGCACTCCTGGATCACATGTTTTAAGGTCGCAAGCAGTCGAGACTTTTTGGATCTAGAGAAAGGGGCACTTCGACAGTTCAGGGTCTTTTGTGGGTCTTGTTTCCTCCCGCCGCTGCCCCCCAAAGAAGAGCTCCAATGGGAAACTGGCACGCGGCAACCCACCCATGGGAACCCCCTCGGGTGGAGGGACCCGTTCCATTTCAAGTTTCTCTGTTAGGGCCCGATTCAGGAAAGCCCTTTAAGGCACGAGCTTAAAGCCAAGGGATCTCCCGCCAAGCTGCCGTCGGGATCTTAAACACTTTGCTGAATTGGGACCCTACCGCGGAGCAGGGGAGTTGCTTCAGGGCGGGGATCAGAAGGAAGAGGCGCGCCAAGAGTGCGCGCCCTGGGGACGCAGGAAGCCACGTGGAGCGCACGGTGCGCTTGGCTTCCAGGGGGTGCAGCGCCTCTGCAAAGCGCCAGGAGGGGAGCCTGGCTGGGACGGGCCCTCAGGCCTTCGGGGGACCCCTACCGGCTTCCCCCACCGCCTTTCCGGTCACCGCCGTCAACCCCACCCCCGGGCCCCCTCGGTTTCTTCCCCTCTCCGCCCCGCCTCGCGCCGCCCCTGGAAGGAGGCGCGCGCATGTCCTACACGTCGAGGACGTGGTTGAGATAGGAGATGTAGCAGATGGCCAGGCGCAGGATCTCGATCTTGGAGAGCTTCTTGTCGGGCGGCAGCGTGGGCAGCAGCTTGCGCAGCTCGGCGAAGGCCAGGTTGAAGGCCTCGACGCGGATGCGCTCCCGGGTGGCGTGCGCCGAACGGTACTTGGCCGTGGCGCGGCGCCGGCGGCGCTTCTCCTCGCGGCTCAGCGGCTGCTGAGGGTGCGGCCCCGGGCGACCCTCGCCGCCGCCTCCCCCTCCCGCCCCATCGCCGTCGGGCGCCTCCAAGTCCGAGGCGCAGCAGCTGCGAAGCCCTTTGGCCTCCAGGGACTCCGGGTCCGACGGCGCCGACGACGGGTGGTCCGAGTCCAGCGCCTGGTCCGGGCTCAGCATCATCTGGCAAAGAGAGAAGGCACCATCAGCAGCGACGCCGAGAAAGAGGACACCCAGAGTCCAGACCCTCACCCTCGACGGCAGGGGCGGCGGCGGGGGGGAGGGGCAGCTTGGGGAGCCAAAGCGGAAACCAGCGTTTCTCAAACTTTCTTCAGAATAAAAACTTGGTCCCGCCACACCGGTTTGTTTGGGTGTTTTTTTCCCACGGAGAAGAAATGCTTTGGTAAACAAAAAGAAACAACTCCCAGCCGTGGTTGATTTATAACACAGAAATCAACAGCTTTATAATATGATTGCGGGGCATCCAGAAAGTAGAAAGCAACGCAGCTTCATAAGAACTTGAAGAACGTTCGCAAAAAATAATTACCGATAGAAACCAGCCTCTTGCACATGCACCTTAAGTACATATACAAACTCAATGAGAGGTCAAAATAAAAATAAAAAATCCTTCCAGTAGCACCTTAGAGACCAACTAAGTTTGTCATAGTTATGAGCTTTCGTGTGCATGCACACTTCTTCAGATACCTCTTCAATGAGAGGTGTGAGCTTACTTTTGCTGGACAATCTCATTTATACTATGTGAGATGGTCCTCAGTATCTCTTGATACTTTTGCTCTCATTTTGAGAACAGATCTATCCATTTTTCTGCAAATAAAATTTGTTTTGATACCATACCATGCTACACTGAAATGATTGAATGTTTATTTTTGATTGTCCTTGAATCTCCCGGCCAAACCAGTGTGGTGCCCTTTGAAAACCACTGAGCTAGGCTCTCACCTCACAGCGACTGGCGCAAGCTTTGCAGTGCAAGCTTTGCATTGGAGGAATCCCGTTTCCATCAATTATGGCTCCAAAGCAGCTGGAGAGGGACCAGGCAAAGAGACCCAGGAAGCTCTGGGCGAGGGCAGCTGGAAGGCAGAATATTTAACGCGGGCATAGAAGTACTTCCAAGCGGGCAAAGCACTTCGCCATGCACAGCCCTTACCAATGTTTGTTTGTTTGTTAAATTTGTAGAGCGCCCTTCATCCGAAGATCTCAGGGTGGCTCACAACAGAAAAATACAAGATCAAATTACAAAGCACGAACAAAACATGCCAAGAATTCTCCCCCACTACCTCGCACAAGTGCATTTAAAAGCATATAGGCTGTAAATCAGCCCAAGGCTTGGTTGAAGAGGAACATTTTTGCCTGGTGCCTGGTGCCTACCTCCTGAGGACCCGCACTGGTGGCGCTCCCCTAAATCTGCCTCTATTGCCGCCCTCTGGACCTTTCACAGAGGGGGCACACGAAGAAGGGCCTCCGATGGGGAGACCAGTATTGTTATCGCTATTCTTCCATTGTCTCCTGATACAGACGGTGCCAACCATGTAGATATGGGCGGCGTTTTGTGCAGTACAGAGTGCTGCGTAACGACCCTTGAGACATTCTGCTTCTAGGGGGCTGCCAGGACCCCCGACTGGTCCATAGGCACAAACAAACGGGGCGTGCGGCGTGGGTGGGTGTGGGTAGCAGCTTGTCTAGGCCATCTGAGTCCAAAGGAGAAGCGAGATTAAAAGCCGGGATCTCCGGAGTCTCTTTAGCCACCACGCTGCCCAAACTCCCAAATAACTGTCCATAACGCGCGCGCGCTCGCTTGCTCTCTCTTTCACACACACAGGCAATATTATTGTCGTTTTCACGTTGCTGTTCTTTTACAATTGCGCTTACATCACTAAGCTATCGGTGCCAATCTGCCAGCACAACAGTTTCAGCAATTCAGGCAACACATTGAAGGCGGGCGGGATGGAATCTTACCCAGCTTCTTCATCAACGGGTCCTTACCGTATTAACATTATCATAGAATCGTAGAATTCCATAGAATTGGAAGGGAACCCGAGGGTCATCTAGTCCAACCCCCTGCAATGCAGGAATCTCAACGGGCCCGATCATTTCATAGACGGGAGGGCGGAGGAAAAGGACAGAAAGCTTAAACGAAGGGCTCTGTAGCCCCTTCTGTTGGACCTACTATGTAATAGGGTAGTTAATCGTTATCTATTCTGTTTTATACCGTACGCTTTGTCTTAATTTATAGCTGTGCTCAAGAAAAGCTCGCTGCTCCGTTTTTGCTTCGTTGACAGAATAAAAATAACAATAGCCTTAGCAATTCAAACCATGGCTGCCTGGCTGCTCCCAAACCACCGAATTGACATTAAATGTTTTGAGGGGCGCTATCCTACAAAGGTTATTCGGAAGTAATCGAAACTGTCTTAAAGAGGGACTCGCTCCCACGTAAAGGGTGTGTGAGAATGACGCAAATAAGACGGGTTTTGTGTTTCCGCTTTCCAAATCCAAATCCAAAAGTTACGTTGCCACTGCTAAAGATAGACCAGTTCTGAACTCAAAAGGCCGGCTCCACTCCCAGGGTGAGCCTCGATTCCGACCTCGGTGTGAAATACAGAAAGTAAGACTATTTGGGGAGCTATTTGTGGTTTGTTGCGCCTCGCTAGGGGATGCCAACGCGGAGAACGTCGAGGAATGTGGTTTCTAAGACGGTGAAGGCCCCCCTGGTGGACGTGCCAACGTGGGGCCCTACTAGTTAGGCGTCGGAAGGAGAGAGTGCCGCCCCCCCTTTCCTCAGCTCCCGAAGGCGATCCGTTTTCGAGTCATCGCCTAACAATGGACGAGACAATGCACGGTACGCGATCAAGATTTGACCGTCGGGAATAGTTGCAGCCTGACGACGCGAGGATCCTACTACAGGCTTGGGGTGTTGTTTTTGTTTAAGGATCCTGTTCGTTTTAGTGTCCAGTGGTTTTCCTTGCACGCGTAGGACCAGGCGGGAAGGGGGTGGGGACTGTTCAAAGGGATGTTAACATGTTGCAAAAAAGGGGGGACTGTTTTGCAATCATAGCTGCCAAGTTTTCCCTTTTCTCGCGAGGAAGCCTATTCAGCATAAGGGAAAATCCCTTAAAATAAGGGATAACTTGGCAGCTATGTTTGCAATCTGTGCCCCTCCCCGGCAAAGCAGCACCCCGCCCTACCGCTTTCAAATGCATATACCGGATTAATGTTGTAAACCGCCCTGTGGTCTTCAGATGAATGGCGGTAAACAAATATAATTCAGGTACAGTAAACTTTCTCGGCTCCGGTAGATTTAGTTTGCTTAGCAGGTGAACGAAGTGCGGTGCAGCAATAAAGTGCACTTGCGAAGCTAAGCAGGGTCCGTCGCGGTTTTCAAATGGACCACAGGTTGAGCTTCCTGCCTTGCAGGGGGTTGGAGTAGAGGACCCTCGGCGTCCCTTCCTATCCCATGATTCTATGAAGCCCAGACCCGTTAATGAGAGACTGGATTCGGAGGAGGAAGGAGAGCGGTCCCCGGCCGGGCCCCTCCTCCTCGGACCCCCAAGTGGCTTCCCGGCCGCCTCGGTTGCCCGAGCCAGCGCCTTTCCCGAGCCTCCATGGCTCGGGATTGGAGCGCGCCCCCTGGGCGAGGACCCTGAAGGCCCCTCGCCACCCATCGCCCCGTCGGTTCTAGGACTCGCCTTTGGCAAGGGAATAAGCTCGCCTCGCCATCTGTCAGGGAGAACTTCCAGGGACATGCGGGCATCTCAGAAAACAATACAGTACCAAGCAGGAGAGAATGACCTGGGAGGCACTTGGGTGCCTCGGGGGAGGGAGGGGGAGGGGTCACTGCAACGGGGGGGGGAGGGTGAAGTTCCTGAGAAGAGAAAATAGCTGGAAAGGCAATGGGGAGGGGACAGGGTCCCTGAGGACGAGGACAAGCATAAATTTTATTATTATTATTATTATTATTATTATTAATTGTTATTATTATTATTAGTAGTAGTAGTATTGCCAAGGCTTTGCAAAGCTCAGTGTTTTCGTTTGACTGCCAAAAATGATACACCGCCCTGGGATCTGAGGTTAAAAGGCAGCATATAAATCGAAATAATAATAATAATAGTCTAAAAGGTCCCCCCCACACAGACACGTTTAATGCCAGAGGAAATCATTATTATTACAAAGGATTCTAAAGGAGAGCGGTAGAAATAAATATTGGGGAGCGATGGGAAACAGCCTGCCCTGGAAATCTGGCGCTGCCTAGGATCTCCTAAGCCCACCGGTGTTATTTGGCAAACAATGAGCCAATTACGGAAGTGTTGCTTTTGTCCCCGGTTTCGGGGGTTGAACCTGGAGAAGATCTTGGGGACCAGGGAGGCGACGCATTTCTCTCCGAAGTTGCTACCGGGTGGTGTGTTGTTGTTTTTTTAAAGGAAAAAAAATGCGTTTATGATTTAGAAATAATAATACATGTACTAATAGCCACAAGGAAACAATAGTCCAACTGAAAAGCAAACGGACAACGCGAACGGAAAATAATGTTTTTGGAATGCCCGTGACAAGTCGAGGGTCTGTATGGAATTTCCAGCGCTCCAGCGTTCGAATTTCGAACGCGGAGCGGCTCCGCTTTGGAGCCGAAGTTCTGCGATGGAAGCCTCGTTTGCCCGACTCTTCGCCTGGAAGGAAGAGAGAGCCTTTGATTTCGAAGGCATCTAATTCTGCTTGCCAAGTAAATCTATATACTTAGGCTGGCGACCCGAGGGGGGAAGGTGCCTCCCCGGAACGTGGGTCTTCAGAGCCCTTTAAATAATAATCATCATCATTTTAAATTTCTCTTTAAGACATCTTCTTACGCAAATCCCTCCGGCCTAACCAAGCCATCGCCCTGTTTTTCGTTCGGTTCGCGTGAACGCTGCCCAGCCAGCCTCACCTGGTACGCGGCGTGAACATTTTTTTAAAAGGACTTTACCTTGCAGGAGTCTTGACGACACCCTTTCTTGCAACGCCTGCTCCGACCCCCTTTCCTCCGCGCCTCAAATTAAATTCCAGAAGGGGTTCATCTTAGTCTTTGGACATGAAAGAATACAAAAGGAGAAACAGGGAGAGAGATAGAGAGGAAAGGGGGGGAGTGATCCACATATAAAAAATAAATAAAATTAAAAAATCATATCGCTAGACCGGAATCGTTTTCATCCCCTCGCAGAAATGGAGGAAGAGAGCGCGTAACTGTCAACAAACGAGGAGAAATAAAATGCACTAGGGGGAAAAGAAAGAAAAGAAAACAACGGGCCGGGGGGAGATGCGGGGGGGGGAGAGAACACCTCGATAGGTCTCTAATCAGGTCTCTCTGATGATAGAGGACGCTTAATTGTGGCTTGATGCTTCAAGTGGACGGTGCTGGTCAGCCGGCGCCTCCTGCCATAATCTGGGCGAGTAACAAAAGAGATGGTGCGATAACGAGGAAGAGCGCGGTCCTCTCCGCGGGCGCGCAAAGCGACGGGCCCCGCTGCAAGGCGACGGGCCCGACGGGGCTGCGGAGTTAGGCGGCTCCGCGGCGGCCGGGGCTTTTGTTCAGACGACGCCTCTTCCTCCTCCTTCCTCCCTTCCGGCGGGTGGCGACCCTTCTCCTCCTCCCCTCGCCGTCTTGGCCCTTCTGCGGAAGGAAGGAGGGAGCCCAGGCCGGCTGGGGGGCTCCTCGCTGCCCATCAAGGTCTGGCCCGCATCGCTCCCGAGCTCTGGAGGGAGCCCACGAAGCAGCCAGGGCCCCCAAAGGAGCCGAGGGCCGGGCCTCTCCGGTAAGTGGGTTGGGGGTGGAGAGATGCGTCTGGATCCCCTGCAGGTTCCGGTGGATTCTTGTCCCGGAGAAGCGGCTAGCTATAAAGGCGCAGGAGGGAGGAGGCGCCGGCATGTCCCCCCCACCCCACCCGCGTCGAAGTTGCTACCCAATGGGCGATCCCATTGGACTGCGAGCGAGAGGCGCGTCGCTTAATTGGACTTGACATCTGTCACCGGGTGGGAGTTTCAGGGCCCCGATATTGCCAGCCAGCCGCTCGGCTGCTCTGAGGGTATCCGCGGGAGAGGAGAGATGGAAAGGCGCTAGCCTCTCTCTTGTTCTCGCCAAGGAGGATTCACACGTGCACCTTCAGCTTTCTCTGGGCGCCTGCGTGTGTGGAGCTGTCACCGGCCTTGGTGCTAGAGCTGTCCAACCTCCCAGTCCAGCATCCTCTGCAAGAAGAAGCACAACCCTCGCCACCCCTGACCTTAAGCACTGTACGTTGTTGTAGTAGTAGATTCAGAACGGTCCCGAGGGTCATCTAGTCCAACCTCCTGCAATGCCGGAATCACAGCTAAATAATCCATGAAAGATGGCCACCCAAGCTCTGTTTGAAAATCTCCAAAGAAGGAGAGCTTACCACCTTCGGAAGGAATCTGTTCCACAGTTCTTGCCATAAGAAATTTATCATTTGTTGTCATTTGAATCCACTGGTTGGTTCAGGTCGTGCCCTCTGGTGCCTCCTCCTCCTCCTCCTCCTCCTCCTCCTCCTCCCTCCTGGGAAAGCACGCAGGGCCATGCATTCTGGCGAAATGTGTTTGATGTATTTGTTTTTATTTTGTATGATTTATAACCTCTTGATTGCAAAAAAAAAACCCCAAACCCAACCACCTTCCAGTGGTTTACAAAAAGATAACACTGTACAATCAACAAGAATTTGCAATCATACTTTAAAACATACACAAGTAAAAATACCAAAACTGATTAAAATTAGCTCAACTTTCTAAGCATTTGGATAAAGGTAAAGGTAAAGGGACCCCTGACCATTAGGTCCAGTCGTGACCGACTCTGGGGTTGCGCGCTCATCTCGCATTATTGGCCGAGGGAGCCGGCGTATAGCTTCCAGGTCATGTGGCCAGCATGACAAAGCCGCTTCTGGCAAACCAGAGCAGCACATGGAAACGCCGTTTACCTTCCCGCTGTAGCGGTTCCTATTTATCTACTTGCATTTTGATGTGCTTTCGAACTGCTAGGTTGACAGGAGCTGGGACCAAGCAACGGGAGCTCACCCCGTCACAGGGATTTGAACCGCCGACCTTCTGATCAGCAAGCCCCTAGGCTCAGTGGTTTAACCACAGCGCCACAAGGCTCCCCTAAAACAAGACTGTTTTTAGCAGGCAACAGAGTTCAGTGAAGGCGCCTGCTTGATCTCAATAGAGTTCCCATGTGCAGGTGCTGCCACACTAAATGGTTGCGTGCTTACAAGGTGATCTCATAGGTAAGCTGGTCCCAAGTTGCTATGGGCTTTATATGCTAATAGTAACACCTTGAACTCGGCCCAGTAGCAAATCGACAACCACTGCAGGTCTCTAGCATTAGTCAGGGTGAGGCCACTGCCTTAGGATGTAGAAGGCAGCAGTGGCAGTCTCTGTGGCCATTCCTCTCTGTTGGAGGCCAGAAAAGTTTTGTGCAACCCTTAAGTCTGGTTGGGGAAAAGAAAAGCACAAAACTTGAAACTGCTAAAAAAATAATAATTGAAATTGCAATAATAAGTAATACGACAATCCTTGGTTATCTTTCTCAAATACAAAAGAAAATGTTTTAGCACACAAATCATTTTGAATAATTTTTAAAATTGTGATGTTAAAATGTAAGTCTCTTTAAAGTTTTAATTTCAGGTACATCAACATCTCACTTCCTTTGCAAATTTTGCCACCAATTCCTTCGGGTCGAGAGCTGATACTGGGCATGTTCCATTGAGATAGTTGCCAAGCCAACTTGTTTCTTTTGCAACATTGTTGAGCATATGTAAGGTTTTTTTTTATAAGTCTGAGCTTTTTAAAACTGAGTGCACCATTCACCACTGACGCTGGAATTGTGAAAAGGATCCTTAGAGCCAGTGTGGTGTAGTGGTTAAGAATGGTAGACTCGTAATCTGGTGAACCAGGTTCGAGTCTCCGCTCCTGCACATGCAGCTGCTGGGTGACCTTGGACTAGTCACACTTCTTTGAAGCCTCTCAGCCCCACTCACCTCACAGAGTGTTTGTTGTGGGGGAGGAAGGGAAAGGAGAATGTTAGCCGCTTTGAGACTCCTTCGGGTAGTGATAAAGCGGGATATCAAGTCCAAACTCTTCTTCTTCTTCTTCTTAGAAACATTAGGAACATTGTCCTTGAGTTATTGTTACAATATGAAGAGAGGTATTCCTTGTGGTCGCATAGACTTTGGAAGTCTTCAAGCTATTGCTATAAGTTCACAGCACAGATCTTCAGCATCAATTTCATTGTTTCCATTGTGCATCAAAGGTTTTTCCAAATTCAAGTACATCTTCAGTAGATTTTTGTTGTTGTTATTATTAAATTTTATATACAGCCCTATACCTGTAGGTCTCATACAGATCTATATCTATCTATCTATATCTATCTATCTGTCTGTCTGTCTGTCTGTCTGTCTGTCTGTCTGTCTGTCTGTCTATCTATCTATCTATCTATCTATCTATCTATCTATCTATCTATCTATCTATCTATCTATCATCTATCTTTTTCTAGCTTGCTCTGTCTCAAAGTTTGGCATTATTTCTAGCTCCTTTGCAATCTCAGTAGCATCTATCAAAACTTGTTGAAAACCCTCAGCATACCTGCAGCCCGCACAACGTAATTCTTGGTCACCTGCAGTTGGCTTGTAGCTGAATTTAAACTAGCGCTTCCTTATTTTGTAGTAGCTAGCTTGCAGAATTGTCTTCAGAAAGGATGTTGTAGCATCTAACAAGGGATACCACAAACTTGAATTTCCAAATTGCATCAGCAAGAGCCTTAGCTTCAATTTGGGGAGTATCTTCAGATAAATGTTTTAGGTTTGTGTTGTCAAAGATTTCTACTAAAGCAGCATATATACTACAAAGATGATATCTCAGTGGTTCCAAAGTCTCTCTTGAACCTGTTTCTGGTATGGCTGATGTACTGTTTCTTTTGCCGAACAACTTACAGCAAAAACAAAAAGCCACATATTTTGAGGTTGAATCTATCTATTGGTAGCACACTTCTTTACCATTTGCTAGTATTCTCTTGTAGTGTATAGGAGAAAATCTTCTGGTGTTTTTTTTTTTTTTAGTCTTTGGGGAAATTATGTGACACAGCCTGCTGTGGTCCTTATTCTAAGATGCTGACAATTATCACTGCAATAGTTAGGATCACTGCAATTCAAGTCTGGTACAATAGCATCTTCTTTTGCAGACTTTGCAGTACTTTCACTTTTCTTGACATCCTCTTCTTCCTCTGTGTGGTTTCCAGAAATATCTCCCATGTGTGAAACGCATGTCTTAGAGCTTATGTAATTCGTAGTAGCAGCACCTCACCCAGCTCCCTATTTTCAGCAAGAGTATAGCCACATATTATTGTTCTTCAAGTGCTTTCTGTGTACAAAGGTATTTCAGGAAGAACTGCCCCCTTGCTTTCCTTGCCCCTTAACTTTTTCTGCCTTTCTGCACCCAGCTCCAGACAGTCCTCTTTTTTTTATCAGCTTTAGCTCACTAGAAAAATGAATTCATTTTCTACATAAGATGAAGATGTGACTGTAAGGTTTAAAACTAAGTGCCTTTTCACTTTTCATGTGCATATATATTACATAACCTCCTGTCAACTTTATGGACTTTCCATTTCATATATGCATTAAAAAAAAACAATTCTAACGTACTTCAGAACTGATAGAATCATTCAGAATATAAAAGTAAAATATTATCAGAAAGTTGTAACATATAACCAGTGTTAGAAACTGAGATACGAAAGCTAGGAGCTAAATGGTACCTTAAACCTAGGTTTATAGGTGCAACAACAGAATGTCTTGGCACACTTTTTAAATAACAAGAATACAAAGCTGAAAATGAATGAACTGCAGCTAAAATATTACGTTCGTTTTTTACATAGTCTAGTCCTTCTCCTGCCCGCCCCACTAGTATTCTTAAGATGGCCTCTTCTCCAGTCTTCAGAGAGTAGCTGGAAGTGGGGAGGCAGAAAAAGGTATTCCTTTCCTTCCACGCTGCAGTTTTAATCTGAAATAGTAGGCGTAGTGCTGCGCCCGGAGCTCAGATACTGCTCGCACTAATGAAATTCCCCGTTGCAAAATGCGCCTAGAACAATGGGAGTTTCGAACACTGCATATTACACAAAGTAATCTGTATAAAACTGTGGCCCTCAAAGGTCAGTACAGTACACTACTACGCCTTTGAGGTCTGAGCCCAAGGTGGCTGCCTAGTTAACCTAATGATAGCACCGGCCCTGATCACAGGCATCCTATTTTAGTTCCTTTAACAACTAAACAATGCATCTTTGTACTACACAGGGTCGTGCTTTTCCTGTCCCCGTCCTGCCCAAGTTAAAAAAATAAAAATAAAAGGAACAGTTTAGAAATATTGCTGCACAGGGACTGACTGTTTTCATCCTTTATTTATGTATATCGCTGGCCTGCCTAGGCACTCAAGGCAGTAGCTAAGTTTTTCAAATATTGGTAATTAACCAGGTGTTGGTTTTGACCTTTAAAGCCCTATGCAGCTTGGGACCCTCATACCTACGGGACCGCCTCTCCTGGTATGCCCCGCGGAGGACCTTAAGGTCCACAAACAACAATATTCTGGAGATCCCGAGCCATAAGGTGGCTAGATTGGCCTCTACTAGGGCCAGGGCCTTTTCAGTATTGGCCCCAACTTGGTGGAACGCTCTTTCACAGGAGACCAGGGCCCTGCGGGATTTGTCATCTTTCCGCAGGGCCTGTAAGACAAGCTGTTCCACCTGGCCTTTGGGTTGGACTTAGTCTGACCCCTGTGTTTTCCTCCCTCATGGCTTGGATTTATGGACTACTTAAAATCAGGCTGCATTTTAAATTTTAATACTGTATTTTAATCAATTGCTTTTTATGTTTTATTGTAATTTTATTGGTGTGAGCCGCCCTGAGCCCGGTTTTGACTGGGGAGGGCGGGGTAAAAATGAATAAATTATTATTATTATTATTATTATTATTATTATTATTATTATTATTACATTCTCACCCCACCCTCTCTCAGGACAGCCGACTTAGAAGCCTCTGCTGAAATGGGAGGTTGTTGTTGTTGTTTAGTCGTTTAGTCGTGTCCGACTCTTCGTGAACCCATGGACCATAGCACGCCAGGCACTCCTGTCTTGCACTGCCTCCCACAGTTTGGTCAAACTCATGTTCGTAGCTTCGAGAACACTGTCCAACCATCTTGTCCTCTGACGTCCCCTTCTCCTAGTGCCCTCAATCTTTCCCAACATCAGGGTCTTTTCCAAGGATTCTTCTCTTCTCATGAGGTGGCCAAAGTATTGGAGCCTCAGCTTCACGATCTCATAGCTGCCAAGTTTTTGCTTTTCTCGCGAAGAAGCCTATTCAGCATAAGGGAAAATCCCTGTAAAAAAGGGATAACTTGGCAGCTATGCGATCTGTCCTTCCAGTGAGCACTCAGGGCTGATTTCCTTCAGAATGGATAGGTTTGATCTTCTTGCAGTCCATGGGACTCTCAAGAGTCTCCTCCAGCACCACAATTCAAAAGCATCAATTCTTCGGCGATCAGCCTTCTTTATGGTCCAGCTCTCACTTCCATACATCACTACTGGGAAAACCATAGCTTTAACTATACGGACCTTTGTCGGCAAGGTGATGTCTCTGCTTTTTAAGATGCTGTCTAGGTTTGTCATTGCTTTAGAAGCCCTTTAAATAAATGGCTAGCCTCACAACAACCTTGTGAGGTAGGCCAGGTTGATAAATAGCAACAGGGCCAAGCTTACTCTGCAGATTTGCAGCTGGGCGGAAATGTGAACGTGATCTCTGTAGTTTAAACCTAGCACTGCAGCCCAACCTCCCTCTGGGAGGTGCCCTCCGGATGTTTTTTTGGGCTACAGCTCTCATCATCTCTGACCATTGGGCATGATGGCTGGGGCTTATGCAGTGCAAACCATCAGAAAGGCACCCAGCTGGGGTGGCAGCTCTAGCCTCTATACCACACTGGCTGTGGGTTGGTCTTGATCACTTGCATGGGTGTATTTCTTGGTCCTTTATCAAAGTTGCATTTGTTTATTGTGCCTTGTTCTTATCCCTTCCTCCCCTCTTTCTTCCCCCTTCCTCTCCTTTGTCATTAAACCAGCCGCCCAATGTAAACCAACAGCACTCCTTCTGCTCTGGCATTGGCTGGCTGAGGCGTAAGATGGGCACAAACTCAATTTTTCTGTGCTCGTATCTTAGCCCAAAGGGGTAGCTGCTACCAACTGTCCACATTTCTAGTTCCAAGAGGCGACAACTCTGGGTCCGGATCCAAAAGATTCAGATCATGCGCACCTCTAAAAAGAAGAAGAAGAAGGAATGGCCAAATTATCATGTGTGCCCACCTTTCTCCAGTCGCCAGACCCTGCAAGTTCACATGTGGCATCTAGCCTGCTGCCAGCCACCAGGGGCTGCTTCCAGAGAACTGGCTTGGCAAGTGCTGCTGCTGCTGCCCAGGCCCTCAACTGAGCATCAGGAACCGCTCCTGAGCCATCTGGCAACACCATCTCAGCCCCACCACCATTACTGGATAAATGCCCCAGAGGCCTAAACTCTGGTGCCTCTCCACTGACAGAGGTTCTGCCAGCCATACTGGAAGGCGTGCACAACTCTGAGGCGATAACAATGGGCCACATACAGCAGTGGGACGGCAACAGCGTACTCCATGATATTTGAGGCACTGCCAGTTTTGTGCAGGTCAAAACCAACTGCTAATAGAAGGGTTAGAAATAAAATTAGAATGATGTCCATGCCAAGAAGCAAAATTGAAAAACTGAAAAATTGAGCAGCAGTATCTCTGTGCTGCAGGACCCAGGTGGCGCTGTGGGTTAAACCACTGAGCCTAGGGCTTGCTGATCGGAAGGTCGGCGGTTCGAATCCCTGTGACGGGGTGAGCTCCCGTTGCTTGGTCCCAGTTCCTGCCAACCTAGCAGTTCGAAAGCACGTCAAAATGCAAGTAGATAAATAGGAACCGCTACAGCGGAAAGGTAAACGGCGTTTCCATGTGCTGTTCTGGTTTGCCAGAAGCGGCTTTGTCATACTGGCCACATGACCTGGAAGCTATACGCCGGCTCCCTTGGCCAATAATGCGAGATGAGCGCGCAACCCCAGAGTCGGTCACGACTGGACCTAATGGTCAGGGGTCCCTTTACCTTTACCTTTTTATCTCTGTGCTGCAGTGTGGGGTAATAGCCGAAAGCCTCTCCAGTTAAGACAGGGTGGTGTGTAGTGGTGTGTTTGTGGGTGCCAGGCTGCCCTAAATTCCTGTGTCCAGGAGGTGTTAGAATTTAACCAAGGCTTGGAGAGTTAAACTGGTGCCTGGGTCCCAATCCCTGGACACAGCTTATTGCGTTCAGGAAATCGCCTGAGGTGATGGGCCATTGGGAGAAGAAAAGGAAGGTGATGAGCCATTAGGAAAGCCAAAATGAGGGGTCTCTGTGCCAGACAGCAAATGGGAGGAGCCCCTCCCTCAACTCAGGGTTAGTTAGAAGAAAAAGGCAGAATTATTTGAAATAGAGTTGAGAGTTGGGTGGGATGTGTTGCAGAGGAAAAAAGGTTGCAGGCTGGTAAATGCGGCAAACTGGAGAAAGAGAGCACAAAGGTTGATTTCTGTTTGAACCTAAGGCTGCAGCTATGGGAGAAACTAGACTCTCTTGGGGGTGATTATGCAGTGAAACCCTCCATCATAGGTTTAGGTTGTAGATATATGTAAATAAACCATATATCATAAAGACACCACAGTCTCCAATGTGCCTCATTTCCAAAAGGAAAACATGAACTCTGGGTTAAGCTCCGGATGCCCCTGGAATCTCACACCTCTCTGAGATTGGGGTGGTGTGCAACAATATGAAACATCTGCATTTGAAAGTAGTTTTGCATTTCGCCTCAGGTGCCAAAATGTATTGGGCCGGCCCTGCCTGGCAGTTTTTGCTAGTGTATAATAAGTTTTGTTTGGGTGGGATTCTTTCCAGCTTCAGGGCTGAGTGCAGGTGTGCCAACTTGAATAAAATATTGGGGGGGGGAGGTGCACACACACCATTTGAGTGGCAATGCCCATCAACTTGGGGGGCAGCCCCCTCTGAATATTTTGTTGGGAGAGCTGAAGAGACCTTGACCCCTAGGAGTTTGCTCCTATGGTTGAGTGGAAGCAAATAAGTTCTCAGGTTGTCTTCTTTCCAGTTAGGAAACATTCTTGATGTGGAGAATTGTGCCAGACCATCCCGTAGTTGGTAGCTTTTCCCTTTCTCTGCCTGCTTCCACAAGGCCTCATGAACTGTAGCAGAGATTGATTTGCATTATTGGACTCTCGGTTCACACAACCACATGCTTCACACAGCGGTAAAGACAAGGAGTAGTCAGATCACAGGTAGGTCCAGATGAAGTTTTCAATGCGCAATCTCCCTTTACCTCCTTCGTGAAACTGTATGAAGGGTCCAATAATACATTGTCATCAATTTGTGACCTTTTCCAACTATTTCTTCCATCTTCTTTTCTAACTGCAGTAAATCTGCTAAGGATTTAAGGGGCAGAATAGCAGCACAATCGTTTTTCAGGCAAGGCTAGGAAGAGGCACTATTGAGGCACAGTGGATGAGCTGTCCTTGAAGATGGTGGGTGATGCTTCCTTTCTCTGTAATGAACCTTGCATTTCCAGTTGCAGGGCCATTTTGTGTTGGGCTTGCAACTCACCTCTTTCCCTTCAAGTGTTTGCCTTTGCTTTTTTTTTAAAAAAAAAGTCCCTGTACTGCTTCTGTTCCTGACTCCGTTATCAGCCACTTAATTAATTGCTTGCTGAACCTCTTCGTTTTCAGAAGAGTTGTCCTTAATCCCAGAACTACAACTGCCCAATGTACGGTTTGCTTGTTCTCTCCATCCTACCCTTTCCACAATTCTGAGTTAATAAAATAACGTAAGAACTGTAATTGTTTTTACATACAGTATGCAGTTGTCTGGGTTTTATGCAATTGTTTTTATGTGTGCAATTGTTTTTATTGTTTTTATGCATATATGGAATTGTTATTGTTTGTACATATAGAATAATAATAATAAATATATTTATTCTTTATACCCCACCCATCTGGCTGGGTTTCCCCAGCCACTCTGGGCGGCTTCCAACAGAAGTATTAAAATACAATAATTTATTAAACATTAAAAGCTTCCCTAAACAGATATCAATATTGATATCTATATCTATATCTATTGGTTTTTACATTTGGATTGTTTTAATTTTAAAAAAAATGTTGAGAGATTCCATTTTACACAGCCACATTTGGAATATGCATAGGTTCCGGTTGCAGGTTGCAATCCTCATGTCCCCCCCCCCCCATAGCTGCCAAGTTCTCCCTTTTTTAAAGGGAAATTCCCTTATGCTGAATAGGCTTCCTTGTGAGAAAAGGGAAAACTTGGCAGCTATGCCCCCCCCCAGAATTATTACTGCAATAACAATGTATCTAATGCTAGTCCTACTCAGATTATTATTATTATTATTATTATTATTATTATTATTATTAGAAATAACCAATTATACAACCTTCCATAGACATCTTAAGGCAACCCTGGATTGGGAAGCTTTTAATGTCTGAGGTATTGTGTAGTTTTTAATAATCTGTTGGTACAAGAAATAAATAATTATTATTATAGACCCATTGGTTTTCATTGGCATAATTTATGTTTAGCTGCGGTTCCTGCTTTGCAGGAGGGTTGGTCGAGATGACCCTTCCAACTCTACTAATCTATGAGTCTATGATTCTGTGACAACAACTGTACAAGTAATAACGTAGGTAACTTAAATATTTGCAACATGATTTGCAAGCCAGGAGGCTGCATTACTTGGGGAGGAGGTGAAAAATTGCTGGGCAAGGCAGGGAAGCTGCGCCTGAAGGCTGGCCCTGGGTTTACCCCTGAGCCACAGTGCCTATTTCTCCAGGGATGTGTGGTGCTATGTAAGGAAAGGAGCCAATAGGTGTATTTCTGCACCTGCACACATTGCTTGGGTGCAGAGAACAAGGTGGTAGGACCCAGCAGGCAAGGCAAGGGAGGGAGGGAGGGACAACCAAGTTCATCCCTGGCTTACAGCCCATTCATGCCGCACCCGACATGGAGAGAACATAGTGGGATGTAAAGGTAAAGGTAAAGGGACCCCTGACCATTAGGTCCTGTCGTGGACGACTCTGGGGTTGCGGCGCTCATCTCGCTCTATAGGCCGAGGGAGCCGGCAGTTGTCCGCAGACAGCTTCCGGGTCATGTGGCCAGCATGACTAAGCCGCTTCTGGTGAAGCAGAGCAGCGCACGGAAACGCCATTTACCTTCCCGCTGTAGCAGTACCTATTTATCTACTTGCACTTTGATGTGCTTTCAAACTGCTAGGTGGGCAGGAGCTGGGACCGAACAACGGGAGCTCACCCCGTCGCAGGGATTCAATCCACCGACCTTCTGATTGGCAAGCCCTAGGCTCTGTGGTTTAGACCACAGCGCCACACAGAGATAAATGGCATTGTTGCCCAACAGTGTGGGAAGTCAACAGTAATTATGCATGTATTATCCCTGGGGAAACGATGACTGGAGAGTGCTAGGAGCTGTTCATCTAGAGGCACCCAACAGTTTGGGCTGCATCCCTAGTCCAGCATCTACCACTAGTGACATTTTTGACACAGTTGCGGACAGGCTTCCTGGAGGATTGTAATAGCTTCTGACATCAAAGCTTTCCAGTGTTTCATGACACTTCTCCCGTATCATCTGAATATATTGCCGCATGGTTAATGTAAAATGGAGGCGCCCTGTTAAAATAAAATGTTACCAGAGCTAATCCTTTTGTCCCTGCAGGGTTTCTATTTTCATTTTGTGCTAGTTTGCTTTGTCTCTTCATTAGACTGGTGAAAACTTTGTTGACGTATCTGTTTGTTTAGCTATGAAATGGAAAGAGATATTTTGCAAAGCATCGGCATCTGTTTAATTCCTAAAGACAGTATAAATGAGCTGGAAATATAACAACAACAACAACAACAACGGGCGGTGCATCTGCTTGTGCCACCTCTCTCTTCTGTTCTGCAGCCCACTTTGCACCCCTGTTTTCACCTCCACCCTGTGTTCATGCCCCCCTCCTCCTTTTGTGCAATTCCCCCTTGCGCACAAACAACCCCCATGGTTGCTCCCTGAATCTTCCTGCTCCCACACGTTGCAACTGTTCAGCACTAGGGCTGGGCAATACAGTATATGGTTTTCAACATCACGATAATTCCCCGATGTCTGAAATAAGGATGGAGCTATGTGGCTTCACGGTTTTTCCTGCATTGTGATTTTTGCATAGCACAGACACATCATTATTCGTAATATATTGCCAGGTGAAAACCTATGAAACCTATATCACAAAATGGACTTCAAAGTGATTTCGTAAAATATATTAATATATTGCCCAGCCCCAGGGCCAGATTTAGGTATTGGGGCCCTTTATATGTCCAGCTTTCAACAATAAATTGTCACTGTTTTTTGTGTTGAATATATGCTATAAGGTAATTTATGGACCTAATAGGTATCTAAAGCCATTTGCACATGTTCCCATGCAACCACTCCATGCAGAATGTAGGTACCCTATATATAGAAATGAGCAAACCAGTGATATTTTAGGGAGCAGGCTAGCAGGCGGAGCCCATTACTTACATCATAGGAGCCTACACAACACAAAACACTGTTGCTGTATGTAGGTTTTATTTTATTTGTTTTTCATCTTATATTTTGGAAATGTACATCCAGTTTTTTCCCCTTTACATTTTTTGGAGGCCCCAAGAGAGTGGGGCCCTAAGCTATAGCTTGTTTAGCTTATACATAAATCTGGCACTGCCCAGCCCTACTCAGCACCCTTTGCACATTTTGCCCAACTATGAAACCACCCTCTTTTATTCTTCAGATCCTTTCATGCCCCCGCTTTCATCTTCACCCCCATTCCCATGCCTCCAGTGTGGTGTAGGGGTTAAGAGTGGTAGTCTCATAATCTGGTGAACCGGGTTCGCTTACCCGCTCCTCCACATGCAGCTGCTGGGTGACCTTGGGTTAGTCACACTTCTCTGAAGTCTCTCAGCCTCTCTCGCCTCACAGAGTGTTTGTTGTGGGGGAGGAAGGGAAAGGAGAATGTTAGCCGCTTTGAGACTCCTTAGGGTAGTGATAAAGCAGGATATCAAATCCAAACTCTTCTTCTTCCTACTCTCTCCATCTCTGCAACCTCATTTGCACCCCCATTTTCATCTCACTCCTTTGCCCCATCTTCTTTACTTTTCTCAACACTCCCTTGTACACAGGCAGTATTGAGGGACTGCCAAGGAGGTGACGGATCCAGCCTCTAAGGGGAATGCCACAGCTGTCAATGCAGCAGTAGCGGATGAGGCTTCCCTTGGAAGGCAGATCTGCTGCCCCTGTGGATCCTGCCACCTGAGACAGTTGCCTCAGCTTGCCTCATGGGTGAGCCGGCCCTGCTTCTGGACCACCTTTTTTTCAACTATGCTTTTCCTTCATGTGCTTTTGATATGGGATTCTGAGCAATCCTATATAATAAAGTGCAAGTGTCTCTGCGTCCAGTATTCCCTGTGTCCCTGGGTTTGCGCTACAGCGCATGTGCCCCACGGACACAGGGACTGGACGAAGAGGCGGGACGTACACACACACACTCTCTCTCCCTCCCCCCTCAACCCTCTGCCTCCCGTTCCCCACTTTGTTTAATTGCGTTCCCGGCGTGCCCCGCGGCCAAGTGCAGAAAGGGAGGGAAGGCCGCGGCCCCGTCGCACCTCTAGCACCCATTTTCTTAACGGGCTGAATGAGACTACCGTAGTATATATATATATTATTTAAATTGAAATCATAGGGCTATGTCTGATCTTTGAAACCTAGATCCTTCTTGATAATCTATACCCCCTGACATGTCTTACCTTTCTATTTTGGGCTCTGTTGTTTATTCTGACTTATGAAAGGCAGCTATAAACCTGTTAAACAAACAAACAAACAAAAATTGAAAGGAACCATGAGAAGAATTACTTTTGCCCGAAGAAAAATGACCCAAATGATCACAAATCTCACGGCAGCAATCCGGCTTGTTTTGGAAATGATATTGATTGGAGCCTCCTGAACAAAGTTCCGAATTGCTGTAACTGAAAATCCACTTGAAATGGAATAAAATAATTACATTAAGAATTTAAAAACGTGCTGGGAGGAAAAGGAACAGCTGTTTTATGCCATAATGACAGCTGCATTCCAGATGTTCTTGCCAAGCACCAGTGTTTGCAAGTATCCATCGTATCCATGCTTAGCCCACTCCTCTCTTGCAAGGGCTCTGCTCCTGCCACCTTTCTCCTGCTGCCTGCTACCCACCGTACTTTTCCAGGTGCCTCTCTTGACTTTATAAACTTGGGACTGGCAGCCAGGAGAGCCACCAACCACTGTTGTTTCCAGCTGGGAAACAATGCAGAGTTGTAGCTCTGCATGCATTCTCTTCCTCTTGCCTGTGAGAAATACTCACGTGGATGGGGGATGATCAGGAGTTGTGGGAATGTTAGGGATGTGGATTAGGATATATTATTAGATAGATCCTATCCAAACTTGTGTTATCAAGCTTCCAATATCAGCAGAGTGACATTCCCCTTTTGTGCACAGCAAAACGTGAGCGTTAGGTTTGTTAGAACCTCTACAACAATATTATACTTCCTGGCAAATCCCCTTTGTCCCTCCTAAAAGAAATACACAACATAGTGTTCATAAAATAAGATAGAGTTTACTTACAAGTTCATCCTGAGTTAACAGCATAATCTCAGAAAGGCAGGCTTACGTAGAAAAGTTACACATATGTACATCTGGAGTCTACTTAGTAGAGTAAGGCCAAGAGGGAGAACCATCCTAACTGGAGATTCTCTGGAGATGTGTTCCCATTGAAGAAGAGATGGCTAAGAGAGAGAATGGCTGCTGGCTAGGGGCTTTTATATCTGCCAGCTAATCCATCTAACCTGCATGTCTGGAGGAACAGGAAACTAAGCCTTGGTCAGGTGTTCCTCCAGGTGAGTTCCTCTTAGTGGACACTCTAGGAACTGTTGTGACTTGTCTGCCCCAGTGTTCCATCCCACAGGAGTGGCAGGGGACGGGCAACAGGGATGGGTAGGGGGCGAGGAGGACAGTTGCCATTCCCATAGCCACCAGATTCCCACCTTTCCTTTAACAGCAAAGGGTGTTTCTTGTATTTGGGGATATGAGGCAAAAAGTGCAAGCACTATTCACCTCAGGGTTTTTCCTGATACATTAGCCTGCTTCCCCCTTTAGTGTTTTACTTTGCACATGGACAATTTCCTGCAGAGAGATGTCTTCACCCTAAGGATTATGGGCATTGGCCCAGATTGAAAAGTGCCAGATAACCACAGTAACGTACAATCCTGGGGCTTCCAGGGATGTGTTCTTCTTTTACCTGTCTCATGTCCTTCTGTCCTGGGTTGCGGAACCTTTTTTGGCTGGGTGTGCTAGATCTTTCTCTCTCCTTCCCCCACAGGCCAACTTTATTTATTTTATTTTTTTAATATATTTTTTGTGGAATGTAATCCACTGGGAGCAGTCAAGTACAACATTCCTTGCTTTCCTAGAGTGGACATGCAAGGGAATATTTGGTCCAGCCAGTCAAAAACTTCCTGTTTCCTCCTAGTTGGAGCATCCTTCCTTGCATGTGAATAGAGGTGGGCGTGACCTTACCTGTCCAGGTAAACAAAAGGACAAGGCATGCTGCCACTCTCTCCTTCTTCGCTTCCTTCTTCGTTGGACCAGATTCCTAGCTTGGAGTGCCCTGCTAGCTTCTCAGCTAGCAGAAGCACTGGGATTATTCCCCCATATGGGGTAGATCCACATGTACATATTTGTAACTAAATCTGCCTTCAGGGATCCAACTGTGAACTGATGTGAGTAAACTTCTTTTATTGACTTTAAATAAGATTGTCATGTCTTTATTCTTTTAATAGGAATTAAAATAGTGAGAGGCTTACACAAGCCTACCGGTTTGTCATGACTACTTCATGCCACCGGAACAGAGCCCTACTGTGAAGACTGTGTGTTTGTCAGCGTCCACTGATAAAACAAATTCACGCACAGGCGTCTTCGAAAAACCCAACCAACAAAATCCAAGGTGACCCTTCCTGAATCCCAAACTGGTTTTGGCCTTCTAGGGGGACAGTGGACATGATTTTCACCGCTCGACAACTTCAAGAGTGCTCCAGTTGGAGAACAGCCTTTACCAAAGGTGTCATGGGCTTTGAAGACACTCGAACTCAGGACGTGCTAAGAGGAAGGCACGCTTGGCAAATCCACACCGTGATCAACTCTTGCCTGGAAACCAATGTCCCCACTGTGGAAGGATGTGTGCATCCAGAATTGGCCTCCACAGTCACTTACTTAAAACCGTGTTTATGGAAGACAATCTTACTTCGCCAAAGAAGAAGATCTGCTGTGCATGTATGAAAGAGGAATGTAAACTCTGCTACATAAAGAAACTTGCTAGCGCAAGTTAGGAAGGATATTAATATTAATAAACAATATATCCTCTCCTGCCCCCTTGAACATTCCCACATTTTTATTCAAGACTAGCTGGCCCTGTCACGCGTTGCTGTGGCTTGGTCTGTTAAATGGGCCCTCAGAGTCCCCTTTCAGACTCCCCTGTTGGCCCCACTGTGGATTAGTCTGTTAAATGAGTCCCCCTTCAGACTCCTCCTCCCACCCCCACGGCTCATCCCTGTGATTGCCCCCCCTGTCCCGATCCATTACATTTCCCGCCCCCTCCTCCCCCATCCCCCACCCAGGGGAGCCCCCACCTCTATTCGGCCTAGTTGTTGTGGTTTAGTCTGTTAAATGGGCCCTCAGAGTCCCCCTTTGGCTCGTTCCCCCACCCCCGGGCTCATCCCTGTTATCGGCACCACCCCGTCCCAACGCATGACCTTTCCTGCCCCCTCCCCCCATCTCCCACCCAGGGGAGCCCCCGCCTCTATTCGGCCTAGTCTTCAAACCTCTACTCGTCCTAGTCTGCAAAGCCAAGCCAAGCTGCTGTGGAGTGGGAAGGTTGCCTACCTGCAGTACCAGTGTAGCCGCCACTAGAGGCCGCTGTTGTGCAAGGTCTCTTGATTCTATTTCCCAGCATGCACTTTAGGGTGAGTTGTGTGTTTTTGAACATGGTTTTTTTGGGTTTTACGTGGCCCAGGTGTGCCATTTGTCAGCATGAAGCAGTCATGAGCTTGCTATTCCAGTCACATTTGACTTTGTGTTAAAATTTGAACGCAATTGGCCCAGCGGTTTTGTTGAACATTGGAGAGGAACACACATGCCCAGTTTACATTATATATATATATATATATATATATATATATATATATATATATACATACACACACACACACACACACACACACACACACACATATATATATGGGACCCAGGTGGCGCTGTGGGTTAAACCACTGAACCTAGGGCTTGGTGATCAGAAGGTTGGCGGTTCGAATCCCTGTGACGGGGTGAGCTCCTGTTGCTCGGTCCCAGCTCCTGCCCACCTAGCAGTTCGAAAGCACATCAAAGTGCAAGTAGATAAATAGGTACCGCTACAGCGGGAAGGTAAACGGCGTTTCCATGTGCTGCTCTGGTTCGCCAGAAGCAGCTTTGTCATGCTGGCCACATGACCTGGAAGCTGTACGCCGGCTCCCTCGACCAATAATGCGAGATGAGCGCCGCAACCCCAGAGTCGGTCACGACTGGACCTAATGGTCAGGGGTCCCTATATATATATATATATATATATATATATATATATATATATATACAAAAGTATGTGCAATGTCTCTTTTTTCCAAGTTACATTTTCTACAGATCAGTTTCATTTGTTGAGACATTAGTGTTACATCAGGAAGAAAAGGGGGGAAAGAGATGGAGGGGGGCATGGTGAGTTGGGGTGGGGTGGGGTAGGGTGGCAATGCTTCTATTCTGCTTAGTGTATGTGTGGGGTTCACAGGCCAACTTTAGTGGCAGCAGCGCCACTCACTTGCCAATCGTCTGACATCACAAGCGGGGTGGCAGTCTGCTTCACGGGCGCAACCCCATAAGGCACATGTTGGTGAAACTGCACCCAGCTTAGTTGCACCCTCTTCTCGCCACCCTTCAGCTGACATCACCCAGTGATGCCAGCTGATTGACAGGTGGGCATGGTTGTGTATGGATAAACCAGCTTCGCAGGCCAAACTGGGCACCCTGGCTGGCAGACCAAGGCTGGCCTGAGACCCATAGGCTCCCCACCCCTCTTCTATCCTAATATTCCTTTGTGGTGGTTTCTTCTCTTTCCCCTCCCTTCTACCCCACCCTTCTCTTTGTTTGTTCTCTGCTCCTTCCTTCTCCTCCTCTCCCCTTCTCCCAGCCACAGGCTCATGATCTTTGCTTCTCCCCATCTCCCCCTCCCTCCTCCCTCTCTGGAGATGGGCCTAGTGGCCTGGCTGCCATCTGCTGCCTGTTTTGTGTGTGCATGTGGCTTGTGTTTTTTTTTTAAGAGGCCGAGATCAGATGGCATCTAATCGATCGTCATGGTCTCCATGGTTACCAGGGTGACAGAGTAGTTGGGAAGAGAGACACATGCTCGGGCCTGGGGCTGTCAGACGGTTCCTGGGAGGAATGAAGAGAAATAAAACCTCTGCCATCACATTTTTACACATTAATGTCTTCCTCAGAATCACAGGCGTGGAGCCATGACAATGGCCAAGGGTTTGAAACGCACGCTTCTACCGATGTTCCACATCCTTTGCCATTGTCATGGCTCCAGGAGATGTACGAAAACGGAGACACAAGGGACACAGAGCCCGGAGGACAAGAGAATAATGTACCGTATTTTCCTGACCTGGTGGAAGGGTGTTTTTTTGTTTTGTTTTGTTTTGTTTTTTTGCAAATTGCGTGTGACTACAGTAATCATTTTCATGCCTCTAAATCAAGAGATCAGAATCCTAGAATTATTAGAGGGAAATTATCAACATTGGGGAGGGGGAGAAAACCTAGCACTGACTTCCTATTGCCCCTTCATTAACTACTAGCAAATTGTCCATGGGACAGATCAGAGGGAGGGGGCCATTTTTCAGCACTGTCCCCCCCCCTCCACCCAACCCTAGCTTCTCAGGTGGGAGCCTGAAGGCAAGAGAATGACTAGACCACACAATGAAAGGATTCCTCTGCTAATTTGTGCACTCTGACATCTGTGCAACAACAGCTTGACAAGATTGCAACTGCAATTGCATCTCTTAGGAAAGCTCGCTGCTTGACCCGATGTTTCAAGGATTTCGCTTCCTTGTGCTTTTCAGGAGAAGGAATGAAATCTCAAGATGAGAAGCTAGAAGCCAACGGGGGCAGTCTTGTTTTCCTCTCGGCCTTCTCGCTTATGCCAATGCCCAAAATCATCCCCCTTTCCCAGCAAAAGTTCTCATTGCATTAGGTATCTTTCTGCTGGAGGAGGACAGAGGAGCAGACCTCGATACAGGGATAAATAATACAATATATTGAGAATGTTAAGGGGGGAAAGAGCAGTGTCCTTGCGCTGGATACAAGTGAGTAAGAGATACTTGGGCTGGATCTAGACACATCAAAGAAGCGTTTCAGTTTAAAGCATTGTAAATTTAAATGGGTAAAACAGGTAGAGAAAAACGGGGCTACATGTTGCCATCTGGTGGCACAATGCTATATCACGCATACAATGCATATAAACCAGGCATAGGCAAACTCTGCCCTCCAGATGTTTTGGGACTACAACTCCCATCATCCCTATCTAATAGGACCAGTAGATAGGGATGAGGGGAGTTGTAGTCCCAAAACATCTGGAGAGGCGAGTTTGCCTATGCCTGATATAAATAACTTTTTCTATCAGTCTAGCTGAGTCCTTGCTCTCTGATACCAAGCACAGCCCTTTTCATCAACAGGCCCTTACTGAGCTCCCAATCTCCAAACCTTACTTCCACTGTTTACTAGGTGTAGATGGTGACAGCAGTCATGAAATTAAAAGACGCCTGCTTCTTGGGAGAAAAGCGATGACAAACCTAGACAGCATCTTAAAAGCAGAGACATCACCTTGCCAACAAAGGTCCATATAGTTAAAGCTATGGTTTCCCCAGTATGTGATGTATGGAAGTGAGAGCTGGACCATAAAGAAGGCTGATCGCTGAAGAATTAATGCTTTTGAATTATGGTGCTGGAGGAAACTCTTGAGCAGGCGCCCCCAAACTTTGGCCCTCCAGATGTTTTGGACTACAATTCCCATCTTCCGTGACCACTGGTCCTGTTAGCTAGGGATCATGGGAGTTGTAGGCCAAAACATCTGGAGGGCCGCAGTTTGGGGATGCCTGCTCTTGAGAGTTCCATGGACTGCAAGAAGATCAAACCTCTCCATTCTTCAGGAAATCAGCCCTGAGTGCTCACTGGAAGGACAGATCGTGAAGCTGAGGCTCCAATACTTTGGCCACCTCATGAGAAGAGAAGACTCCCTGGAAAAGACCCTGATGTTGGGAAAGAATGAGGGCACAAGGAGAAGAGGACAACAAAGGACACGATGGTTGGACAGTGTTCTCGAAGCTACCAACGTGAGTCTGACCAAACTGTGGGAGGCAGTGGAAGACAGGAGTGCCTGGCGTGCTAGGGTCCATGGGGTCATGAACAGTTGGACACAACTAAATGATTAAACAACAAATATGTCCAAAAACAACTAATCTGTCTAACTTGGGACCTAACTACAAGGTGCCAACAACCAACCTGCCGTCTCCCTAACCCCACCTCAATCCATCTCCCTGGTAACATCCCTAGTAAAAGAAACAAATGACACGACGTCATTGCGTGCCCTGCCAAATAAATTGGAGCAGTTTCAGAGGAAACACCAAATGCAATGATATCACGTTATGCATTGCCTTTGATGTTGCTGGGGAAATGGAGACACAGGTCAGCAGGGCCGGCCCACACATGAAGTAAGTTGCGGCAACCGCCTCAGGCGGCAGGGTCCACCCGGGGCAGCAGATCCTTATGTCAATGTTTCTTCTCTCTCCACCCGCCTTGTTCCTGGTGTAAATATTCCCTGAGGCCTTCTTCTTCCGTGGCTTGTGACTGGTGGAAATGGGGATGGGACTGTATTTTGCACAAACTCCTGGCATCAGTGCCTGGAGGCAAAGGGCTGGTTTGCCACCTCGACTGTGTCCCAGTTACAGCCCATTCACTTTCTCCAATACAATGGAAACTTGCATCTTTCTGAGTGCTTTGCCCCCTTCAACTACAAAGTCGCACCTTGGGTTCTATTTCTTGGACATAAAAGAGTGTGGCAAAGTGAAGGAGCTGGGAGCTATTTATAAAAGCAATATAGGGGACACTTTACTCATCTGCTGAGGCCTAGAGATGGAGGAATGATTCTGCTGAAGCCAGTGAATTGTACAGAAAGAGTAGAAAAGGGGATCAGAGGAGGAAATTTTCCTTCGGTGTCACTTTTTTTCAGCAGATACTAGAACCGTCAACATTCTCTTTTTAAAAAAATTACATTCTACTGTATTTAGAAAACGAACATAGAACTATTATATGCAAAGGAACAGGAACCTAAAATAATGAATATGTTGTGTGGGGAAACCAGCCTCATATAAACAACATGCTTAAATCTAATTAATTAATGAAGAGGTTAATACCATAGAGCAGGCATCCCCAATAGGACTGATTATCTCGTTCCTCCCAAGGTGGAAGTAAAGTGGACAAAGCTACAGTAAGTCTGGCAGAACATCATACTCTATCATACATCCTCAAACTCGGCCCACCAGCTGTTTTGGGACTACAATTCCCATCATCCTTGACCACTGGTCCTGTTAGCTGGGATGATGGGAGTTGTAGTCCCAAAACAGCTGGATGGCCGAGTTTGAGGATGCCTGCCATAGAGTATGATGTTCTGCCAGGCTTACTGTAGCTTTGTCCACTTTACCTCACCTTGGGAGGAACGAGGTAATCAGTCCTATTGTTCTCTCCCAGACCACCTGAGCTCAATGTGTGAAGAGGCTTGAGCTGATTGCTCCAGCTCAGACCACAAGCCATCCGCGAATTCCTGTACCAAAGTTTTACTGCCTGTGCAACTTTTTCTGAATGCTGTATGGAAAAGTGCACGAATCTGACCTTTGAAGAGTTTGTAAGTAAACCATTTTTAGCTTACTAAATGTGTGGTCATTTTCTATGCTGGGAAACTTTGGAAGGAACTTGGAGGAGCATATTTTAAAGGTCTAACAGTATTTTTCCATGCTATGCTTTGCTGCATATTTTGTGACTTTAAATCTCTACTGGGGTTCTCTCACCAAAGAGTACTTGCCCCAAACTTGGACCTTGGCATCTAGGGATGATGCTCTTTTTATACTTATTTTTTCCCTTAAACCAACATATTGCTCATTGTATTCATTTACACCTTTATTTTTGCTGAAAATGTGGCATTACATGAAAATCAGGCTAATTTCCTACTCAGCCTTATTTCAGTTATATAGCAGGTGTGTTAACCCAAGGTACATGAACCCAAAGCTATTTGTCCATGTCACAGCCATGGGCAAACTGCACCCGCTCATTGTGCCTCTTGCAAATTGAGTTTGTCAGTGCTCAGCCACAGAGACAGACAAAATGCTACATGATGCTTTTGCCTCTCCTGGGAGAAGCAAACTAGTAAGCCACCTCATAATGGGATCAAGAAACAAAGGAGCGTGAATGAAGAGCTAATTGCATTCATAAAGACATTAACAAAGGAAAGGAAGGCGCTTCTGGCCTCCCTCTCTCTAGATTTATATGAATAAGCAAAAATATATTAAGAATCGTTGAAGGTTAAACATTGTCAGGGCAGCTTTGTGGCTATCCTTTGCATGGAACCTGAAAGACAAAAGATTTCTCCTTCTGGGATTCTCACTTTGTATTATTTACTCTCCAGAAGGAGGAGAACAAAGGAGGTCAGCTTTATGGTTTAGACGTGTAGACTCACAAGGATTGTTAACCGGTAAAAGCTGCAACTTGGTACACATAGTCCGAGGCACATAAACCTTTTTATGTGTCTAAAAATATTGGTATGGCATATGAAACCTATCCATTCTTAAGGAAATCAGCCCTGAGTGCTCCCTGGAAGGACAGATCGTGAAGCTGAGGCTCCAATACTTTGGCCACCTCATGAGAAGAGAAGAATCCTTGGAAAAGACCTTGATGTTGGGAAAGATTGAGGGCACTAGGAGAAGGGGACGACAGAGGACAAGATGGTTGGACAGTGTTCTCGAAGCTACGAACATGAGTTTGACCAAACTGCGGGAGGCAGTGCAAGACAGGAGTGCCTGGCGTGCTCTGGTCCATGGGGTCACGAAAAGTCGGACACGACTAAACGACTAAACAACAACAACATGAAGCCTGCTTCACAATAGCAGCCAGTAAGCCAAGTCACACATCTAGTAGAAAATGCAGGATTGTAGCTCTTCCACCTTTACATACCTCAACAGATGAGCAATGGGATCGTGGGCAATGTGTTGAGGAGATAGAAGCAGAGGAAGGGGGAAAGGGCCGTTTTCTGCTGAGGATAGGACTGAATTGCTGAAAAAATTAATCTATTAGTTGGTTGATTCAGTTACAGCAGAAGAGTTAATCTACTCAGTAAACTCAAACACATTTGATAATTCAGCTGCTCTCGTTTCACCTCCCAAGCTTACATCCCTGCATTTCAGCAGTCCTCCTTTCACCCCATCAGGAGAATGAGATAGGCAATTTATTTGAAGGAAGCAAACAGGCGCTGCTGTCAATGTCATTGTATTGAGCCTGAACGTGGCAAGTTTGGGAAGGCCCAGCTAGAGCGTTGATTCTCATTGAATAAAATGTGTGTCTTCCATGTCACGAGCTGACGGAGAGAAGCCCCCAGTCAGGAGGGAAAGAGAGCAGGTGCTGCTAAACCCATTTCCATTTTCCAGTCTTGCAACCTTAGGAACCTCTTTAATTCCAGTCATGTGTCATTGGCAGCAAATAGCAGCTTTGTGGGGGGATTTTCCGCAGGAAAATGGCACGGGGGAGAAAAAGAGCCAAACATTCCCTTTTCTCTCCAGACCTGTTATGAACTGACACCCTCCACGCCGCCCCCTGCCCCCAATATACAGTACTGTATATGGCAGGGATTCAAAGATGCATTTGAAGCAATGTCTAATTTGGCCCTCACTTGGAATCATTTCTACATATATTGAGTTTTTTTGTTTTTTTTCATATGCTGAAATATATTTAAGAGCTTTCGTGCTCTCTGCCTTGGTAGTATGAAGCGAGCATCTGAAGAAGCGTGCATGCACACGAAAGCTCATACCAATGACAAACTTAGTTGGTCTCTAAGGTGCTACTGGAAGGAATTTTTAAAATTTTGTTTCGACAACATTTCCTCTTTGCCCAGAGTGGACACACAGGGGAATGTTGCTCCAGCCAGGAGGACTTCCTGTCACACCTGTCTGGAGCATCCTCCCCCTGCATGTGACCAGGTAGGTGGGCATGAGCCTGCCAACCCTATAAAGGGGCTAGTCATACAGCCATCTTCTTCTTACTCTTGATTTTCTTGATACTCTTTTGATGCTCTTATGCTGCTCTCTTGATGCCTTCTCTACATTTTGCCTTTTGCTATCTGCTGGCTCTCAGCCAGCAGCACATGGGCTCATCCCTCACAGAGGATGAACCCACACATTTCTCTGTAACAATAACAAGATAAAGCCTGCCTCAAGGACCATACTGTGAACGGAATGTAAGTAAACTTTACCATTACTTTTTAAAGAAAACTGTTTTTAAGAGGGAACTAAAGGGGATTTACCAGGAACAATCCAATCTGGACAATCAAGACTGAATTACTTAACTCAAATGATTCTCACAAATCCATCAACTAGCTCCCTGCAATGTACAGTCATACCTCTGTTTAAGTGCACTTCGGTTTGAGTACTTTCAGTTTAAGTACTCCGCGGACCCGTCTGGAACGGATTAATCCACTTTCCATTACTTTCAATGGGAAAGTTCACTTCAGGTTAAGTACGCTTCAGGTTAAGTACAGAATTCCAGAACCAATTGTGTACTTAAACCGAGGTACCACTGTACAAGTAAATCGGCTCTGCTACATGACTCACTAGTTTGAGTGAGGAAGGATAATATTTAATCAATATATCCTTTCCTACTATCTTCATCATTCCCATAATATGGAGAGTAATTACTAATGTGTGTGCAGCCTAAGCCTTTGTTACCCACTGATCTGGCTTGTTCATTTTATAATTGTCTTTAGAAATGGGCAATAAGGCCTGCTGTCAGGTTCAGCCCAGTGTCCTGTAAGGTTGGTGCTCAAGTCTTCTCAGATCTGCGTCTTTTCTGTTCCGCAGTTGGTAGCCTGCTTTCAAGGTGAGTGTGCAATTTCCATGACCTCCATGGACTTCGAGTACTACAGAGAGCTTCTCCGTCTGTCACCTGCCACCCTCTTCCCTTTCAAGGTCACCTTCCAATCATCAAGGAGACCCCTTCTGTTGGCATCCATTGTTCTCGGGAGACAATGGAGGAGTGCACCTTTGGGGGGCAAAGCCAAACCGTTGGGAGAGTATCACCTACAAACGGAAAGTCTAATTTTGCTTTTGCAGCCACGTCTTCTGGCTGGGCTCCTCTCTTCTTGTTAGGAGCTCAGGTGGCTCTGGCCTCCAGCAGCATCTCCCTGCCAATCTCCATAACAAACACCTGCTTGGCACAGAGTGCTGTTCTTCACTTAGCCCACCAGCTGGCCTGTTCCAGGCCCAAGCCTTTATAGGAGGCCAAAAGCATCTTTGCACTCACTCCACAGAGTTTGATGGGCACTACGCTACTGGGAGAACCTTTCCGTGCTAACTTTCCATCTGTCCTGTTTTTACATGTCCAAAATCCCAGGTCACAGCTTGCCTGGTGTATTTGGGATTTAGCTTCTCTCTTCTCGGCCCCATGCACCTGCCTTCACAGCACAATGGCAGGTTGTTAATATTTTGAAAAGAGGGATCGGTTTGTAATTAAACTCCTTGCAAAGAAAACAAGAATATTCCTGCTGACACAGGAGAGGTTCCCAGTCAGCTACCCACATGCACACCAAACAAAATGCCACACAATTTTGCGCAGAATTATTAATATCGGGGGCTACAGAACTCAAGCCAAGAGTCTCGTGGTCCCAAGCTTGGCAAACTACCTGGGACTGCGCATGCTGAAGACTTCAGCTGCATAAGTGCATAGGGTTGCAGAACATCAGCTGCTGAGAGATGACCTGGTGGTATGAGACCAGGCCTGGTATGACTAATGGGAGCCTAGCCTTCTCAGTCAGCAAGCAGAAGAGCAGTCCCTCCTCTTGGCAGAAGACAGGACCAGCAGGGAATATCTCAGTACTATATCCCTCTGATGATGGGAACTTGTTTTATTCAGACCTAATGAAACTCAAGATTATGAGTGTCATAAGAAATGGAGCATAAGAATGTTGGCACTATTGTGAGCAAAAGGGAGGCAGGTCCACCCTTCTCTGAATGGGCTGTGCCCAGTGACATAGCATGGAGGGGCAGTTGTCCTGGGTGCAAAATTGTTAGAGGTGCAACATTTCAGCAGCAGGTGCTGCTTCAATACAGTTGCGAGCTTCCATCGCTGGGCTCTGTTGAAAACGTCTTCTCCATGCGAACCAGGAAGTGACCTCTCCAGACAACGGAACAACTCTTTCCCCCCCTTATCTCTGTAGCTGCCATCTCCTGGGTGACGTGGATGCCATTAGGAAGTTGAATGTGCATTTGTACTCTGTCCGTTTCCCTCCCTCCCCCGCCATGCGGTCCCGAGCACTGGCAACCCATGTTACGCCACTGGCTGTGCCGGCCTTGATTCTGTTCACAAACTATCTCTTACCACTTGCTACTGAGAAGAAGGTGCTGCCAAGATGACTATGCAGGCCCCCAAGACGAGTCACCTTCCCACTTGTGGATAGCAGTCCTCAGATATTTTAAGGGCTGTCATATGCAGAAGATCGAGTTGACTTGTTCTGTGTTGCTCCCAGGGACAACACTAGAACCAATAGCAGGAACGTCAGGGAAGCGGATTTCGTCTATGTATTAGGAGAAACTTCCTAACAGTAAGAGCTCTCTGATAGTGGAGCAGGATGTCTCAGGAAGTGGTGGGCCCTTGAAACAGAGGCTGGGCAATAATTTATTAGGGAGGCTACTGTTGCAGATACTCCACTGAGAAGATATTGGAGTAGATATCTTATTTGTCTACTCACAAGTAAGTCCCACTGAGGTCAATGGGGCTTACTCCCAGGTAAGTGTGATTCATAATTGCACAACAATAAAACAATACTTTGTTTATTTGTATATCACCTTTGCACATGCCTCAAGTAAAGGCAATGTACAGAATGTAATTAAAACAAAAACGGATACTCTAGTTCAGGCATAGGCAACCTTGGCTCTCCATATGTTTTGGAACTACAACTCCCATGATCCCTGACCACTGGCCCTGTTAGCTAGGGGTCATGGGAGTTGTAGTTCCAAAACATCTGGAGAGCCAAGGTTGCCTATGCCTGCTCTAGTTCGTTCGTTCCCAGAAAAGCAGTCTTTAATATATTCAAGATATCATATGTGCACTCTTTAATATATTTATGGGAACATTCAGACATCATTTTAAATAACTGTTCTAAGTAATATGATGGAATTAAAAAACGAATGTTTAAAACTCTGATTTTAATTCCCCCCCCACTGAAAGTATTAAATATTTATTCATTCTGCAATGAACACCAGCAAAGCTACATTAATCATTTTGCAGATATCCTATATAAGAAAAAATTATTAGAAGTGATAGTGGGTGGGTATTTAAACAGGCAAGTGAGAAGAATAGAGCTGTGGGCCTGGTTACACCCTGGGCAAAGTTCCTTCACTTCCTTGTTCCTTTGTTGTATTTTCCCCTAGCGGTCCACATGTATAGCTGACTTTATGTCCTTCTTCCCAAATGCAATATAAGAACCCCCCCCCCAAATACCAAAAGTTACTTTGGAAAGGGTCTTTAAAGGCCAAATTATAATGATTCCAATTAAAGCAATTTCCTTTGACTAAACTAATATTCCTGTTTCTGCCTTACTGGCCCCAAAGGGCTCTGTAACTGTTGTTCGACTTTGTTTACAGATAATTGGAAAGCAAAACTCGCTTAATTTGGGACAGCAATTAGAACGCCAAAGCAATGAACAACCAAGGAGTGCTTATTTCTGCTATTCATGTCATGTGAGGAACATACACGAGTGGCGTAGTGGCATTCTTGCCAAGTACTAGCAAAAAAAAGGGGCTGGAGAGATGCCCATAATTATTCTTCTCCAAAGACTTTCTATTCTCATGTAATTGTTTTGAAAAGATTCTCTTTTCCTTCATATTAATTATGTTAAACTTCAGAAATTGAATTGGAGAGAGGGTGTCTTTTTCAGAATGTTGCTTTTGCGTGACATGCCTGAAAATTGCATCCTGTCCGGGTGCTGTCAGTGGTTCCCAGATGGTTGCCCAGGAAATAAAAAACGACTGTAAGAAACTTTTCCTTGCCTTTATCATTTCAAACTTTACAGAGAGAGGCTATAGAACCCAGCCTCTTGGACAGGCGTCGGCAACGTTTTCCAGCCGTGGGCCGGAGCATTCGCATGGACTGTCGTCCATGGGCCGGACATGCACAGAAGCGATTTCCGGCGCTGCACTGCCCACGTCCGGGACGCCGAAAATCGCTTCTGCGGCTGTGGAGACGCCGGAAATCGAGTCTGCACAGAAGTGATTTTCAGCGTCTGCGCAGCCGTGATTTCTAGCATCTGCACAGGCGCAGGTGCCATTTCTGGCGCCGGTTTAGCACAGCACGTGGGGAACTTGCCGAGCGTGCGGCTCGGTGACCGGGCGGCTCGTGGGCTGGATAAACGGCCTTTGTGGGCCGTATCCGGCCCATGGGTCGGAGGTTGCCGATGTAAGCTTTTGGGTAATGGTGCCGTCCTGAGTGAATCTCCACCCCTCTTTTCTCCCTCTTCCTCTTCCTCCTCTCTGGAAGGGTCAGGATGGGGAGGTGGTCTCCACCACTCCTCATCTACCCAGCCCCAGACATCAGCCCCTTCTCCGGTGTCGTCCTCCTCTGCCCAGTTTCTGACATATCCAGGCTTGGAAGCAGAAGACTCCTTGGGTGCTGGACCAGTCAGGCTGTCCACCCCACCCCACCCAGTCTTAAGTTTAGTTCTTCACATTTTCACATCAGCTTGTGATATGAGTTTGTTTTGGTTTTTAAGGAAAAAAAATCTCATGAAAATTCGCACACATTTTAGAGCAAATTTGTCCTAATAAACACATTTATGTATGCAAAAAATTTGCTCAATATACACTTCCTTTTGCAAAGTGATTCTTGCTGATATAATGTATTCTGTGCATGATTTTCACTTATGCAGTTTTGTACGCATTACCCGGTTGGGGAATTGCACTGCAAAATTCAAAGAGTGAATATGAAAGGGTGGCTGTGTTTCGGTTCGCATATTGTTCTGTAAAGTGTGGCTTAGGTAAGTTTGCCTTTAAGGGTGAATTGAACGTATCCCTCATCCATAGTTGGCCAGCTGGGAAGAGCTACCACACTATTTATATCCAGTGAATTGTGGTAACATAACAGTACCTCCTTTCATGTGGATAAAATAGAACTTGTGCTAAGGAAATTTACGTGGGTTTAGCCAGGCCCACAGCTCTCTCTCTCTTTTCTTACCTGCCCATCCACTATCACTTCCAATAAATTCTTCTGATATAGCAGCTGCTTTGAATACTTCTTAGACCCTACTGAATACAGTGGTACCTCGGGTTAAGAACTAAATTTGTTCCGGAGGTCCGTTCTTAACCTGAATCTGTTCTTAACCTGAGGTACCGCTTTAGGTAATGGGGCTCCTGCTGTTGCCAAGCTGTCGCCATGCGATTTCTGTTCTCATCCTGAAGCAAAGTTATTAACCTGAGGTACTGTACTGGGTTAGCAGAGTCTGTAACCTGAAGCGTCTGTAACCTGAAGCGCCTGTAACCCAAGGTACCACTGTCCTAGTAAAGGTAAACGTAAAGGACCCCTGGACGGTTAAGTCCAGTCAAAGGCGACTATGGGGTTGCGGCGCTCATTTTGCTTTCAGGCGAGGGAGCCGGCGTTTGTCCACAGACAGCTTTCCGGGTCATGTGACCAGCATGACTAAACTGCTTCTGGTGCAACGGAACACCGTGACGGAAACCAGAGCACACGGAAATGCCATTTACCTTCCCGCCACAGCGGTACCTATTTATCTACTTGCACTGGCGTGCTTTTGAACTGCTAGGCTGGCAGGAGCTGGGATAGAGCAACGGGAGCTCACTCCATCGTGGGGATTCGAACCACCAACCTTCCAATCAGCAAGCCCAAGAGGCTCAGTGGTTTAGACCAGTGCTACCCAACCTTTTTATCGCCGCAGACCAGTCAACGTTTGATAATTTTACTGCGGCCCGCTGAGGGGGGGGACGTTGATTGTTTATATTTTATTTATATTGTTTTGATTTAATAATTTTAATTTAATTGTATTTAAATGTTCCTTGGGCGGCCCGGTACCAATTGATCCACGGACCGGTACCGGTCCGTGGCCCGGGGGTTGAGGACCACTGGTTTAGACCACAGCATCACCCTAGTAGTAGGGTCCCCAGCCAGCAAATGAATAAATAGTGTTATTTCTCTTCCCCTACCCTCACTCACTAAAAAAAACCCCAATTGTGGGGTGCTTTTCTGACCAAGGATGCCTACCCATCCAGGAATCCATGGGGAGAGACCATTTATCAGTGCTGCAGTAGTACAGCCAGCTTCAGCTTTTCATGCAACATTAAACTCCCACTCCGAAGGTTCATCCAGCTGTGCCCAGTTGTGTTTACTAACCTCAATTAATTCCAGGGCCTTGATTTTTGATCCATTGTAACCTTAGCACCCCTGAGCAGCAGCCCTACCCTATGCTTGCGAGCCTATATGAGACACATTCTCGAAACTAGTGGGGGCCGTAGTAATGGTGGAGTTATTTTTATAAGAGCATGGTCGGACTACAGCAATGGCCATGGGGAATGTTCTCTCCCCACTGTGGATGCAACGTAGCCCTGTAAGCCTTAATCATTACCCTTTTGTCACTCTGAGAATTATTTTTGCCCGTCTTGCCCCTGAAATCACCCAAAGGCCACGCTGCATGTGTTAGTTACCAGGAGGCTCAAGGGAACTCAGCTGCATCTCTTCACACCTCTGCTTCCCTCGTCTCTCCTAAAGCATCTTTTGCCTCATCAACACAATTCAGTCTAATAAATACAATCGTTAAAGGCATCGGAGATGCACTCTCTGAAACTCCTGCTTTCGCCGAGCCTCAGGTGCTGAGCCCAATGAACCAGTTACAAATGCCAAATCCTTTTAGAATGTCAGGCGCTGAATTTATATCCTACAGCAAATTTATGACATAGTCAGGAGTAGGGCATGTTAATATTATTGAAGCATGCAGGTTTACTTCGCTCATGAAACTCGACTTGATGGCTGTTCTGTGCCCCATATTAAATCAGTGGATTGTCCTAAACTAGTGTCTAGGAGCCGGTGTGCGGAATGCTGTTCATCACATAAAACACTCTACGTTTGAAGGTGAGTCTGATGAATTTAGAAAGCAAAAAAAGCAAAGCATCCCTAATATGAAGTATGGTCTTGGAATGGAGGAGAAAGAGGGGCGGCGTATTAAGCATTTGTCTGGGGGCAGGTGGAGTTTGAAAAAGCAACCCCCACTGGCATATGGAAATGAGCTATCAGAACAATCCAAACCTCCAATATGCTGGAGGTTTGTATAGTAGTAGTAGTAGTAGTAATAATAATAATAATAATAATAATAATAAATTTATTATTTATACCCCGCCCATCTGGCTGGGTTTCCCCAGCCACTCTGGGCGGCTTCCAACAGAAAAATAAAATAATCGATTAAACATTAAAAGCCTCCCTAAACAGGGCTGCCTTCAGGTGTCCTCTAAAAGTCTGATAGTTATTTTTTCTTTTGACATCTGGTGGGAGGGCGTTCCACAGGGCAGGTGCCGCTACCGAGAAGGCCCTCTGCCTGGTTCCCTGTAACTTGGCTTCTCGCAGCGAGGGAACCGCCAGAAGGCCTTCGGCACTGGAGCTCAGTGTCCGGGCAGAGCGATGGAGTTGGAGACGCTCCTTCAGGTATACTGGACCGAGGCCGTTTAGGGCTTTAAAGGTCAGCACCAACACTTTGAATTGTGCTTGGAAACGTACTGGGAGCCAATGTAGGTTTTTCAAGACCGGTGTTATGTGGTCTCGGTGGCTGCTCCCAGTCACCAGTCTAGCTGCCGCATTCTGGATTAATTGTAGTTTCCGGGTCACCTTCAAAGGTAGCCCCACATAGAGCGCATTGCAGTAGTCCAAGTGAGAGATAACCAGAGCATGTACCACTCTGGTGAGACAGTCTACAATGAAAACGGGAAGAAGAAGAAGAAGAAGAAGAAGAAGAAGAAGAAGAAGAAGAAGAAGAAGAAGAAGAAGAAGAAGAAGAAGAAGAAGAAGAAGAAATCCCTTACAGTTTAAACCCATCTGCTAGCCCAAGGACTGCCTGGTGGGTAGAAGTTACATCAACAATCAGGACCCCAAACAGGACAGAGACAAGGGTTGGAACCAGAGATGCCAACAGGATAATCAGCCTGGATAGCTCCATTAGTTAGAGTGTGGTGCTGATAATGCCAGGGTTGCAGGTTTGATCCCCATACGGGACAGCTGCATATTCCTGCATTACAGGGGTTGGACTAGATGATCCCCAGTGTCCCTTCCAACTCTACAATTCTATGATCCTAGGATTTCCTGGGGCTGGTTCACTGAATATGGATTGGGCTCCCCTCATTCCCCACAATCTATTGAAAATAACTGCTGTTTATGTACATATATTAACTTAACCTAGCCTACCATACTGGAAGTGCCATTTGTAGTAGGCCGAAACCCTTGAAAAAGTTGTGATCCCTAATATAGCACATAATTAAACTTTGAAATTTGCTCCTACAGGAAGCAATGATGACCACCAACCTGGAGGGCTTTAAAAGGGGATTAGTCAAATTCACAGAGGATAAAGCTATCAGGAGTTACCCAATCCACAGCTATGCTTAAACCAGGAATTCCCAAATCTATTTACAGTATTTTTATTTTATTTTATTAGAATGGTTAGCATTTTTAATGGTTTGTTTTTTAATGGTTAATTAAACTAGGAAGGAGACAAAAAGGCTTCCGAAGTGAGCCGTGAATTTGAGCTCTGGTTATTTTATTGGTAAGCCGCCTTGAGTCCCTGTCTGGCAAAAAGGCGGGGTATAAACAAATATTTTATATATTATTAAAAAAATGCACACACACACATATAATTATTGTGCATATGGATATATGGAATTAAAATGAGTCTGAAGGTTCGCTGCGAATTTTTTTGCCCGCCCTGTTTCGCCTCCGTCTCCGCTTGCCCCGCCAAAACCTAGATCTACGAACACCTGCCGCGTCTTGCGGGTCCAATTAGAACTTTAACTCAACTCGGCACCAATGAGCAAACACTGATTCCCGCGGGCGGGGACTTGCGTTTTAGCGCTGCTGTCCGTTTTGGGAGGAGGGCGGGAGCATCTCGCGTCGTTGCCCAATCACAGCTACGCCTTAAAAACCCGGATGTCTAAATGGGGCAGTTTGTGCGCACGCGAAGGGGACGGCGCCGGCAGTAACCAGGAAGTCCAGTCTCCAGGCGGACGTCGCGCGCCCTTCCTTGGACATGCGCACACGCGCCGCTCTGTGGCGCTGCGGCGCTTCTCCTGTCAGCGCGGCCAGCGAGCTCTCTGCAGGGTAGCAGCGCAGCGCAGCGCCGGCGAGTGGGATGCGCTTCCCGCCGCGAGGAGAACCGCCGCCGCCGACCCGGTCATGGACGTGGAGGAGGCCTTCCCTCAGGTGGGCCAGATGGGGCCCTTCCAGGTCTGGCTCTGCGTCTTGCTCGCCGCGCTGCTCCAGGTGAAGAAGCGGGACAGGGGTCTTCCTCGCCCTGGGTGGCGACTGCGGGCCGAGGGAGGGAGGTGGGTGCCGCCAGGGCCGACCCACCCATGAGGGAAGGCGAGGCGACCGCCTCAGACGGCACGATCTACAGGGGCAGCAGAACCCGCCTCCAAGGAATTTGAAACCAGAGAATCATAGAATGGAAAGGGACCTCCAGAGTCATCTAGTCCAACCCCCTGCGATGTAGGAATTCGCCGCTGCTGCACTGTAGTAGCAGTAGTAATAATAGTAATTATTATTATTATTTATTTATACTCCGCCCATCCTGTTAGGCCTCCCAATAATAATAATAAAAGTAATAATAATTTATTATTTTTACCCCGCCCATTCGGCTGGGCCTCCCCAGCCACTCTGGGTGGCTCCTAACAGAATATGAAAAACACGATAAAACATCAAATATTAAAAGCTTCCCTAAACAGGGGTGCCTTCTGAAGTCTTCTAAAAGTCAGATAGTTGTTTATTTCCCTGACATCTGATGGGAGGGCGTTACACAGGGCGGGCGCCACTACTGAAAAGGCCCTCTGCCCGGTTCCCTGTAACCTCGCTTCTCGGAGGGAGGGAACCACCAGAAGGCCCTCGGAGCTGGACCTCCGTGTCTGGGCTGAACGGTGATGGTGCAGATGTTCCTTCAGGATCTGTTGCCTGCTTGGTACACGCCCCCCACCAATGCTTTCCCCAGGGAGGCTGACCTGGCACCTTCATTGCCTATATTTAGGCGCCAGGTGGAAACGTTTCTATTCAACCAGACGCTGAACTGCTGTGGCCTTATAAATATGCCTCTGGGGTGGTGGTGGTGGTGATTAGTTTGTCTTGCTTTTGCCTGTGTTTTATTATGCGTCCTGTGTTTTCGTTTGTCTTTTTATGTTGTGAACTGCCTTGTGATCTCTGGAGGAAGGGCGGTGTGCAAATTTAGTAAGGAATAATATTGGTTCTTCAGGTGGCATGATTAAATTTCACAGATATGTGTACAGTGGCACAGAGGCTAAGATGCTGGGCTGTGAATCAGGAAGCCCCTGTTTCATATCTCTACTAGACAGATTTACTGGGTGCAAGCAGAGCAATGCATTACTTTGGCAAATGCGTATTTAGGGAGACTTGAAATCACAGGACAAATGGAAGTGTAGCTAGGCCCTCGAATTATGGTTACAGCAAAGGGGTTGTACAGCCAAGCAAAAAAGAGCATTCATAGGATTGCTATGAATTGACAAGGTGAGAGAAACATTTCCAAAGCTGAAGAATGTACAGGAAAGATAAACCTGAAATATTGACAATTCTAAATCTAAAAGGCAAATAACCTCTGAACTATCATGTAGGTATGATCAAGCATATTTGTTATTTAAATGTCTGGAAGTTGTTGTTTGTTCTGGCATTGATTTTGATTCTGCTTCTCATTGTTTCAGCTGTATGTGGCCAGTGAAGCAATCCTCATTGCACTAGTGGGGGCAACACCTCCTTACCACTGGGACCTTGAAGGGACCTCTGCAAATAAAAGCCATAGTAATGAGTCGGCTAGCGAAGAAAGAACTTTTGGAAAGTGGCTCTTGACAGCCAATGGGAGTGAAGTTCAGAAACACATACACTTTAGCAGCAACTTTACATCAATAGCCTCTGAGGTAATTGAGCCAAGATTGTTGTGGGGATCTTGCCACTTAACCTTCTAAATAATTGCTACAAAATTGTAGGTAGGTGATCCATTAGAGAGAGAAAATCCAAATTCTCCAGTAATGTAAGATGCACCAAGTAAGATGTCCCAAAACAGTGAACAAGCTTTTCTGCAGCTCTCTTAATCAGGCTGAACAACAAGCAACATCTAAAGGAAGAGGTCAGAGAATATGGTGCAACCAAAATTCTGTCTTTCACCTAACAGAGACTAATTAAGTCTGTGAACCTGGGCTCAAATCCTACTTAGCCAAGAGTTCCCTGGGTGACCTTGGGCCAGCCACTGTCAACCTAGCCTACGTCACAGGGTTGTTGTGAGGATAAAATATGGGAGGATAGAACTATGTATACAACACTGAGTTCCTTGGGGAAAGGTGGGATATAAATGTGATAAACAAATGAATTTCCTGCATTCCCAAATTGAGATTGCTACAGACCAGAGCCTTTTGGGCTCCAATATTAATCTCTTCCTCTCCCACTGCCCTGCCATTTTGCTTAGGGTCCAGGCAAAAGAAGAGTTAAAAGTTTGCTCACTACAGTATTTTTGTCACATTCTAGTTGGTTCAAAGTAAAGCCTTACCCAAATGTAGCTCTTAAAATTTTTCAAAAATAAATGTTATGATCCATTCATAATCATTTTGTCTAGCTGTGATCAGATGAACATACCCAGTCCTGTGGAAATTGGCATCTGGGACTTTTCTAAAAACCACCAGATTAATTCATTTGATGAAGTGGACGATTCCATATAAGCTTATACCATAATAAATGTGCTAGCCTTTAAGGTTGTTCCTGCAAAAACACCTAGCATGACTACCTCTCTGGAAATTGTGCGTGTGTACTTAAAGGGGAGGAACTAGTTTATGACTCCATAAAGAAGAAGATCATCATCATTTCTTTACTGGGTTCATGAACAGTGCTATGTTTGAATGGTAACCTGAGTGCAGCACAATCTACTTCCTCACCAAGTTTGTTTCACAACAAGCATTGCATAAGCTTATTCCATACTTGAAAGGATATGGTCTGTAGCATTTGTGAAGTATTAATTTCTAAGAACAACTGTGGCAAAGTGTGATTTAGTGTTTCTGCGCATGCGCGAGTGCCGAAATCTGGAAGTAACCCATTCGGGTACTTCCAGGTTTGCACGGTGCGCAACCCGAAAAGACGCAACCTGAAGCGTCTGTAACCCGAGGTATGACTGTATATGTCTATTTGCAGGTTTTGGCAATGGAGGTGCTAAACATACTCATTCTCAAAAGATATGTCCTATTAACAAGATTGCAAAGCCCCCACCTTAATGGATTAAGTTCATACATTGGAATTGTGATATTAGCCAGTAACAAGTCAACAAAATAATGAGTATGCCTTCAGGAAATGCTTTTGCCAACTACCCCAGAGTGTTACATTTGCCATTTATCCATTGTACAGAAATACACCTAATATGTGCTCCTGTGATCTTTTAAGAGATGCATTTTAAACTTGAATATTGGCCTTTCTGCTGAAGTTTTGGCCACTCCTGTCTAGCTTCTGTATGTGGTACATGGACAATAAAGATGCAATGTTACCTATAGATATACAGTACAGTAAATCAGTAAGGACAGAAAAGTACTTTTTATTTGCACTAGAAAATAACTTTTTGTCAGGTGCTAGTTGTTAGGTGCATGATATGTTAAAGATAATTTATGGATTTAAAAAAGCTCTTACCTTCTGTTGGATTCTGCATAACTCTGCTTTTTTTCTCCCCCTAGTGGTTTTTAATTGGCAACACATCGTACAAGATCAGTGCTGCTAGTTCGCTTTTCTTTAGTGGTGTGTTTGTTGGAGTGATTACTTTTGGACAGCTCTCAGATCGTTTTGGACGGAAGAAAGTCTACCTTGTAGGTAAGCTGTCATCCGAAAAAGATGAAGGAAAAACCCTCTGTCTTTCTTAGCATAGTTTCATCTTCAGAGTGTGGGGTGGCCAAGGTGAAGGCTGAAAAAAAGCCCCATGCATCATAATTGTATTCTCTCCTCTGTCCAGGTATTTCAAAGGAAAGCCATGAATTTGAGTACTCTATAGACTACATTTCAGATATTGGGAATCTCATCATAGCTTTCTCTTTCCACAATTTGTAGGGTTTGGTCACCTTCTCCTGGGCTGATAATAGAGGCTTTTTAATTTCTTGTGAAAAGAATCCATGGATGGGTTTTAACTGGGGCCCAGTTGTCCCATTTGGATTTTGGGGGATTCTCCCTTGTGTCAAATTGACTAGCGACCTTGTGGTGCTTTGCGCTGTGCTGCTTTTATCTTCCAGTAATGTGTGTTCCTTACTTCAAGAACTTCAGATGGTCATGGTGATCTGCAGGATTTTGTTGCAGTTTCTTTTGTGGCTCAGTCTGATCTGCATTGTGTAGAGAAACTGCAAAGCTGTCCATATACTTGCAGCCCTATAGTTCTAACCTACTTGTCGGAAGCAAATAAAACCGCTAAAATCCTGTTACTCAAATATTCTGGATATTTCTTTGTTATCTGAAATATTTGTAGCTTGCCTTCTTACTCACACATGGATCCATGAAATTTAAATGATAACATGGGATTAGCCCACCCTCTCTAACTGAAGGCTCACAAACATAGTTACCAGTTCTCTTTTGGTATAACACACACTCTGGCACTAGGAACATCTAACAACAGGCAGTTATAATAGGCAAGGTTTACCTTTGCCTGGGCTGCTGTTCTTGAGTGTTGCCTCAGCTGCTCCATCTTTCTCTCCTTAGCAGCCCCCCAAGCAGCAAAAAAGGCTGTAGGGACAAGATGGCAACATTCCTCACCCTGGCTCAGATATTTTGGCTGTTGCTGCCAGCTCTTAAAGCCCTGGCAAGCCCAATGTAAATAATTGCCTTAAAAATGGCCACTAGGAAAGCCTGATAGCAGCTGGCTATTAAAATGGGATAATCATATGCACTATTTATTGCAGAATTAGAAGCCATTTAAAGATATGGGAGCTGCTGATTTTTTAAAAAGAGAGAGGATAATTGTAAAACATGATTCCCTCCATCGGGTGTGTGTCTTTTCCATAAAGCGAACCAGACAGCGTGTCCTATCATATGTAGAGAACTTTTGTGTAAGATACGGTCAGCTATATTTTTCATTAACAAACACTACATGTGCTTTCTTGAGCAACCAAGCAGAACTGCATTAAAATAGTGCATTGTGTCCACAGTGGCTAACTTTGGAAGAAGGGGGGGAAACAACAACCATCCTTTACTTCTTGGGAGATGTTCTGAAGGAAATTTTTGTTTGCCTTCCAGGTTTTGCCCTTGACATTTTGTTTGCTCTTGCTAATGGATTCTCCCCTTCGTACGAGTTCTTTGCAGTCTCTCGCTTCTTGGTGGGAGTAATGAATGGTGGGATGTCATTAGTGGCTTTTGTCCTCCTGAACGAATGTGTGGGCACTGCTTATTGGGCTTTGGCAGGTACAACGTTTAATTACTGATCTTTATATTAAAAGCTTTAAAAAAATTCTGGCAGCAAATCCAAATTTTAATTCATGTTTGAGAACTGCTTTATACATTATGAGATTGACGGGCATATCCAGGTAACCTGTATGCATCCAGCCATTGATTAATTGATTGATTGATTACCATGTGCACACATGATGTTGGAAGCTGAGACTTGCTCTTGCTTCCATCAGTTTGTAGACAGGATAAAAAAAAGAAGAAAGCTTGTATGTTATGCTCATGGTGTATCCTCCAACTGTAACATGTGAAGTAGTTTGTGCTCCATGTATGCATACGATTGATCCTTCAGCCACAAATCTCTGCAACTTTTCTGTTGTAGAATGCTGAGCATTCTGATTCTTACACATTTAAAATACTAGCACAAACTTTAGACTCTGTAGGATGATGATAACATACCTAATATATGACGTGTTACACTGCCTAAAATTCTCAGTCCAGTTCTGCTCATGCCATTTCACCCGCAAAGTTGTTGGCCTTTTTTTTTTTAGGAAGACCTCACAAATAGTGATTTTAAGAACAGATTGTAGCATAATTTGTCTTCTCTTTCCATCTTAATTATCTTTATCTTTGCATCTTTGTTCAGGTAGCCTTCTTTGCCTGTCTGTTTTGTGTTGGCAAACATCATTAAACGGTCAATAACACTTTTTCCCCCTGTCTGCCTTATGTTAGGATCAGTTGGTGGCCTCTTCTTTGCTGTGGGAATTGCCCAGTATGCTTTGTTAGGATATCTCATTCGCTCCTGGAGAATGCTAGCAGTTGTGGTTAACCTGGAGGGAACAGTAGTCTTCCTCCTGTCTCTGTAAGTTACCTACCTTAAAATTGTTCTGGTGGTGTTCATGAAAAGGTGTGAAAATCACTTATCGCTGATTAGAAGTAGTAGTTATCTCTCTTTCTTGCACCCCTTTAAAGTATTTAAAATTGTTTGATTTCTACTTTCCCTGATCCTACTTTCACTAAGCCTGGACATAGATTTAGCCTCTTCTCATAGGATATTTCTAAATTCTTTCATCTTAACAGTCCTTCTTAGAATCCTTTTCAGTGTCTGTCTTTAAGTGTGTTCCCCAGAACAGAACACAAAGATTCAGGATGTGGTTTTTTGCAGTGCTAAAGGGGAAAGGAATACTACAGATTTGTGCTAGCACTGCTCCTGTTCACACAGAGTAGGGTTTGACCTTGGCCTTCTGCCACAGCATCACCTTTTGTCTTGTTAGCTTTATCCACTGTGCTCCCTAAATCTATCTTTGAAGTGTTGCTGCCTTTCCAGATTCCCCTCCATTTTAAAAGCCATTGTGTGGCTTTTTCCTGCATTGTCTTCCTTCTTTTATGTTCTGGTAAACTCTGCCAAGTTCTGATCATCCAAGTTCGTTGCCACCTGTCCCAAGATTTCATAAGCTGTAAGCTTCAGACTTCTTTCGCCTAATGTCATCTGTAGCCACTGCTTTAGAGGTAGGCTTTCAGCTACATAAAGGTGGACACCTGTTAGGATGAAGACAGATGTAGGATTTGAAGAGTGTTTGCAAGAGGCATTTCATCTACATTGCAAACTGGCATTGACATCTGTAATATACAGACAAACACATTAAGTTGAACACTGCATCAGCCTTCAGTCTTGCTTCTCGTGCTTCTAGCAAGTTGCTTGTTTCTTTCCTTTTTTGATGATGCATATAAGTTTGAAAATTAGTTGCATAACTGCTCTGGAATTTTGGGTAGTAGGGAAGGTGCTTGATTGATATAGGAAGTACATGTCCACCAAAACTGACTTTTCCTCGTTGAAAGTAAATTACTTATATATATATATTTCAGTTGAAAGGGTACATGTGTGAGACAGACAGAGAGTGAGTGACTGGATGTGTTTAGCAAACGGTCTTGGTTGCATCGGTGTTACATATGAAATTACCTGACCAGGTGGGGAGCAGGATTCCTCCTGCAGGCTGGATCCTGAGTTCCTCCATGGGCCATGATGGTGGATGCAGGAGGCTGATTCCAGTTGGGTTTGCATTTGACACCAAATTTAAAAGGCACAGGGAGTGCACTTCAAGGCTCCTCACTGTTCCTTTGCAAAGGCATCTTTACCTGTGGCTGCCCCACACCTGATGACAAGTGGGCGTGGCTTGGGGAAAATTGCTTCGCAGGTCAAATTAGGACCTCCATCAGCCTAATTTGGCCCACGGGCTAGAAGTGTTTCCCATGCTTGTCTTGTACAAATTGAAAACTTCAAAAACTTCCAGCAGCAATGAAAAACGGATGATTTCAATAAGGCTGCAGTAACTTTATCTGGAGAAGCCCAAGTCTGTTTTGGGGGGATGCTAGTGCACATCCGCCATTCAGTTATACGCTGATGGCAGGATAGAGTTTTGTCAAACAATGCATAATCTTTGAGCACAATGTGATTCCTAGTACTGTACAAGACCCAAGTTTTACATCTGCCCATTGTGGTTTTGCTTTATTTTACATACTGTAGAGTTATTTGGTTGATTGCAGGAGGCTTTAGGCAATTCATACCTGGTGAATTGAAGTTGCTCCCTTGCTTATGATAACACAATGAATAGATGTTCATAGGCACCTATAATCTTCAAAACTTAGCAGAAGTCTGATTGCTAAACACAAATAATGTGAAGGCCTTTCCCAAAATACATCTGTGCAATCCAGACTCTAGTTGAAATGTCATAATTTCTTCTTCAAAAATGTTTCTAGTCTTATTGGGTGCAGAGTAGCTTGACAAATTAAAGGTTCATTGAGAATGTATTTCCCAAATAATTATGTGATTAATCATTTCAAAGACCATACTACTAGTTTTAAGATTTTCATACAGTGCAATTTTGTACACACTTACTCAGAAATAAGTTCTACTATATTCAACTGGGTTTCCTCCAAGGTACCGTAAGTATGCAGAAGGTTGCAGCCTGAATTAAATAATAGAATTTTAGAGTTGGAAGGGGCAATGGGGGTCCATCTAGTCCAACCCCCTGCAAAGCAGGAATCTTTCACCCAATGTGGGGCTTGAACCGACGACCCTGTGATTAAGAGTCTCATGCTCTACTGCAGATATAAGTAATTACAAGCATAGTTTAATTCATAAATACCTTAAGTAGGTCAAAATAAAAGGTTATGAGATGAAGAAATACTTGAAAGGGGAAGGAAGTAATCTCTTTTAAATCTAAAAGTATAATAAAATAATTATCATTTTACAATAATGTAAATAAATTGTACATATGCATATTCTACTGAAACTTGTTCTAAAACACGATCACCATTACCTAGCACTCTAAAAAAATCTTTATAGTGTTGCCTGTCTTATGTAGTATGTTGACAGATGAAACTACAGCATCCCAGATACTTTTGACACATTCTGAAATGGGAGGAACTTAGCCCCCCCCCCCGACTTTTGCAATATTTATCTTTGCTGCAAATAATAAATTTACTGTTACTTCCATATTGTCTTCAAGAATTACATCCCTTAAATAACTTACCGTACCTAATAATCCAATAACTTTATTGTTATCTGTTATTCTAATACTTCTGAAATGACATTAAAATTGTGTTCCAAATATACCTGAATTGTTGTGTGCAACTCCAAAATATATGAAAAATCCACTTGTGACATATTATATCTCCAACTATTGTCCTGAACTGAAGGATATATTTTGTTCAGTCTATATATGGCCAAATACCACTGATAATAAAAGGGAAGAAAGGAATCTTAGCATCTGACTGAAAATGTTGATATATGTGATCTACAATTTTTAAATAAAAATATGATAGAAATAAATGTTCACCAATCAGTTTTGCTATGTTCATTACAGAATATTATGATAATTTATTATTTGTATTATTATTACAGAATATGTATATTTTGAGTAATAGGGAGATGAACTGTGTCAGTGTCAAGTGCTATTCTCAATACTTTTCCATACCACTGCTTTCACATTACTTTTTCAAGTTCTGTATTAAGTTTGCGTTTGCACATTCAGACTTTTCCTAAATCAGCTTAACATGGCTGCATTCAGTGCATACAGTAGTTGTGAGCTGCAGTCCTACGAAATTGGTCTTGTTTATCCCTGTGCAAAGCTGCAAAGATTGAAGTCTATTTGCAGTATAAAACTTGTTAATGATTGTACTTCTTTTGTTTTTACCAGAAGTGCCAGTATTGAGCAGTAAAACGACTCTAACGCCATCTATGGAATTTTCTCTCTCTTTTTTTGTTCTTTATAGATTCATTCCTGAATCACCTCGTTGGTTGTATTCACAAGGACGGCTGAGTGAAGCTGAAGATTCCCTCTACCTCATTGCAAAGAGGAACCGCAAGCCAAAGTGCACTTTTTCACTTAAACTCCCTCCTGAACGGAGTTATAGAGAGACTAGTAGCATCCTGGACCTGTTCCGGTACAAGATCCTTTTGAGGCGTACTCTGATCATGATGTTCATCTGGTACTTGCACTATCTTTTGATCTGATTTACAGGAACAAAAAACTGTATAATATCAAAGATCTGAGCCTGTGGGATTATTTTAGCACATAATTACACAAAGATCAAGTAGTCCTTGAATGGTAGATTTGGCACATTTTCCATGTGGCCTGACATTTTAATATGAATCTTGCAAGACAGTTTGAGTGAGGTTTCTGTGTTAAAAAGCTGGAAGACCACTGACGTGTGGTTTATGTTGTCTGGATCAAAGCAGAACCTTTTGTTTAATGGAAGAAATAGACTTGGAGGTTCAGTGATCTGAATGGAAAGGCTGGATTTAGGAGGAGCTTGTAAAGAAAGCAGCTTCTCCCATGGAAAGCAACTGGAGAACACCGAAGGAAGGAGGTGCCAGGGAGTGTGGATGTTTAGTGTGCTTTTTCTGGACTTTTAGCTGCACTGGTCTGCTATTTTCAAGCCTGTCATTTAGACTAGCTTGAAAAGATCGCTCAAGGGTCCCCGGGTGCTGATTCAGTGTACCTGATAATTTTTTAAAAAATACCCTGCCTGGAAATGCTTTAGATACCCAATGCCAAGGGACGCGGGTGGCTATGTGGTGTAAACCACAGAGCGTAGGTTTGCCGATCAGAAGGTCGGCAGTTCGAATCCCCGCGATGCGGTGAGCTCCCGTTGTTTGGTCCCAGCTCCTGCCCACCTAGCAGTTTGAAAGCACGTCAAGTGCAAGTAGATAAATAGGTACCACTCCGGCGGGAAGGTAAATGGCGTTTCCATGCGCTGCTCTGATTTGCCAGAAGTGGCTTAGTCATGCTGGCCACATGACCCGGAATCTGTCTGCCGACAAACGCCGGCTCCCTCTGCCTATAGAGCGAGATGAGTGCCGCAACCCCAGAGTCGTCCACGACTGGACCTGATGGTCAGGGGTACCTTTACCTTTACCCAATGCCAAAATGTAATTCCTATTTATATTGCCCCGGTCATGCATTTGTTATGCTGATATTATGCTGGTATAGTGTTACTGAGAAGCCCCAGTCAATAGGTTCCATGCCTAAAGCCTAATATCCTTCTCTGAGTTCAAGGTTACAGTTACTCCATAGGCAGAAAACTAGAAAAAGCAACTTGGCATTCATTTTTCATCTCTTCCTTTTTACTCACTACAGGTTCGTATGCAGCTTGGTTTATTATGGTCTTACTCTCAATGTGGGTGACCTGGGTGGCAGTGTCTATGCTAACCTGGCTCTTTCTGGGCTAATAGAGATTCCGGCGTACCCTCTCTGCATCTACTTGATTGGCCAAAAATGGTGAGTGTTGGAAGATTGGAATGAAGTCAGGAGAAAGCTGCGCTGGCAAATAGACAGTTGAAAAAATACTTATATACAAATAAAGCTGTATTCAATGGGTGAGAGGATATATGATTTCTGACATGATTGAGAATCGCATAGCCAGGGACGGAGAACTTTAAAGTGTTAAGATCGGAATGTGGAAAATATGAGAACAACAAGAAGGCAGGAACGAAGATATTGGAGATATACTTCAAGAGGGCCAGACTACGGGAAGCCTGGAACAATTAATAATTAATCATTTGGATTGTAATTTGGTGTTTCTTTAATTTTAGTTTATTGTTTTTAATTGGATCATGATTATGATTTGATGGATATGTTAATTGGCTGTTTCTGTTGGAAAATGAATAAAAATGATTTATTTATTTTTTTAAAAGAAGAGTATTTGGCTTCATGCACTGAAGCCCTTGATGTAAAGGGAGCTTGTTTTCTACTTGCTTTGCATTTTCATCGCTCTCTATCTTTCCGGTTCTTCAGGTTTGGCCGTAAACGGACGCTTGCAGCATTTTTGTTCCTGGGAGGACTAGCCTCTCTTATCGTCATGTTTCTTCCAGAAAAGAAAGGTAAGCGTGTTATTCTTTTAACTGTGGAGCAGACTGCAGGAGGCCAACATTTTGTAGTGAAGGCCTCCTCAAATCTATATGGGAGCAGCAATCTCCAGCTGCTTATATGGAGAGTTTTGCCTTGGGCAGCTGGAACCAGACACGCAATAAATAACTGATCTTAGAAGCTTGAGAATTAGTTAAAAATGTAACCCACCTAATTCCAAAGTCCAGCCTCTCTAAGAGCACTTCGTGGTGTCTCTTTTTGAGCCCGCAGCAAAAGACTTGGTCATGTTCACTGGGTCTCTTCTGAGTAAATCTTAGTTAGACACCATGAATGGAACCGTTTCTCTTCTGTGAACACAACATTAAATGGCACTTCTCTTCAGTTCCGCAGTACAAGTCCAAGTGGCAGTTTGACCAGAGTGTGCTTTCTGTCAGAAACAGGGCAAGCAAGCTCCCTGAAACCACTGGCGGAGGAACGGGGGGCGGGGGGAGCGCACCGCCCCTGGCACCATCGGGGGGGTACCATCGCGCCCCCCCGGACACACACTGCACCCCCGCACCGCATCGGGCGCTATGCCCCCGGGATGCATGCCACGCCCCCAGGACACGCGCCACGCCCCTGCCTGCTCTCTGCTCCCGGTGCCGGAGCATGCAGCTTTGCCACTGCCTGAAACTCCTCCTCCTTTGATAAAATGGGAACAGACTGGTCTTCCTGTTGCTTAGCAAGGGGGTGGGGTGGGTGTGTCTACTTCCAACCTAAAGCCAAAAGGCCATCCTTGCTTACTACAGCATCTTTAAAAGCTTTGCTTTTCTCCCCCAACAGCTACAGGAGTGTTTGCCATTGTAAACAGCCGCTCATTGTCTTTACTGGGAAAACTGACAATCAGTGCAGCATTTAACATTGTATATATCTACACATCAGAACTTTATCCTACAGTGATCAGGTAAGACAGGTTCAGTTTGGTGGCTTCTGTTGTCTATCATGAGACCACCTGACTTTTCTTCTTCTTGGGAGGCACCGTTCAGTTTAAATTTATAGGTCCTTGTTTTTAGGGTGGGTTGCAGTATCTTTCTATAGCTGCAGGTCCTTTCCCTGAGGGGCCTGCAGATGGGAATTCGACTTCTCCCCATTACCAAATGCAAAATTTAAATGTGAACATCCCTGTTTAGCCAAAGAATTCAGTTCACATAGGAAATGCGCAGTGCTTTAAATCCACTTGAATGTTAGCTTCCTTTTGTGGGAATGTTGAGGAAAGTAGGAGAGGATATATTGATTGAATATTATCCCTCCTCACTCACGCTAGTGAGCAAGTAATAGAGCACATTCCTTTGCACATTGCTGGAAGCAAGTTGGATTTGTTAAAATCATTTAAGTTAAGCAATCCAGCCTGGCTTATCCAGTCTGGATTGTTCCTGGTAAATTTCCCCTTTTATTTCCCTCCTCAAAATAATAACAACATGACAGTCTTCTTTAAAAGTAATGGTAAAGTTTACTTACATTCAGTTCATAATAGTATCCTGAAGGCAGGCTTTATCTTGTGGTTTCAGTTACATTTGTAGAGAAAAGAAGTCTGAGCTAGGCCTCAGACTTTCCACCTTGTGGCTTCCATCTTCTGTATGGATGAGCCTTGTGCTGCTGGCTAAAAGCCAGCAGAGGAGTCCGAAAGGAGAAAATGGGAAATGGCGAAAAGAGGAAGATGGCTGCGTCACTAGCCCTTTTGTAGGGTCTGCTAGGGTCACATCCATCTATCTGGTCACACACAGCGGGAGGATGCTCCAGGCTGGGTATGACAAGAAGTCCTCCCTATCTGGAGCATTCCCCTGTGTGTCCACTCTAGGAGTGAATCAAAACCAAAGCAACACGCGACCATGTACAAACATAAAATGTATAATATCAACTCTATGATGTCTAAACAGAACAATGTATAATATCAATGTATAATATCAACTCTTTATGATGTCTAAGAGTTGTTTATATTGTTCATATATGTTAAGTTTTATGTTCTGTTTAGACATCGTAAAGAGTTGATATTATACATTGTATGTTTGTACATGGCCGCGTGTTGCATTGGTTTTTGCAACACAGGGGTTTGGTTGTCCACTCTAGGCAACAGGAAATGTTGTATTTGACTGCTTCAGTGATGATACATCCCACACTATTATTCAGTCCAAGGAGTCCATACAGAAATACTAAAGGAGTTGGTTGTTTCTATGGGATTAAGAAATGAATGGGTTAAGCCAGGCATAGGCAAACTCGGCCCTCCAGATGCTTTGGGACTACAATTCCCATCATCCCTGACCACTGTTCCTGTTGCCTAGGGATGATGGGAGTTGTAGTCTCAAAACATCTGGAGGGCCGAGTTTGCCTGTGCCTGGGTTAAGCCCTGCGGCTACCCAGGAAGGCAAGGAACATGTGACTAACTCTTTGTGCTGTATCATATCCTCTAGGCTTCTCCCAAGTATGTTCCTTTGCCTTTGCCTGGGATTGAGCTTCCGTTCAACCTTTGTTAGAACTCAATTTTCCCCCTCAGTTTAACATTGGCTATTCTTCCTTAAAAAGTGACAAACTACTTTCTCCTGTTTTTACTGCTTCTTGAAAAAAAAAGGCTTCTCCTTTTTTCCTTGTGGCTCAGTTGGTCACACAAGGAGCAGGAGCTGTTAAAAAAAAAAAAAGACACAGCGTGGCGCACAGGTCAAACAGCCTTAAGCAAAAAAGCGGCCTTCCAGTTCTGTGGCTGAGCCACCCACTGGCAGCTTCCACTACAAACTCATTCATTCTGCTCCATACCAGGTGGAGCTGCTTCAGCTTCCACTGTACTGGGAAGCCAATTCCTGCTGCCATCAGGGGTGTATCTCTTATCAACTCTACTTTTGAGTCCTTCCATGCCAGGGAACATGCAAAACTCATGCAAAACTTCTGAAAAGCCAGCAGCATTCAAAGGAGAATGATGCTTATCTCCCCTATGTGGTGACTTGAGAGTAACTGATGTGGAAGTGGGAGGCGTTCTGTGCACCATTTTCCGTGCTAGGCACCATCTTCAGAGGCAAAGGATTCAGGCAGAGCAGAATTGCTCTACCAGGAGGTCGAACAACCATCTAAAGCAGATTTTTTCATTCGAAAACAGGCAGCATTCTACCCCTGCACAAAATATTTCATTTTATTTCTCCTTCAGCCTCCCTTGAATCCACCTCAGTCAATAATACCGGTATATATATTTATTTAGGTGATTTATAGCCCAATCTTCATAAAAATAATCCCAGAGCAGGAGGTAAAAATTGGTAATACATAATAATACAGTATAAAAAACTAAACCACAGCAATAAATCAAAAGTACATCATAGCACCACAAGAGTGACAGACCATCGCCTCCAGTCAGTTAACCAAATGCTTGACTAAGTAATGTCTTTACAAGTTGCCTAAAGCCTTTTAGGGTTGTTGTTAACCAAATTAGTGGGGGAAGGACATTTCACCATTGAAATGTACCACTGCAGTAGGGGTGAGGAGGGCTGTGTTACCTCAGAGAACCCTCTGGGGCCACGTCCCTGTGGCAGGCAATGTCCGTCATTGCTGAGTATTGTTGGGCTTACTAAATAGATATTTTCAACAATCTGCAGATACTCTTCAGGACTTGAAAGTGTAGTCCTAAGCCTACATTAGTCAAGGAAAAATGCTTCATATGAACGTAACTGTTTTATTTCCCTCAGGAATGTTGGAATGGGAGCCTGCTCCATGTTCTCCCGAATTGGTGGGATCATCGCTCCTTTTGTTCCGTCTTTGGTTTGTACCGATTTTTCCTCCTCTTACCCACGCCTTCCCCCAAACTGGGCAGTAGCACTGTAAAGTACATTTTGCATGGGTTAAATTTGGCTTTGGCTTTGATGTTCAGAATTCTTGAAAATTGCCAGGTGCGTGGGACAGTTGGCTTTGGGATAGACACGACTTTTGCTGGCTGATGCAACTTTGAAGAGTCCTAAGCTCCCCTTGCACATGATAAAGCTGTAGAGATAGTTTCCTGTGAATAAGTGTGAGAAAGGGATAGGGGAGGGGAAAGGCAATGCAGAGCTGCCTAAGCATCCAGGTGGGCCACCTGCAGCTGGTGGACATGTTGAAAATAGATGAACAAATCCACCTTGTAATGGCTTAGTCCATTGGCCTATTTAGTCAAGTTCTCCCTGCTGTGCTCGATAGCAGCTCTTCAAGAATGTTGCCATCTGAGATCTTTTAAAACCGGAAATATTGGTGAGAGTTTGTGCGCTCTCAATTGAGCCCTGTACCCTCCCCTATGTGGATGCTGCATCGACTGTTCTACTGCCTTTCTTTGGCAGCTCTCGCTGTTCATATTTGTGAGAGCAGAGTGGGAGCCAGAGCTCCTTCAGAGAGTTTTTTGGTAATAGTCTGTCATGAGAGTTGTTCTGTTCCTTCCACCCTTGACCCTGACAGGCGTGGCTAGGGCACAGGTGTCTGAGTCTGGTTCTTCTGTCTCCCCTCTCTTCCACACTATCCGTCTCTCCAGACTCCGTTTTTGTAACTGTGCTCTTGCACTACCCAATTTTTTGTTCTCTCTGCATGCATAATTTGGGGTCAGTTCACATGACCAATAGGGACAACGGGTGGTGCTGTGGGCTAAACCAATGAGCCTCTTGGGCTTGCCGATCAGAAGGTCAGTGGTTCGAATCCCCCCCGACGCGGTGAATTCCTATTGCTCGGTCCCAGCTCCTGCCAACCTAGCAAGTTCGAAAGCATGCCAAACAAAAGTGCAAGTAGAGAAATAGGTACCGCTCTGGTGGGAAGGTAAAGGGCGTTTCCGTGTGCTGCTCTGGCTTCGGTGTTCTGCTGCACCAGAAGCTGCTTAGTCATGCTGGCCACATGACCCAGAAAAACTCCCTCAGCCTGTAAAGTGAGATGAGCGCCGCAACCCCAGAGTCGTCTGTGACTGGACTTAACTGTCAGGGTCCTTTACCTTTACCTTTTCCACATGACCAATAGATGTGTTGAAGATGTGACTCCTCGAGTGGGTCGCTGCAAATTCTCATGCTGTTGTGTGTGATTGTTTCACCACAGTTGCAGCCTGTGACTCGCTCAACGTGTGCTTTGCCAGAGCAGAACAGCTGAAAGAAGGTTGAATAGCTGTTATGTCCTTGCACCATTTCATGTATAACATGAACATATTTGAGCCCTAGCTACTACTGCTGCTGTTTGTTATATTCTTTCTTTCTTTTCTTTTCTTTTCTTTTTTTACAGAAATCTGTGCAAGGGTCTCTGCCATTTATTGTGTTTGGTGTGGCGGGCTTGTTTGCTGGTCTTCTGAGTCTGTTATTGCCAGAAACCCTAAATAGCCCACTGCTGGAGACGATATCTGATCTACAGGCTTGCTCATATCGGCGGCTAGGAGATGAAGCTGTGTCGCTGCAAACAATGGAAAGCTCACGGGTATGAACCTTTGCCAATCCCCTCCTGTGACAAAAGCTGTCAAGTTGAATAGGAAGTCCCACCTTCTTTAGGTTTATGTAGTGTCAGCTTCTGCAGATGGGCTCCAAGGAGAAGATGTTAAATATTTAGTTGTGCCGTTTAGATATGTTAACTGCTAGGCAATTTTATCTCCTAAATCTTTACTCATTCCCCCCCAAAACGATTTTTTTTTTAGTCTGACCTTGACCTAGCTTTCCTAGACAATGGCAGGGAAGCTTTCTTAATATCTGGAAAGGCCCTCCCTTGCCTTCATATGGAAACAGAGACTTTCTCATAAACTTTCAGGGGAGTAGGTACTCTCAGCTCCTAGAACAACTGACTACATCCCAAACAAATAGCCACAGTTTCTCTCTGGCTGCCAGCTTCAGACCAGAGCCTGCTTCCTCCTTTATTTCAAAGGATAGCAACTGTTACCCATTCACTCTTCTCATTGCCCCCCCCCCACAACAAAAGAATACAGTAGTGCCTCGGGTTACAAACACCTTGGGTTACAAACACTTCAGGTTACAAACTCCACTAACCCGGAAGTAGTACCTCGGGTTAAGAACTTTGCCCCAGAATGAGAACGGAAATCGCGTGCCGGCAGCACGGCGATAGTGGGAGGCCCCATTAGCTAAAGTGGTACCTCAGGTTAAGAATGGTTTCAGGTTAAGAACGGACCTCCGGAACGAATTACTGTATATTCCAGCGTATAAGACGACCCGGCGTATAAGACGGCCCCCGACTTTTGAGAAGATTTGTCCTGGGTTAACAGTAGTCTTATACACAGGAATATACATGCTATTGAACATGTGAATACAATATTTCCTAGAGGAAGAGGGACAGCCACCATGAAGGAACAGTGTTCTGGCATGCTTATTGTGTCTACAAATGTCCTGTCCCTACTCAGCAACAAGAAACAGAAAGGTGGGGCCCAAATCCCTCTGTCAGCAATGAAGGAAGCAAAGTTGACTGGCAGCAGGGTTTGGCTGCCATTTTATTGTCGATCAGCTGTGGAGGTTTTGGAAGTGGAAATCAGTGGTGCTGGATAGGTTGAGTGCCTGTCTCCCTTGACTTAAGAGTACAAACTACAAAGGGATAGCCAGTTCAGGAAGAAATCCAGTCACTTGCCTGCTCTGTGCTTTGTAAAAGTCAGTGGCTTCTTATTCTTGATTATAAGAGGCAAGCCTCAAACGTGCCATAATCGTGTATCCCAAGTTGCCCAAGCTGTCCTGTTTTCAGCGATAGTAATGGCATTTTAATGTTCTTTATAGAGTGCTGAAAACACTCACTATGCTTTATTTCGTAAGATTTATACACTTCTTGATGGGGGAGGAGGGGACAGCTTCAAAACAGTTGATAAAGAGAATGATCCACTTTAGTATTATCTCATATGGAGGTGTGGGTTGAAGCTGGGTTATAAAGGCCTGGTGGAAACTGAAAATGACCTAGTGAAAAGTATTGCAAGACTGAGATGAATCATATGAAACATTTTGCTCGAAACTTGGTGAGGGTTATCTCTGATATCAGAATCTTCTTTTCCTTCTAGTCTGACCACGATAGTTCAGCTGGGAGTGGAAGTGAAGATGAAGAGTTCTATGATGCTGATGAAGAGACCCAAATGATCAAGTGATGGATAAAACACTTCTCTTAAATGCTATGTTCTTTGTGAATTATCCAGTCAGCTTTATCTGAACAAACCTAAAAGCCAGGAGCAATCAGTGAGCAGAACCGTACTATTGTGTCTGCTTTTAGGAGAAAAGTAGGACACCGTTGAAAGCTCTTGCAAATCGGATGACTGCTTGTCAGTGACAGCTCTGGCAGTTGTAGACTGCTCCTGATTTATAGACAAGTAAGGCATTTTCAGGATACCCATTGTATGACAGCACTTGTGAATCCTAAAAGTGGCCCCAATGTTTAGCCAGCTCTCTTCTGCATCTATTGCAGTTTTTTCCCCTTGACTTATTGGAAGTGGTTTGTTTGTTAATCTTGGATTTTATGCTACCCTGGTGAAACTTGATTGTGGAGAGGCATTGTTAACTATTTAGTGGGGTAAATGTGAAAAACTGCAAGATGTGGCATTTTTGCTGTCAATGCAATTCCTGGTGGTTCTGCATTGTGTGTGATTTTAATATTGGGGTGATGCAGAAAGCGGATCAGGCATGGTTCTATATAACAGAGCAAGACTGCAAAGACCTGTAATACAGACCAACTGATTTAAAAGGCAACTGAATCACAGTAATGGTGGATTCACAACTTCATTTTTAAAGTTTTTATTTTAACTTGCCTTTGTCGATCTATTACGTTGCCTCTTTTGGATATTTCAGTGCCACTTGTCATGTATTCCTTTGGTGAAGGAGCCATCAAGGTGAGATAACTCATTCTGCTTTGCCTTACAAAAACGGTAGGAGCAATTGCGTCTTGCTGGTTAAATGGAAGGGAAGTTACTAATTTGGACTATGTTTGGTTTCTACTTGTCAAGGGAATACAGCTTCGTGTTTACAAGGAAGCTTTTCCTTTTTTTGGAAGTGTATGGCTGTGCGTAGTGTTAAGACATTTCTTCCTCCCCTTTAGGAAGGAGCAATTTGAGCTGCACAATAATCCACCCAGTGCCATCTCCTCCGTGCTTCAAGCATATTGATACTTACACCTGCTCACTTTTCCCTCCTGTATTTAAATGGGAGAAAAGAGACTTAAGGCCTGAGATGGCAGCTCCTGAAAGCTTTTCCAATCATCACCTGTGATTGCAAGACAAGGGTGGTTGTGTGTCCATTGAAAGCTTTCCTACTGCTCATGCAGTCATCGTGTTCAGTGAGTTCAGTCTTAACAGATTCAAGATTACACCTAGATAGGAAGCATGTATCATTGCATTTCTCAGCTTGGTGGAGATCTGATAGCTTCCGTTTTGAACTGAGCTCCACATGAGAAACAGATATGTGCCTAACACTAACTAGGTAACAATGGTAAATGGCATCTGGGCCAGCAGTTCTTGGTGCTTTAGACACTTCTTTGGTTTCCTATCTTGAGGCAGAAAACTGGAAGACATGATCTAGGTTAGGAGATCTCTTCCAAACCATGGTAGTTGCTCCAAATCGTTTTTATCAAAACTAAAACAGCAGTAGGAAGCCTATCTGTGCTGGCAGGTTTCTACAAGACTAACTGAAGCTCATGCTCCACTTTATATAGGGACCAACCTTCACAGGATCAACTTCTTTTTAATCAATCTAGAGCAGGCATCCCCAAAGTTTGGCCCTCCAGATGTTTTGGACTACAATTCCCATCTTCCCTGACCACTGGTCCTGTTAGCTAGGGATCATGGGAGTTGTAGGCCAAAACATCTGGAGGGCCGCAGTTTGGGGGTGCCTGATCTAGACTCTCAGACTAGAAGGCATTTTTCTACCACGTTTTGTGTTCAGAGGCAGGGACTTGATGTTTGGTTGTTTCACTTTTTACTCAATTCGCAGAAGATCTGCTAGCATTTTGTTTTTCCCAGGTAGTGTTTTAGTTATGGGAGAAGTACATTTTCCTGGCTGCTGTTGAGAAAGCAATACTCTTGCCTGGGACTTACCTCCAGTTACGAAGCCTAGGCTGAGATTGTATACGTTTCATGGACACCTATTGACAAGTGATCGGCAACACATTCCACTTTCCTTTTACCTACCCTGCTCTCACAATATTTTATACATTAGCATTTTTCATCATGGTTTCCTTTTAGTGGGGAGTTCTATTTTTTGAGCCAATATGCAAACACACTGTAAGGAAAGGGTGAAGGAGCAGGCAGTGGGCACAACACAGCTCTACTCGCTCTCCACCCCTACTGGAAACATGCAGGTGCTCTTCTGTAGCTGATGGGCTTTGGTTCATTCAAAACCATTTGCTCCTAACAATGCAGGAGGGCAGGGGAGACTGGGGGGAAATGTTGTTGGAAAAGTAGAAAGGCTTATGAAAGTTGTCCCTTTTTTTCAGGGACAGAAGCTCAGTCAGAGCGAGGAACTGCTATGACGTTGCAGTGTCTTTCAGAAAATCCCTCCTCCTGAAATTGAAAAATGGTCCTATCCTGCTTAGAAGGCCCCAAGTGCTTTGGAAACTTGTCTTTTCATTAAGATAAGCTGCATTAAGAGTGCAGTGAGTGCTAGGGTCAGACTACACCAGAAAGGAGAGAACTGGGAAGTCTGCATGCTTACTAGGGATAAAATCCTGTTGCAATTAGAGGGACATACCTTGGTAAGGTATGCGTAGAATTGCACTGTAAGGGGAAATGCTTTTTCAGATTCAAATAAAAATTTGGATTCGTAGGTTTTCCTGCTTGTGTGCAGGTCCTCTTTTAACTGGTTTGTCCTTTGACCTTTCCTCATCAGTTCAAACAGACAGTCTGCTTGAAGAAGTTGTTGGGAGCCTAAAACAGGTCCAATATATAAGTAAAAACCCTTTAAAATGGGTAAATCATGATCAGTGGTGATGCTACTATTGAGCGCTTTGAAATCCTCAAATGATGTTTTTTTGCTTCATTTAGTAGTTGAAGAAAATGCTTGCATTGCCATATAATACATCTTTAAATACTAAATTCGTGTATACTTTAAATACACACACACACACACACAAACACACCCCTGGATTAGTAAATGAGCTGGCACAGTGGAAATGGAATGCCTTGCCTGGAAGCCAGGAAGGAATGTCTTGACAGGAGAAGAAGGCAGGCCACTTGCAGCTGGGTTAGTTTTCTGTTAGTTTTTCAAAGCCGAGGAAGCGAAGCCTTAGTAGAAAGGAGCACACTCGGGCCAAACAAGGGTATGTACTCACTTTCCTTGCTTTCAGTGTCTTGAGAGGAGCACTTTTGGATGACGTTAAACCTTTTCATTGGAGGCATTGTTACAAAGCAATAAAGTGCTGTATATAAGAAGCTTATTGGAACACATCTGCTTTCATCATCTGAATGGGAGATCCAGTTCGGACCACTTCCTAAGCCTATTCACCTGTGTCTTCTCCTAGCCTAACTATTTTTAGATGGCTGTTCCAATTAATTAAATCTAACATAAGAAAACGAACTTTGGTTTCTCTTGCTTCAAAAACGAAACTGTACTCAATGTTTAGGACTTCGTAAGCCCTGATATAGGTAAACTCTGTTGTAGAGTCCCATTGAATGGAGTTCTGATTATTGCGGTTCCACTGTATATATGAACCAGTCCTCAAGGTGAGAAATCTTTGGGAGGAATGAGAAGTTTTGGTTTTTTTCTCATAAGCACTTTAATGTCTCTGAAATGATTTATTACTTTGCAGATAGCACCTAGCCAAAGAAATAAACGTAGAGATCTCGAAAAAAGTTACATTTTTATTGTGCAGATATCTAATATAGCCACGGCTTTATATTAGCCAAATCTGGAGCAGGATAGTTGACTGGAAGAGCAAAGTGCAGAGCTGGCTCTTGAGGTGAAACTCAAACTGGTTACAGCCAAACCAATCCCTGGAATGTATGCTTTAATCGGTCACTGATAAATTTGCTCCTTTGGGGGCATGTTCAGTACGTGGCTAAAGGGCAAACTCGTTTAGGCGCTCACAGCTCCTTCAGGTTACCCCAAATATATATAGATATAGATATATTAGGGACCAATTTAAGGAACTTGATGGATTGAATGCTATCAGTTGCTGTTTTGTCACACAAATGGTATTGCACTTAAAAAACAAAACAAGCCTTGCCAACAAATGAAAGGGTAGGATCAGATTGACTGGTGGGATCAGATTCAGTCTGCAGCTACTGTACTTCACCGCAGCTTGCCATTCTTAACCCTAAATGATAAGCCATTCAGAAATGTTAATTGTTTTTTTAATAATTTATTATTATTATTATACAAAATTTGACTTTGTTCAGTTCACATGTTCACATTCAGTATAATAATTTTTTAAATTTTGACTTCCCATCCTTACATCCATGATGCTCCTATTGTAATCCTTTATCTGCTGCCATATCTACTATTTATTTTCTGTTGTGTTGTAACTTGTATTACAATAATTTATTTATTCTCCTTCCCTTGCCTATAATTCAAATCCTGCTTGTGATTTCATTTGACTCTTAATTTGTTCTTAAATAGTCCAAAAAGAATCTCGCACTCTTTGACAAAAAATGTCATCTTTTTGATCTCTTTATTTTTGCTGTCAACTTCGCCATCTCAGCATAGTCCAATAACTTTCAAATCCATTCGTCTTTTGTTGGAACTTCTACTTCTTTCCACTTCAGAAATATTAATAATATTAATTGTAACTCATTCAAAGATGTCTGTGGAGCCAGTGCAGAGATTTTTTATCCTGAAGGTGCTTTTATGAATGGTAAATGCTGTTATGTTTCTTAATACAGAATTTGGGGCACTGAATACAGGAAACATATGGGCATGTGCACTTCTTAACACATGTGAAAAGAGACTCTTGCTATCAAATGTATTTTGTGTGTTACTAAAATCAGCGTCTTGTTCTATAATGGTAAAGGTGTAACTTCCTATGTACTGCATTCCTATACATGCTAGTCCTATCCTTTTAAATATGTTTGTGTCACAGTTGAATATGCTCTTGGTTCAGATGTGTTTTTGTTTTGTTTCCCCAGCTCCCCATCCTCACATTTGCCAGATGAATTGCAGAATTTTAAAAACGTAAGAGGCAGCGTATAGACAAAGTTTAAGAAAGTTGAATGCAATCTGTGAGAGCTTTGTTTCCAAAGAACTGTACATACTTTATTCCATTGCATTCAACAGGTTTTTGACCCAGAGACAAAAATAATAACACCATGAGCAGCAACCCTGTTTTCAAGTCTGCTTCTGATCTCTCAGAAAGGCTACACTCTTGCCTGAAAAGATTTATTCGCATCTTTTGGCTTCAGCCCCCAGATAATAACAGTATATAGTAGAATTAAAACAGAAATTCACTAGGGAAACCTTTGCCCCATTGGAAATGTTAATGATCTTTGAAAACTGTATGATTATAATTTTACATACCTATGTGAACTCATTAGGACAATTTTACTTGTGTATGATTTGGCTTGTAGCCTGAGGGTTTAAGATATTTGCCTGTATTGGGCAGCACATTGCCAATTTAAAGCTGTAAAACTGCCTTTGATTTGCACAATCTGTGTAATGTGTGTTTGACTTACTTTGTGCCTTTTCCCTCTTTTTCCCACTTCCAAAACCTCAATAAAAACAAGGCCATCTGCAATATTGCCTACCCAGTTTTATGCTGATTTATCCACCTGCCTGCTGCTAGCACAAGGAGTGATTTCTTTGAGACCAGATATTTATACCCATCCCTGCAAGGAATGACAAGGTAGAAAGCAGTTCCATTTAGAGCGACACCATCCCAAAGGGTTTGGGAAGCTAGAACTGTCAGTGTGAATCAGTACCTTCCCCTCGAAATGCTGCAAACTGCTGCTAGCAACGGCCTGGAGCCACTGAAACGAGAAAATTGGCTTAGCATCATCTGGAGTGGGGATGAGCAGGGCTAGAACTACTTTGAAACATACAGCTAGGAACTTGCTGGTATGCTTTAGAATTTAGATATTATAGGGAGAGGGTGGAGCTTGACTGCAGGATTAAAAAATGCACTATAACTCTGAAATATTAATATGGCTAACGTTAACTGATCGTCGGGTAAGGCCCAAGTTCTGCCATAAGCAGAATAGGGATTGATGGGGGGGATTAATAATAGACAAAATAAAGACCAACAAATTCCCACCTGAGAGTTCTCAAAGAACTCAAATGTGAAATTGCTGAGCTAGCAACTTGTGTGTCAGATCAGCCTCCATACCTGTGGACTCGAGAATCACCAATGTAACACAATTTTTTTCAAATGGGATCTGCCTGAGGGGATCCTGTATATTATAGGCTGGTTAGTTTAACGTCTGTCCTAGGAAAGCAGGTGGAGAGTATTGTTAAAGATAAAACAACTAAGCATATTGAAGAATAAGCGACTGAAGCTGTGCTCGCCCATCTCCGTCTTTGTCCTCAGTATCTGACACTGTTTTGATGACCCCAAAACTCTGAGAGCCCACTTTGTTGTAACACCACCTCTGGCGGCCATGTGTCCTGCAGTGACAACGTCCTTACAATTTTGTTGTATGTACTGTATGTGTGTATTGTTTTCTCCCAAAGCAGTTCCCATCAGCGGAAGAGAGAAGCCTTGCTATCAGTCTTACAAAAGACACACAAGGAAAGAACGGTTCTCAGAAAGCAAGTTACAATTATATAGGAAAGGAGGGAGATCAGTTCATCAAGGCCAGTACACAAGAGCTAGGTTATAAGAAAGCATTTATATTCAGTTCAGGGCAGTCTGCCCTTGTTTACATGGTAGATTATAGCTCTTGTTCCTTTGGTCAATGGTGGGTCCAGGGTGTTCCTTCCCGTTGCTTATGGAGTTCAAAGACAGCAGACAATTGGAGCAGACTGTCGTTTTAGGCAACGGGGTTCCCTGCACCAATTTCTCGGATGAGACCAGATGAGTCTCCTTGTCTTAGAAGTTATTCCTGGGAGGCAGGATGTGTGTGTTCAGTCTCAGTGGTCCTGGGTCCCCTTGGCAAGTGGCACTTCCAATGCAACAGGTTTGGTGATAACAGTGGTTAGCGCTCTCTCTCTCTCTCTCTCTCTCTCTCTCTCTCTCTCTCTCTCTCTCACACACACACACACACACAGAGGGAGGGAGGGAGGGAGAGGCATTAGCTTTTTTAAAAAGTAAAGAATGGGGCTTTTTTCAGCTGGAACTCAGTTCCGGCACCAATGTCATTATAAGAGAACAAGGGAGGCACTCATGATGAGTTCTGGCACCTGTATTTCTAGAAAAATCGCACTGGAAACGAATGATTTTTACTTTTAATTTTGCCAAAAGAGATTCAGTGGGCGTCTTCCCTGCCAACTTTTAAACAGCTGCTGAAAACTTTTCTATATGCAGCCAATTAAGAGTACAACCCGCAACACTGGGTTACTGATCTTTGTTTATAACTTGGTTGTTTTATGCTTTTGTTGTATGGGTTTTATCTATTTTCAACTGCTGCAAACCGTTTTGATACATTTGGGTGATACAGTGGCATATGATTATTATTATTTTTCGAAATATATACTTTTTACTTTTGTAAAAATATATGCACCACTCAATTATAAAACAAAAACAAAACACCTTACAAAGCACCTTACAAAAAGATAAGACAAGAAAATCAAGGGGGGGAATCAACCCTACTGTAAAACATACAGAAGTTAAAATAGGAAAATCACATCAACTTTCTAAGCAACATCGTAAACTGCGTTAGTAAGCTTTTTATTACTCATGAACAGTTCTTCCCTTTCGATTTTTTCCCCTGAACAATAACAATGACAACAACACTACAGTGGTACCTCAGGTTAAGAACTTAATTCGTTCTGGAGGTCCATTCTTAACCTGAAACTGTTCTTAACCTGAGGTACCACTTTAGCTAATGGGACCTCCTGCTGCCGCCGTGCTGCCAGAGCACGATTTCTGTCTTCATCCTGAAGCAAAGTTCTTAACCCAAGGTACTATTTCTGGGTTAGCGGTGTCTGTAACCTGAAGCGTTTGTAACCTGAAGCGTCTGTAACCCGAGGTACCACTGTACTTTATTGTGGTCGTAGACCAGCATAAGGAGGGAGGGGTACAATCATTTTAAAATAATTTAAAAATTTTTTAAAAGCTTTAAAAACCCTAAAAGGAATTAAAACAGAATCCAAAAAAAAGCTATGAAAGTCTAAAAGAAGGGTTAGGAACATTAGACGAGTGGAAGAGCGCAAAAGGCTAGTATATGTAAGACCACAGCTATCAGTCTACAGAGAACTCTGAGTGCTTATTATAACTAGTTTGTGGCACAGGTCATCATCCGTCGAATGCTGCTGTGCAGAATCTGGCAACGTATGTTGTAGCAGGGTTGGTATCTGAAAGCAGCAGGGGGGTATAGAATTGTCCTGTGTACCCTGGGTAGTTATGCAGTGATGGTAAGATGAGACTAGTACAAATGTCTCCATAGTAGAGACACTGGTTAAGCACATGTTCTGTTGTTTCTATTTGTCCAGAATCACAGGGGCATTGTCTCTCCAGAAGGCAATCTTCCTGTATCGGCCTTCAAGGACAGGCCGAGGGGAGGGCATGACATTGAGCCAAGGCCCTCCAGTGCTTAAGGACTTCGAGTTTAGCTAGATATGCCTTCGCCTTCTTCTTCTTCTTCTTCTTCTTCTTCTTCTTCTTCTTCTTCTTCTTCTTCTTCTTCTTCTTCTTCTTCTTCTATCACTTGTAGCTGAGTAAGATTGTCTTTCATAAACAGAGTTTTAACATTGAGACCGTAAGTGACTGGAGGCCAATTCTGGATCCACAAGTCTTTCCACAGTGGGGACATTGTTTTCCGGGCAGCAGTTGAGTACCTGGAGGATTCATTGGCAATAAAAGTTGGGGTCCTGGCTAGATCCAACTGGCGCTCAGTGATTCCTGAACAACCTCTCTGCTGCAATAATTCAGCAATAATTCATGCACAGCACATACTCTTAGTCTGTTATGTTGCACTTGCAGACCCTTGCAAAGTGGGGTAGTCTCTTGCAAACATTTTCCATAGTGGGGCCATTGCATGAGTTCATGAAAGCAGCCGGGTTTATTGCACAATTTTCTGCTTTCTCCCAGCACTTGTCCTGTTGCATTTGTGTGCCCCCATCCAGAGCGTTAAGTTTTTGTTTTGTTTTTGCATTGTCTTGTGAGCTGGTGCTTAAAGAATTCATTGGGTTTCTGTTGGGTAATACAGTATTTGCATACTCTGCTCTGTTGACTCAGCTGTTTTGAAAATTCCAAGGACCTTTTCCAAGGTGAGCTCACAATCTTCTACCAAACTTTTCTTGATGCTGTTGTCTTTGATTCCAAATACTAGCTGGTCATCTAGGGTTGATGTATTCCCAAAAGTTTTTTGGGGGGGGGACATCTCCCCCAAAACCAAGTTGTTGACCCACTGAGGAGGGCATCTTGTCAAAAGACCCTCCCAAACTGGGAGATGCCCTTCTTATGATGATGCCCACAAGGGAGAAGGCAAGCCATTTCCCTCAAAGCCTCTAAGGTGGCCCTGAGGACAATCTTTAAAAATTAATCTAACCATGATATGGTTCCCTATGTTTCTAAATTTTGAGGGATAGCAAAAGAAGCAGAATGAAGAAAGGATTAGAAATCCTACTTACACTTTAGATGAAGAAAGTCTCTTCATTGCGCCGGAAAACATCTTGGCTTTCTCACCAACTAACTCTAGCTCCTCAAACTAACTATCCTCAGACAGTTGCTCTTCCCAAAGTCCTCAGCCAAGTCACTCAGCAGGGGACGTGTCACAATGGAGGACATGACACCATTGCTTTAGCTACCCAGCTTAACAATGGGCATGGCTCCCCTTAATATTCATTATATATATATATATATATATATATATATATATATATATATATATATATATATGTTAGTGGGTTAAGCCATTTTGTTTAATTTATTTTTGAAAAGTTCAAGACCCCTTTTCATGCAGCCCAGTGATTTTCTGGAAAGGACAGGAAACGCCACACAAACATACACGCTTTTCAATATGGTGGGGTCACCAAAGGAAAACACTTCTGGCCTATACTACGGCTGCTGTTTCTCACTTAATACAGTGGTACCTCTACTTACGAATTTAATGCATTCCGAACGAACATTTGTAAGCTGAAAAAATTTGTAAGTCAAATCCCATAGGAATGCATTGGGAGAAAAAATTCGTAAGTAGAAGCAACCCTATCTAAAAATTCGTAAGTATAAAAAATCCTATCTAAACTGCATCCAAGATGGCGGACAGAGCTCTGTTCGTAAGTAGAAACATTCGTAAGTAGAGGTACCACTGTAGTTAAAAATAACCCCTCTCAACATCCTGTAGTAATCTGTCCAGTAATGATGGACAGGAGCAAGGCTTCATCCTTAGACCTCCTCATCCCCGTTTCTTTCCATTTCTGCCCAGTGTGTTCGGCCAATAAACAGCTTTCCTTAGGCTGCAAGGAAGTGAAATGTTATGAGTTTGTGGGTGCCAGGCACTGAACCTCTTGGATTCAGCAAATGGCTTTCTTTCAAAGAGATTCTGGAGCAGGAGGTCAGGCAAGTTCAGTTCTTTGTACGTGGCCAGCGAAACATGTTTTATCATGTTTTTAACATTGTGTTGGAGTCGCCCAGAGTGGCTGGGGAAACCCAGCCAGATGGGTGGGATATAAACAAATCATCATCATCATCATTATTAGAATTTTTAAATGATTTTTTAAAAAATTAACCCCCCTTGCCATACGCCTGGGCTTTCCTGGACAAACCAGTAACCAATAATCTGCCCAGGCGCCATTTTCCTGCCCAATTCCCGGACATATCCGAGAAAACCCAGACTTATGGCAGCCCTGTGCAAGACTCAGTTAACTCTCCTCAATGACATGTATTGCTTAGTGGCCTGAGATCAGTCACAAAACTCTAAAGAGGTTCTCTCTCTGCAATAGCATTCTGAACATGCAGCATTCAAATGTTCAAATTATATGTCCTTTTCAAGGTGTTTCTGGGAGGAAGTTATTGGTTTGTTTTGGTTTTGTTCTTGTTTTTATTATGTATTTTGTGCTTTTATGCGGTGGAACACCATGAGATCTTCTGATGAAGGGCGGTATGCAAATTTAATAAATAACAAGAGACCATATAACACCGCTCCTGAAAGACCTCCATTGGCTCCCAGTACATTTCCAAGCATAGGGCCGCGGGTGGCGCTGTGGTCTAAAGCACTGAGCCTCTTGGGCTTGCCAATCAGAAAGTCGGCGGTTTGAATCCCCATGACGGGGTGAGTTCCTGTTGCTCAGTCCCAGCTACTGCAATCTAGCAGTTCGAAAGTACGCCAAAAAGTGCAAGTGGAGTTTCCATGCGCTGCTCTGGTTTTGCCAGAAGCGGCTTAGTCATGCTGGCCACATGACCCAGAAAAACTGTCTGTGGACAAACGCCGGCTCCCTTGGCCTGTAAAGTGAGATGAGCACCGCAACCCCAGAGTCATCTGCGAATGGACTTAACTGTCAGGGGTCCTTTACATTTACCTTCTTCTTCTTTTTACGTTTCCGAGCACAATTCAAAGTGTTGGTGCTGACCTTTAAGGCCCTAAACGGCCTTGGCCCAGTATACCTGAAGAAGCGTCTCCACCCCAGTAGCTCAGCCCAGACACTAAAGCTCTGAGGGTCTTCTGGTGGTTCCCCCTCCTGCGAGAATTGAGGTTACAGGGAACCGGGCAGAGGGCTTTCTTGGTAGTAGCGCCTGCCCTGTGGAACGCCCTCCTATCAGATGTCAAGGAAATAAACAACTATCTGACTTTTAGAAGACATCTGAAGGCAGCCCTGTTTAGGGAAGTTTTTAATGGTTGATGTTTTATCGTGTTTCTAATATTCTTTTGGGAGCTGCCCAGAGTGGCTGGGGAAATCCAGCCAGATGGGTGGAGTATAAGTAATTTATTATTATTATTATTATTATTATTATTATTATTATTATTATTATCATCATCATCATCATCAACAACAACAACAACACTCCAGTTCTAGTTTCATTTGTCTACATCTCGGTGGCAAGAAATCATGTTCTCTCTCTGAATACAGATTTAGGATTAACTCATTTTATTTTATATCTAAGCTCGCTTTCCCATTTAGCTTTATCGTTCTGCCCGAAGATAAATTTTGCAACCTCCAAAATCTGTGCACGGCTCCCAGGAGAAGTCTTACTCCAAAGCAGAAATCACCTTTTTATAGTGGTTGAGACTGACATAGCAGTAACAGTCTATAGGGCAGATTTAGGTGTGTCGTTTAAACAAACAAACAAACAAGCAAGCAAGCAATGGAGGCACAGTTGATGGAGCTGACAAATATTGATCTACCGTCGTCCGCAGCAATGAAGAAACGGTGCTAGTTGGCCTTGCTACATGACTTTGCTGCTGTCACAACAAATTAGCGACAACAGTGTAAAGCTCTTTCTGTTTGCAAGCCTCCATCCCGTGACTCATCCAATCATTAAAAAGAAAAAAAGAAAAAATGATGTGTGGAACATCCTCAAAATAGGCAGGTCAAAAATGCATCTTTGCTATTTATATAATGCAGTGCATACTCCGTGACAGAAGGCTGCACAGTGTAGTAAAATTGAAGCACAGAACCTTCAGTTACAAAACTCATAAATTCAAGTTATTAAAATAGCCTGATGTCTTTAAAATTCAGTACCCTAACAATTAAAAGAAGCAAAATAGTACAGTGGGGGTGGGAATGGGGGTGATAAGTATTGCAATATGTTTCTGTTGTCGGGAACACACCTCACTTTCTGGGGGGAAATAAAAATAGGGTGGTTTTTGACATCTATTCTGTCTCCAGCCTACCCTGAAAAGTTGTGAGAATGCTATATCTACGCTGGAGAGAGGGCAAAATAGGTAAAGGTAAAGGGACCCCTGACCATTAGGTCCAGTCGTGACCGACTCTGGGGTTGCGCGCTCATCTCGCATTATTGGCCGAGGGAGCCGGCGTACAGCTTCCAGGTCATGTGGCCAGCATGACAAAGCCGCTTCTGGCAAACCAGAGCAGCACACAGAAACGCCGTTTACCTTCCTGCTGTAGCGGTTCCTATTTATCTACTTGCATTTTGACGTGCTTTCGAACTGCTAGGTTGGCAGGAGCTGGGACCAAGCAACGGGAGCTCACCCCGTCACAGGGATTCGAACCGCCGACCTTCTGATCAGCAAGCCCTAGGCTCAGAGTTTGACTTACAGAAATCCCTTCCTTACATTTTCTCATGTCTTAAAGCCAAAGTAGACACAACATCAGTGAACAGAATCTACTGGGGTTTTTTTTTTAAAAAAAAGTGTTAATGGCAAAAATAGCTGTATGTCTTGTCCAGCTTTTGGGGGGAGGGCAGCTTGAGGAAGGCATTTTAATAAGGAAAAACAGCATGAAAGAATTAACCCCCCCCCTCTGCCCCATGCTATGATCCCAATGCAAGTTCTCTGCTTTATACACAGCTGCTATTGACACTTTACAGTTTAGCAAATCATGGTGATCCTGTTCCTAGATCTCTGGCATCAAAGGTGCCTTGAAAGTAATCCAAATGCTATATTTTCGAAAATTGTAGTATGTGGTATTCCGTAGCTGTCCATACATTTCCCCTCTTTGTTGCACCTTTTTGTCTTTTCCAAAAGTAAAGGTAAAGGACTCCTGGACGGTTAAGTGCAGTCAAAGGCGATTATGGGGTTGCGGTGCTCATCTCGCTTTCAGACCGAGGGAGCTGTCGTTTGTCCACAGACAGCTTTCCGGGTCATGTGGCCAGCATGACTAAACTACTTCTGGTTCAACGGGACACAGTGACAGAAACCAGAGCGCACAGAAACACCGTTTACCTTCCCATCGCTGCGGTACCTATTTCTCTACTTTTTTGGGGCGTGCTTTTGAACTGCTAGGTTGGAAGGAGCTGGGACAGAGCAACAGGAGCTCACTCCATTGCGGGGATTCAAACAGCCGACCTTTTGATCAGCAAGCCCAAGAGGCTCAATGATCTGGACCACAGTGCCACCTGCGTCCCTTTTTCCATAGGAAGCTCCCCTATACCAAGTCAGATCATTGACCCAATCTAGCTCAATATTGTCAAAACTGGTTGGCAGTGTATCTCTAGAAATGTATCTTGTCCGGACAGGCAGCGGTTTGGGTGGGTGGCTTTCAGCAGTGGGAGGAAAAGACCACGGGTGAGGCAGAAGGACGTAGTCTTAGAGGCTGGAAAGATAAGCACCTGACTTTCAGCCCTAAACTGGATTCTCTCTCTCTCTCTTTTTTAAAAAAGTTAATATCTTTATTAATTAAAAGTTTAAAAACGTACAATTACAAACACACATATAAAACTTACATATAACAAACAAACATATAAAACATAAACACAGCCAGATTCTCCATTCTGCTAACAATTCATACTAAACAATAACCAATAAACATATTTCATTTTAAGCTTCTAATCTGTTATTCAAACTTTCAGCTGACCTCAAATTAGACTCGCTGTATTTTATCTACTATCGAAATATTTTCGCACGATTCATATACATATTACCTTTTCCCCCCCCCTTTATCTCTTGGTCTTCTGTTACTCATTTGTAATAAAAATTGATGTTATACCAGGTTCAGTCTAGTTCTGCCAGAGGGGTTTCTTTTATGTTGTTATTTTTAAAATATTCTTTAAATACTCCCCATTCCTTGTTGACTTCTTGTTTCATCTGCCCTCTCACTCTGCCTGTTGTTTTTGCAAGCTGCATATATTCTACCATTAATACTTGCCAATCCATTATCGTGGGTACTATTTTGCTTTTCCAATATCTTGCTATTAAGATTCTCCCCGCCACTATTCCATACATAAACAATGTTTTCTTTGATCTTCCTATTTCCTTTGGCAGAAGGCTAAGTAAGAATACCTCTGGCTTTTTTTTTTAGTAATTTCTTTAGTTCTTCATATATATTATTCCAGAGTTTACTGACCTCTTTGCAGGTTGACCATTTTCTTTTTCACATCTCCAACATGTGGGGGATCTATTCTTATACATTTTTGACAGCTTTTCAGGTGTTGTATGCCATCTACAGGTGGACACAGGTGACGCTGTGGGTTAAACCACAAAGCCTAGGGCTTGCTGATCAGAAGGTCGGCGGTTCGAATCCCTGTGACGGGGTGAGCTCCCGTTGCTCGGTCCCAGCTCCTGCCAACCTAGCAGTTCGAAAGCACGTCAAAATGCAAGTAGATAAATAGGAACCGCTACAGCGGGAAGGTAAACAGCATTTCCGTGTGCTGCTCTGGTTTGCCAGAAGTGGCTTTGTCATGCTGGCCACATGACCAGGAAGCTATACGCTGGCTCCCTTGGCCAATAATGCGAGATGAGTGCGTAACCCCAGAGTCGGTCACGACTGGACCTAATGGTCAGGGGTCCCTTTACCTTACTTATAAAATTATGCTTCAGAAATATAGCAGTATGCGGGGATTCACTTGTAAGATTGAATTTATTTATTTTTAAAATTTGTATACCACTTAATTCTTGAATTCTCTAAGCAATTTATATGGAACATAACATGTACACTAACATTATCAGTAAAAGTCAGAATTTAAGAGCAAGTATAGACAAAATTGCAGGGACCCAGGTGGCGCTGTGGTTAAACCACTGAGCCTAGGGCTTGCTGATCAGAAGGTCAGCGGTTCGAATCCCTGTGACGGGGTGAGCTCCCGTTGCTTGGTCCCAGCTCCTGCCAACCTAGCAGTTCAAAAGCACGTCAAAGTGCAAGTAGATAAATAGGAACCGCTACAGCAGGAAGGTAAACGGCGTTTCCATGTGCTGCTCTGGTTTGCCAGAAGCGGCTTTGTCATGCTGGCCACATGACCTGGAAGCTATACGCCGGCTCCCTCGGCCAATAATGTGAGATGAGTGCAAAACCCCTGAGTCGGTCACGACTGGACCTAATGGTCAGGGGTCCTTATTATGCCATCTATACATCATTTTAGGATATTCTCCTTTAAATTATAACAGGCCGTAAACTTAATATCTACTTGCCATAACTTTTCCCATTGGTCTATCGTTATGTTATATCCCAGATCTTGAGCCCATCTCACCATCGGTGATTTCGTTTGTTCTGGATTCTCTACATATCAAGCTTCCTCTAGCCATGCAACCCACACCAATCTGTCTCGTGACCAAAACATCAGAAGTGAGCTAGGGACACCTTCAGAACGGCTAACTCCTGTCCAAATGTCTTGGGTGGTTGAGGAGGCATGAAAGCTGCAGAAACCCCCTATGTGCTAATACTTTTTTTTTATTTGCATGTGTTTAGGTCTTACCCAATCTCTTGTGGCCCTGTAAGACTATCCAGGGAAGAGGCTGCAAGCTCCCAAGGCAGGCCCAACTGTTTTGAGTGAATCTCTGGCCTTGAAGCACCACATGCCTCCGACGCAAGCTTTTGCAAAAACAAACAACCGCTTCGATTGATAAAGGGCCTGATCAATTGTTTTCCCTTCCTGAGCAATTTGTGGTGGGTGCGCTTCTGTTTGGGCCGCTGGCAGCTAACGAGAGGCGGCTTAGTCTGTGTTTACAGTCAAGAAAGGCGAGCGCACTGGCAGGCAAGGCCCAAGTGGTGTGGCATTTACTGACAATACTAGCAGGAGGCAGAAAGGAGAGATAAGGAACAGAGGCCTTGCACTGCAACGCTAAAGTGTATTAAAACCAACGGCACCGTTGCAGAGAAGGGGGGGTGGGGGGAGGTGGAAGATGATTTATTTTACAAATGATATGGGCAAAGAGAGCTTGACTGAGCGAGGAAGTGTATTGTGGCAGTCCGCAATGGCTGAGAAAGTGCGCTGCTTTCTCATAAAAGATTAGCCTTTTCTGAAACTCTCAAGTCTGCACATGTTAAGATGGTTTGCATTTTTTTAAAAAATGGAAACAACCGAACCCGTTTTCTTTTTGGAGGGGGTCGGGCTGGGAATGTCCTTAAGTGCTAAGCTGCGCATGGGTGCTATAATGCGGGAGAAAAAAGAAGATTTGCTTTCCTTCTCCATATGCAGGAAAAACAAGGTTTTGATGAAATAGCCAAGGAAAACGCATGTGGAAAACCCCGGGATTGTTGCCCCGCGTCAGTGTCAAGAAAACCCTGCAGGCACAAAGGATTTTCCTGGGAGATACGTTGAAGACAAGTCCTTGCCATGAAACCACTCACAGAAGAAGCTGTAGAACAATACATTCAGAATAAGGTAAGGGACATTGTGTCTCTTCTGTTTTGGAAAGGTTCGGAATAATGTTTTCATGTTTGAGGTAGAACCAGTGCTTTTTTTCTGGGGGCGGGTGGGTGCAGGGGCAAGCATACACCTAAACATTTTGTGAATCTAAGTTTGGCCTCATTGAGGGGCAGTATTTCAATATGACCAGGAAAATGAGAGTATCTTTAAAAGAATTTTTAGGGGGGGGGAGGCACTGGGTAAAACTCTCCAGGTAAAGTACCAACTGGGTGGAATTTTGGGAAGGGTCAGCAAAATCTAACCTGGGAATGTCTCCTGCTCTGAAGTACCCAATCTTTGATCTACAGTAAAACTATTATGAACAAATGCAAGAGGAGCTGTGGTTATTTTTACTATCTGCTGGAGCCAAACAGGCCAGATGCTCTCAATGGAGAGATACGAATGGCTAGAATCATTTGTGGGGGGGGGGGAGTCTCTTTCCAAATTTCTTAATTGTAGGAAGCCTTTATTGTCTGCTGAGGCAGGATTTTAATGGGGGGGGAAATGCAGGGTGAAAAGGGTTCAGCCTCTTCCAAAACACGTGGGAGATATTGTGCTGTCGTGTCTAATTTGGCCCTGATTTTCTCAGGAACTACTCAAACCGGGCATTAACAGAAGGACGTTTTGGGGCTTGTCCATGTTTGAGCATTATGTGGCTGTTAATCCACTTTACCCCATCAAATTAGACAGTCTACATCCACACGTACTGGAATCTGTATATGAGGAGCAGCTTCATTTTTCCTCGTGTTTTCTTTTCTGTTTCCCCCCACCTTCCCATTTCTTGATTATATTATGCTAACTAAATACTGACATGGCATGCACACCTTGTTGTTCTTGGTTTTTGTATAGTCGCACAAGAAATCTAATTTACTTTGACACCCTACACATGATATACCTATTCCGGCGTATAAGACGATTGGGTGTGTAAGACGACCCCCAACTTTTCCAGTTAAAATATAGAGTTTGGGATATACTCGCCGTATAAGAAATATGACCCGCCGTATAAGACGACCCCCCCGACTTTTGAGAAGATTTTCCTGGGTTAAAAAGTAGTATTATACGCAGGAATATACAGTAATTAAGTATGGTCAACACGATGTAATAAGGGATTATCAACAAACAAAACCTCGCCCCAGTGAGAAGACACCTCTTGAGAAGGAAGGAACACTGTTCTTGTTTGTTTGTTTACAAAAATCCCCACCCTGAATTGGAGGGCAGGAGGCAACTAGAGTATATTAAAAACAGGTCTGAAAAGCACGGATTCTCATACAGTTCATACATGCCAGGAATTTGGTATATACATTCTTAATAATAATAATAATAATTTCATTGCAGCTGACACTTTCATGGGCAAAAACCTGCATTGCTAGGTGCATGAAGCGTAACCTAAGTGTATAAACCTTGAGGGGAAAGAAATGGGGGGGTAATCAATTTTTTGTTTTGTTTTTACAAAAGGCCAAGCAATTCAAGCGATAGCTTTAGATCAGTGTTTCCCAACCTTGGGTCTCCAGCTGTTTTCGGACTACAATTCCCACCATCCCTGACCACTGGTCTAGCTAGCAAGGGATGATGGGAGTTGTAGTCCGGAAACAGCTGAAGACCCAACATTGGGAAACATTGCTTTAGATGCTTCAAAGTGCAAAGCAGAACACAAAAGAATTCAGAGTACCAGCCAAGTAAATGTAAGATCCAGTAAATTTGGGTGTAACTACTCGTAATTAAGCACAGGAAGCTCTACCGTGCAAATAATACCTTAAGGGGGACAACCCTTTCGATATTTCCCCAACCCAAAAGATTTGGGGAGGGAAGGGAAGTTCCGTTCTACAAACAGAATCCTTGCACTAGCACAGGCATCCCCAAACTGCGGCCCTCCAGATGTTTTGGCCTACAACTCCCATGATCCCTAGCTAACAGGACCAGTGGTCGGGGAAGATGGGAATTGTAGTCCAAAACATCTGGAGGGCCGAAGTTTGGGGATGCCTGCACTAGCAGAACTGCTTAACTGGACACCGCCCTCTGAACTGGAATTCCCATGTCATTTGCATCCAAACTCACATACATGTGTACATACACTCACAGCAAGCTTCACGTAAATAATATGCCTTCCAGAAGGTCTATGGTTCCAGTAGCTTTGTTTGGTTAAGCTGTGGACTAGATGCCCCATGGGGGTCCCTTCCGGCAGTTGTAGAGGAAGGGGCTTCAGTACCCGGGGTGGTGGGAGCGTGGCATGTCGGACTTGCAAGCGTCCCAGTGCGGCGGTGCCCGCCTGAGCAAGCGTCCCAAAGGGGAGGCGCTCGCCTGTGGCAATGTCACCCCCCCGGCTGGCACCCGGGTCAGCCCGACCTCCCCGCCCCCCTTTCCTCCGCCACTGCCTTCCAGTTCTACAATTCTCTGATTCTATGTGGTTTGGGGTTCAAAGCAATGTAGTAGGAGTGTTGGGTTTTGTCTACAGGTGGACCTGAGGCACCGAACAGTGGCCAAAACGGTGGATGAAGTGCAAAAAATCATACAACGGCTTACCACCGAAATTAGCAACAAGGATTCTCGTTTCCAGGCAATTTCTAACTCTGGGATTCATAATGAAAACATGAAGGTAAGCATGCATGCATGGGGTCTTTGGATTGAACCAGGCCTTCCCGGTTGTGGCGCCCGCCCTGTGGAACGCCCTCCCATCAGATGTCAAGGAAATAGACAACTACCTGACTTTTAGAAGACATCTGAAGGCAGCCCTGTTTAGGGATGTTTTTAATGACTGATGTTTTAATGTATTTTTAATCTTTTGTTGGAAGCCGCCCAGAGTGGCTGGGGAAACCCAGCCAGATGGGCGGGGTATAAATAATAAAGTTTTGTTTGTTTGTTTGTTTTTTGTGCACTGAATCCACAAGCGATTCTGGACCCTGCTCCTCATGGGAGCACCATCTGTCCATTATAGACTCCAAGATTAAAGGAAGCCTCTGGCTTCTTGCTCTGAACTACAGTTCTGCAACCTTTAAAGGACAGTGTCAGGTCTGGGCTGTGGGAAACAGTTTGTGGGCAACCAGGAGTCATGGAATGAAGGCGTAATTCAGAACCAAAGGGCAAGCCAGAAGCCAGGACTGATGTACAACCAAAAGATGCAGGAACATGCTGGAACTCAGGAATATTTCATTGTTTCCTGTTCATAACCTCAATACCCCCTGATTGGGCTTCTATTACCACTTGTATTCAGCCACCAGTTACAATCAGAGGCATACTTCCTTGCAATAATTAAAACTGGGGTTGGATCTTCGCAGACCTTTTTAACGTTATTAGAGCGACATTAGATATATGGTTCTAAAACGTCACAGGGCATACCGGTAAATTAAATATAGGTAGGTAGCCGTGTTGGTCTGACGTAGTCGAAACAAACAAACAAAATTCCTTCCAGTAGCACCTTAGAGACCAAATAAGTTTGTCATAGGTACAGTGGAACCTCGGTTTATGAACACCTCGGTTTATGAATTTTCGGTTTATGAACTCCGCAGACCCATCTGGAACGGATTAATTCACTTTCCATTACTTTTAATGGGAAAGTTCGCTTCAGTTTATGAACGCTTCAGTTTATGAACAGACTTCCGGAACCAATTACACCCATGTTTCAGTTTATGAACGCTTCAGGTTGAGTAGTCCACGGACCCGTCCGGAACGGATTAATCCACTTTCCATTACTTTCAATGGGAAAGTTCGCTTCAGTTTATGAACAGTTACTCTGCGGACCGTCTGGAACGGATTAATCCACTTTCCATTAATTTCAATGGGAAAGTTCGCTTCAGTTTATGAACGCTTCAGTTTATGAACAGACTTCCGGAACCAATTGTGTTCATAAACCGAGGTACCACTGTATGAGCTTTCGTGTGCATGCACACTAGATATCTGAAGAAGTGTGCATGCACACAAAAGCTCATACCCATGACAAACTTAGTTGGTCTCTAAAGTGCGACTGGAAGGAATTTTTATTTTTATTTTTGGTAAATTAAAAACGTTCCTTACCTTGTTTTTGCCTGTCAAAATGCAGTTTCCCTGCTGCTAGTTCATGGTTGCTCTGCAGCGCCCTCTGGTGTCACATTTCAATGACACATTATTAACGTTACAAGCAAAACGTAACATGCCCATCTATCTATGTTATGAAAATCATTCCTTAACCCTTCCTTAATGTTATAAACCGTGAGCGTAGATCTGCCCTGGGTGTACCATAATGCCAGTGGAAATTGATTGAAGAGAATGGATGGTACCACTGGTGATACACGGGTGCCTTTGGCCATAGAGATGTTCTACTACGTACCAGAGAAAGTGTGAGCTTCAGAAAAGAGTGAAGGAGATATACTACAGGTGATGGTAACTTAGGTCTGAGGCTGCAGTCCTGCTTAGCTGGGTGTATGAATTCAGTAAGACGGTGCAGATAAGGTCAGCAGGAGCAGATATGGTTAGGAGTCTGCTGTTCACAACAGATGCTGTCTGGTAACCTCCTTGCATGTTGGTTATTTGCTGCCCAGACACTTCCAGGTCTTGGTATTTCAGAGGTTGTAATAAAATACTACCTCCCCTATCTCCCATGTCCAGATGCTGTGGAGTGCACAAAAACATCAGTGTTTTGACAGTTTCTGCCACTGCATAGCGATGATGTGATTGTAGGCTGGTCATATTCATCTAAGAGTTGTTGTGGGGCATGGCAAGCTTTTACACAAGGTAGGGAGATTTGGAGAAGGTAGTCTTCAACATTCCTTCTACCCTGGCAATTCCATAATTTGATTAAGGTTCTCTTTCTGTTTAGTAAGTAAAACCCCTAAAACATCAACCCTTTGTAAAGGAAGTTTTTTAATAACTCTTGCAAGCATCCAGAGAAAGGCACAATTTCATATTTAATGGTTGGAAGGCATGCCGTAGTGAGCAAATGTTTCATTTCTGCAAATCAACAGCGGTTCTTGTCAACTGACTGAATATCTACAGCTGAAGAGCTAAACTTTTTTTGAGAGAGAAACTTGCCTTTGTATTTTTTTAAAAAAATTAATGTATTTGAATCCCACTTTCCCCCCAAAGAGCTCAAAGCGGTGTACATAGTTCTTCCCGTTTGTAACCTTACAGCTAAATTAACTCCAGGTGAATGCAGCAAATGGTGATATCCAGGTAACACTTTAATTTGCATGCATCAGTGAGAAGGTTCTGGACAGAGGGCTTATTTAGACATCAGGCAGGCTGGTTCAGACTACTGAAGCGCTTAGCAACATGTGAGTACTGACGATCATCACCACAGTACCAGCCCCAGGGATCAATAAGGGTAGCAGGGAATCCCAGGGACCATAGTTCTCTTTTGAAGTACCCTTTCTACATTCCTGGCTTGGGGCTAGGTTAGTTTGACATTAACCAGCAGCCTTAGAGTTTGCTGGCAGGGTCGCCCTTGAGATGACTTATGGAAATTGGGGAACCCATCAAGTCTTGGCTAGGTGGCAAGCTGTGGGGCGGGGGGGGGGGAGAGGGAACGAAATGCCCCAACAAGTCTCCAGACCTTGTGGCAAGGTGAGGGGGAAGCCAACAATTGGTGGTGCCATATCTCCCTCACTTTGGTTCTTGGTGGCCGATACCTGTTTTCAGAAACGGCACTTGCCGCAAGGGGACACCTTATTTTAGTAGACTGGAGAAGGTTGTGAGGCTGCCACCGCAAGCTGCTTTTCAGCATTGCAAAACATGTGGAGATGACTGCGGTTCCTGCTCTCTCCTGCTCTCTGCCCTGGGTCCCCCACTCACCTCTCTTGCAGGCAGATAAGATAGAGACTGAACTGACATAGCAAGCAAAGACCACACAAGGGAAGAAAGTAGCTCAATGCCGTGTTTTCCTTGTTTCCCGAAGGATTGGACAATGTGTGCTCAAGAGTGTTTTGAAGAAGTTCCATCTCCAGGCTGCAAAGCTGGTCGTCTCTTTGGATTTCACCTTACCTAGCGCTTTGCATTAACACCAGTTGCGTTTTTAGTTAGCCGACTAATCGCCTTTTACTGCGTCTGTTCTGTCTACTTCTCTCCTTGCTGCCTCTCAGGATCAGCCAGCCTTACTGGCCAAGTGGTCAGCTCTACTTCATGGGAAGAGCCCCTTCCACCCATCTATCCAGGTACAAACACCTTGCATAGGTTCCGTCCAGGTCCCCTCATGTCCGCTTCCTCCCTTGATCACCACCACTCTCACTCCACCAACTACCCTAACTCACCTCTTCCCTAGCCAAGCCCTCCCAAAATGTATCAGAGCTTTTAATCCACCTGCTGCCTGAGAAGTCTCACCTGAAGAAGGGTGCTTCACATTTTGTGGGCCCTGCACATTTTGCTTGATGTATTATAGTCCCTGGGCAGAATTTGCAACGTGGGACTTCTTTGCAATGGCACATGAACAATAAATTCCGTCTGTACTTATACGTTGTAATTCCTTTCTAGGAATCCCATCCTTGTTTTATTCAGACCTCTGCTGTTGTTTAAAATGGCCACTTTTCTTGCTTTCAGTGTCCCTCCCTTCTCACTGTGCTCAAACTTCCCCAAGGATGTGAAGTCCTCAAATCTTCCATAGTACTTTACTCAAACACCTGCTGTTGTTTCAGACCACCATTTCCCCCCTCAGTTCACTCAATCCCTGCTTTACTTAAAACTCTTCTGTTGTTTTAAACGGCCTCTTTTCCTCCTGCTCCTCACTCCTCTGCCATGGCCATTGTTGTTGTGCAATCCTCCTTCACTTTTGCTTCCCTATCCCAACCTGACTTCATGCAAATCCAGGATTGTGATGCGGCACTGCCAATCTCCCAGTGAGGATTGCTTGACGGCATTCTTACATTATTATTATATAGAGAGATAGATCATTTCCTCACTGTTAGCAGATGTAGTGAAGTAACCAAGGCTCCAGTACTTAACATATATACTTCTGAGTAAGCATGCTTAGGATTGCATTCAACTGTGAATCAGGAACCCTCTAATTCAGATCCGACCCATGGAAGTGTGGACAAGGCCAAGTTCTGTTCTAGTTTCCTGGCCATCCTAGCCATTTCCTGTACCAACCTTTCTGAATCTGTCTAGGTCTTAACACCCGGCCAGTTCCTCATTACCGTTCCCTTGCTTGGCCTTTCTGGGTACAAAGAAGGCCAGGTACGGCACTGGCGCTACTACACGACGCATGGAGCCAAGCTCCTGTCTCCTGTCAGGGACCCGGAGGAGTTGCAGCAGTGGCTGGAAGTGGAGCAGTTCTCCAAGAGCCTCCAACAGTGGCATGAGCCAGATGTGAACATCGAGGGTGACATCGTGCCTGCCAAGGTCCTGGCTGTCTTCAGAGAACTTGTGGAGAAAGCGATCGTATCTCACCATCTCGCGGGTGAGTTCACTGGGGCGGGTGTGAGAGGAAGTGGCTCAGGGTTTTTTTTTTGTAGCACTTTCCCACAATCAACCACAAGCACTCATGGCCTCCCCAAACCTCTGACAGATATTTCTGCCAGGTCCTACACACACACACACACACACACACACACACACACACACACACACAATCATCAACATCAACTTGCAGTTATTTTTAATGATCATAGTTCAGGTCATATATATTGTAATTAGGAGTGAATTTCTGTTTAATTATTATTTGCTGATGTTTTCAGAGTTAATTTTATTTTGTACTATTATATTCGAATAGATTGCTGAATATTAATTTATTTTATATAAGTCATTCTGTTTAAAAGTTGTATTTTGTTACGACTTTCTGTATTGGATCAGATTATCGTAAGGGGTGTGTTCTTAGTTGTTTATTTTGCTGCTGTAAACCGCCTTGTGCAAGTAAATATAAAAAGGCGGTATACAAATTAAAAGCGAAATGAAATGAAACTGCCTCTGTGACTATAGACACAGACTGGCAGAAGCATACTGTCATAAGGGATTTTTTTTGGGGGGGGGGGAATGCCCCTAAACCCAAGAAATGAATGAATGTCAGAATACAACTAATATTGGGGATAGGAAGAGAAAATGCAAGCTGCAGAATTGTGCCAGGCAAGGAATCTGCTGCAGTCCAGTTTCTGCTGACAAATATCATTTTGATGCCATTTCCCCCAGACCGAGTCAGCATTTTGGAAGGCTTCAGTCCGGTGGTCCATGTTGCTGTTGAGACCCCTGATGTCCAGGTTGAGGTTGAGCTGGTTCCAACAATTGAGATCCCAACTTGTTGGCCTCGGAAAATCAAGTGGCCCCGGTGTTTCAAGCGCTGGCCTAGCCAGGAAAAAGTGCAATGCGTCAAGGTACCAGGCCAAGATGTGACTGTTGTTTTAGCCCCAAACCGATCTTGCAAAGAGGGGCATGTGGAGGGGTAAGAGAGCAGGATTTAGGCCAGGGGTTCTCCATGAGTGCGGTGCGTGGCAGGAGAGGATATATTTCTTATCACTAAAAAAGTCGGTTTGGCATGAGCAAATTTTTATTCTGAAAGTGTGGCCCACAAAAAAAAAATCCAAAAAATGAGAACCACTGATTTAGGCCATAATGATTTGAACAGTTAAACTAATATTCTGCTCTGGGGTTCAGAAGCAATACTGCCTCCAGCCGTGGAAACAGAGCATAGCCATTATGGCTAGTGGCCTTCGATAGCCCTCTCCTTCATGAAATATATCTAGGATGGGAGACCCTCCAAGGGTCCCTATTTTTCAGGGGCGTCTCTGATTTCGAGAAGCCATCCTGGTTTCTGATTTGATCCCAGAATGTCCCACTTTTCCTTAGGATGTCCCTATTTTCATTGGAGAAATGTTGGAGGGTATGGAGTTATCCAGCCCCCAAGGCATCTGAAGGGAATCCTGTATAGGGAAGGTTTTTTTTTTTAAAAAAAATTTTTTTAGTGCTTTCTTATGTTTTTATATATGTTCGGAAGCTGCCCAGAGTGGCTGGAGAAACACAATTAAGATGTGTGGGGTATGAATAGTAAAATGACCATTATGGAATGGGACGTCCCTATTTTCATCAGAGAAATGTTGGAGGGTATGGGTTGGTGGCCAACACTACTTCCTGTGAGAGTGAGTTCCATAGTTTAACTATGCGCTGTGTGTGAAGAAGTGTTTTCTCTCATCTGTCCCAAACCTTTGAACTTTCCACTTCATTGGATGCCCACAAGTTCTCGTGTTATGAGAGCGGGGAACGGGATTTTTCTCCGTCCACTTTCTGTGTGCCATGCCAAGAGACAGGAGAGTGGTGCCAACTGGCAGTGGAGGCTTGCAGCTCATCCCTGTAACCAACGAAAGAAAAACATGACTCATTTTCAAATCCTCTGCTTTCTAGGGAGATGTGGCCATTGTACACAACCCATAAAAGTATGAAGAGGACACCATTTCTATTTGATGCTACTAGGTTGGGGGAAGATCGTAACTTACAGACCCCTCTTCACCAATTGCTTTTAAGACCCTAAACACTAGATCAGGGTTTCCCAAACTTGTGTCTTCAGCTGTTTTTTGGACTACAACTCCCATCACCCCTAGCTGGCAGGACCAGTGGTCAGGGATGATGGGAATTGTAGTCCAAAAACAGCTGGAAGACCCAAGTTTGGGAAACCCTGCTCTAGACAGTGTCTTCTCCCATATTTTCCCTTTCAACTGCTAAAATATGCCTCATGTTTTCTTAATCTGGACCTGTTTAGGGAAGCTTTTAATGTTTGATGGAGTACTGTATTTTAATATTTTGTTGAAAGCCGCCCAGAGTGGCTGGGGAAGCCCATCCAGATGGGCGGGGTATAAATAATAATAATAAGTTGTTGTTGTTGTTGTTGAAAACTATGGTGGCATGTGAAAAGCTGTTTACATTCTCTTCTCCAGATACGCATCCTGCCTCCTCTCGCTGGAGGGTCCCCAAAGCCCAAGCCTTAACACAGCTTCTAGATACCCTGTGAAGGCAATAGGATAAGCATGTAAACGTTGCTTTTAATTTAGCATATTTTAAGATGTTTTATTTGCATAATTCTGTACCTTTAAATCTGTTTCAGAGTATTAGTAAACACCCTGGACCCTTGGGATAAGTTAATGGATTGAAACAATGCAAAGGCTGCTCCTATGGGAATGGCTCCACGAATCTCTCAGCTGTGGGGGCACCCTCTGCCTTCTCCCCCCCCCCATCTTTTCCTTGCCCAACTTCCTCTCCTTCTTTTTTCTGCAGTCTTTTGGCTTTGACCTCTTGGCCTCTTCCAATTACCACTGGTACCTGAGCTTCTTGAGAGCTGAGCACATCCTGATGCAGGGACTCGATGAGGACGGCGGTTGCCGCATGATGTGCTTCCGGGTTATGAGGCAGATGAAGGAAGATGTCTGGTGTGCAGGAAATAAGCCAGTCCTCACAGCCTTCCACCTGCAGGTGTGTGCACCTGGAAAGGGGAGAGAGATCTGTACCCCAAAGACAAGAGGAGCCGTTTTGCAGGACTTGGCTACTTAACAATTTCTTCATTGCCTGTGGTTTGCTAAGGGCTGGACAGAACACAAGGCAACTGACTGTCTCTTCCCCACACCACAGGATCCTACTGGGTGGGGAAGGAGATGAGAAAACGGTCATGTTGGAAAGAGAGAGGAAATGGGTAGAGTCTCCCACTTTCAGCTCTGGCTCCATCCACCGTCGACCTCTGACAGAGTAGAATCATAGAGTTGGAAGAGACCACAAGGGCCATCCAGTCCAACCCCCTGCCAAGCAGGAAACACCATCAAAGCATTCTTGACATATGCCTGTCAAGCCTCTGCTTAAAGACCTCCAAAGAAGGAGACTCCACCACACTCCTTGGTAGCGAATTCCACTGCCAAACAGCTCTTACTGTCAGGAAGTTCTTCCTAATGTTTAGGTGGAATCTAAAGTAGTCCCAACGCAATCTGACACTTGACAGAAAAAGGGTTTCCCACCCTTGACCCGGGTCATTTCTCTGACTGGATGCCATTATTAAGAAGGCAGTCTAATTCACTTGTGCTGGCAAGCCCCCATGTTCTCTCTTCTAGGCGGGATACTTTCTGCAGACCCACACAGGGCCAAACATTACAGGATAGGCTTCTGTGATGGAGACGCCAGGTGTGGCACTTCTAAGCGTTGTGGGGTGTTTCTAGGCTTTCAGTTATGGAAACAACTCTGTATAAACCTGAAGATATACTACGTAGGCCAGACACTAGCACTTCGCAGAGACATGCTAGTAATGATTTCAGGAAAATCATTTTTGGCACAGATTTTGTGTGTGTGATATTTGGGGGGGTGGGAAATGGTCTTGTTCTTTGTTTTTCTGGCAACCAGGCACCAAGCCAACAAGGGCTGTTGTCTGCCCACCCACCCCCCCGTATACTGAAAACTGCAAATTCTCCTGGGTATCAGGGGTTCTAACTTCAGCAACAAATGCAGCAGACAGAAGAAGATGCATTTCTAAATTACAGTGGTACCTTGGTTCTCAAACTTATTCCGTTCCAGAAGTAAGTTCCAAAACCAAAGTGTTCCAAAACCAAGGTGCGCTTTCCCAAAGAAAGTAATGCAAAATGGATTAATCCGTTCCAGACTTTTAAAAACAACCCCTAAAACAGGACTTAACATGAATTTTACTATCTAATCAGACCATTGACCCATAAAATGAAAGCAATAAACGATGTACTGCAGTCACACAATCAATCAGTCAGTAGCTGAACTGGGTTCCACGCAGTTACAAAAACAAAAATGCAAAATAAAGAATAAAAACAGATAGACCTCAGCGTAACACTCAAAAGGGAAGTGTGGCACTCAAATCGGAAGCGTAACACTCAAAACGGAGCATGTTCAGCTTCCGAAAAACATTAGCAAGCCGGAACACTGTACTTCCGGGTTTGCAGTGTTTGGGTTCCAAGTTGTTTGAGAACCAAAGTACCACTGTATTTACTTCAAGGTTGGGAGCCATCCCATGTAGACCGTATCCCAGCCCCACCCATCCACCCCGGTACTGGAGAGCCAGTGTGGTGTAGTGGTTAAGAGCGGTAGACTCCTAATCTGGGGAACCGGGTTTGCGTCTCCGCTCCTCCACATGCAGCTGCTGGGTGACCTTGGGCTAGTCACACTTCTTTGAAGTCTCTCAGCCCCCCTCACCTCACAGAGTGTTTGTTGTGGGGGAGGAGGGGAAAGGAGATTGTTAGCCGCTTTGAGACTCCTTCGGGTAGTGATAAAGCGGGATATCAAATCCAAACTCTTCTTCTTCTACTACTACTACTTCCTGTGTTGTTGAATTCAATCTATTGTGCCTCATTTGTGTCTTCTGCAGATGGTGCTTTTCTGGACGTGCGAGAAGTACCCTCGCTCCAAGGACTGGTCCTGCTTCCGCAAAGGCTTCCTGCGGATGGTTCGCAAGTTGCACAAATGTGTGAGCCAGCACTTCCTGAAGCATTACTTCATCAAAGGCACCAACCTGCTGAAGTATGCCAACACCAACGACCTGGATATGGTAGCAGGCAAGCTGGCTGTCTTCTTGGAAAACCCTACGCTTCCTCTGGACTGAGAGAGATGGACAAGCAGACTCCTGAACCAGGTTTTGCCCTGTTCCTTAGTTCTTCCGTGTGGTGAGTAGTGAGGACCGACACCTGGGAGCAAACTCTTCTGTCTTCTGCCTCTCCGTGATTAGTTTGCTTAAGTCTCACCTTTTGGATCTGGAGCCAGCCAGCCTCTTTTGCAGAAACTCAGCCTGTTGAGAGTGGATGGGCAGAGACTGCTACCTACTTCTATTTTGTACCTTCTCTAGATGGGCTAAGCTCAAAAGCAGTTTGACATATTTGGATCCAGAGCTGAGCACGCTGTGTTTGCTTCTCCTGGTCAGCAAAATTGGGGTGAAAGATAAAGAACTGTTGTGCATTTATCAATGCGCTAAAAAGTTGGTGGGGAGCATCTTGAAAAATCTGATGGGGTGTGTGTGTGTGTGTGTGTCTCAAAGTCCTTGATCTGTTGTTGAATGAACCTTACTTGTTGGTTGCTAAATATCCCCGTTGCCTCTTTCGGTTTTCCCTCCTTCTTGCCCCCAACAGTTACCTTCTCTTGTTTTTAGGAATAGCCAATGTCTGTCTGCATGGACAGCAGGAAAAAATAATAATAGTAATTTTTTGTTTATACCCTGCCCATCTGGCTGGGCTTCCCCATCCACTCTGCGCGGCTTCCAACAAAATATTAAAATACAGTAATCCATCAAACATTAAAAGCTTCCCTAAATATATATATAGATTCCATAAATATATATAAATGAAAGGAGCACCATAATAAATGCATCTGGGGAATGCATGCAACTGGATCCAAGTCAAAAAGCCCGCCAGTTATTATCTTGTCTGGAAGCTAGTGGCATGTGTTGCTCGTTTTAGTTTGTGTTCACAAAGAGCACAATATCTACAAAATGTACTCTAGTAAAATCCAGTCTTTAAGCCAACAGAGGCAGGATGCCTCGTAATACAGTCTAAGTTCTGGCATTGCGAATCCTCCCCTCTCTCTTTTGTCTCTTTGTAACATGGGATGTAGCCCTCAAGTGTGTGAATGAGAATATGGGCTTCCAGTGTTTGTTGCTACCTTTGTTCATGCCATGTTACCAGCTTTCCTGCAGTGGCATTCAGAAGTGGTCCTGACTGCGAAGGGATACTTATTTTTCTGTGCAATGTTCAGGGTTTTGTCTTTTAACCAGAGACCCTTTAACGGTTCAGTAGAGCGCATGCTAGAATAAAATGTTTTTTTCCTCAATTAGTTACACTTGTGGACAGCCGATGGCATGGATAAACAATGGTAAAGGTTTTTTAAAAAAATACAGGACTCTCAACAGCTCAGGCTTTTTCTTACAACCAGCATACATACATCCCTCACACTGTCCCAATGTTCCATTATCCCCATTGCATGAAGCCGTAGTCCGGCCACTCACTGAACTGCTTCCAACAGCAAAGATTTTAAGTTACATGGTAAAATATCACACGGGAAGGGTAGTTGAACGCTGCATCTGGACATAGTGCTTACGTACATGTCTTTCAGGTGATTCGGTGCCAATGTAAATCTCTTCCACGTGCATGAGACAGAGAAATGCAATTTTGGAATTTTGCTTAGAGTGCAAAAGTACTCTAAGAAATTAGAGTCAGAGACACTCATTTGTTTTTTTGGGAAGGGTATGGGAAAGTTGCCTGGGTGTGTTTAAATTGTGGGGGGGGGGATGCTGTGGGTTTTGGGGGATGGTTTGTGGGGGTGGGTTTGGTTTTTAGGAAAATGAGACGTATCTCAAATCTTGAAATGTCTGGCGACTGCTCTGATAGAGGGAGAGGAAAGGAGGCAAGGATGACAAGAAGAATATGTGTTTAGTTCAATGTGTTTAGGACTTGTTCCAGTAGGGGATAAGATAAGGGGTTCTGCCCAAGGCTTTGTAGAAAGGGGCTTTGAAAGGAGAGAGAGTACCACATGCGTAGAGTCGTACCTTGGAAGCCAAACGGAATCCGTTTGACTTCCAAAACGTTCGACTTCTAAGGCGTGGCTTCCGATTGGCTTCAGGAGCTTCCTACATCCAATTGGAAGCCGTGGAAGCCCTTCCAGACATTCGGCTTCCAAAAGAACGTTCACAAATTGGAACACTCACTCACGGGTTTGCGGCATTCGGGAGCCAAAACGTTCGACTGCTAAGGCGTTTGTCAACCAAGGTACGACTGCATTTTGAGAGGGAACATCAGGTACCAGAGACAAGATGCAAAATATCCCTCATTTCAGACCCAGTGTGACTCCAAAGTGATTCTTACTCCTGAAAGTTTCATCTGGCAAACTCTCACACAGCATTGTGTCTGGCAACCCTGTCAAAGTCGCAAAACATTGCTTTGCCTTCAGTAGCCACCAGATGGCGGCAGTGCCTTTGCATTATTGGTGCCCTAGCAGAAAGCAAAACTCCTGCTACTGACGTAAAGCGATAAAATCACACACGGTACAAATGTTGAAATGCAATTTGAAAGGGAAGGGGTGTGCTAAAGGGGAAGCAGTGGTGAATCCCCCCCCAAACACCCAGAAAGCTGGCGGTGGAGAGCTTCAGGGCTTGACAAGTTCATACAAATTAAGGCACGGCTTGTATCAGAGGCATAGCTGAAGAAAGACCACATCAAAACAGTAACCGTTTCATGGAAAGAGCAAAAATGAGGGTCATGCCCGAGCTCTTTATCTGAACCACTCTTTCAGACTCATCTGCACTCAGGGGGAAATGCTACACGGGGTGGGGGTGGGGGTGAAAAGCACACAAATACAGGATGGGTGACACCTGGCTTGAGAGCAGTACATGTGAAAAGGATCTAGGAGTCCTGGTAGACCACAAACTTGACATGAGTCAGCAGTGTGATGCAGCAGCTAAAAAAGCCAATGCAATTCTGGGCTGCATCAATAGGAGTATAGCGTCTAGATCAAGGGAAGTAATAGTACCACTGTATTCTGCTCTGGTCAGACCTCACCTGGAGTACTGTGTCCAGTTCTGGGCGCCACAGTTCATGAAGGATACTGACAAACTGGAACTTGTCCAGAGGAGGGCAATCAAAATGGTCAAAGGCCTGGAAATGATGCCTTATGAGGAACGGCTTAGGGAGCTGGGTATGTTTAGCCTGGAGAAGAGAAGGTTAAGGGGTGATATGATAGTCATGTTCAAATATATAAAAGGATGTCATATAGAGGAGGGAGAAAGGTTGTTTTCTGCTGCTCCAGAGAAGTGGACATGGAGCAATGGATTCAAACTACAAGAAAGAAGAATCCACCTAAACATTAGGAAGAACCTCCTGACAGTAAGAGCTGTTCAGCAGTGGAATTTGCTGCCAAGAAGTGTGGTGGAGTCTCCTTCTTTGGAAGTCTTTAAGCGGATGCTTGACAGCCATCTGTCAGGAATGCTTTGATGGTGTTTCCTGCTTGGCAGGGGGTTGGACTGGATGGCCCTTGTGGTCTCTTCCAACTCTATGATTCTATGATCTGTCTATTTCAGTTATTAGGCCTCCTGGTTTGCTCATGAGGCCTCTTGTCAGATGCAACGGTACAGGAAGCCTTGCACCCCAAGGATCATAACATATTAGCCTGGAAAGTGGGACTAGCATCATTTGGACCCAAGGGGGCTTCTGAAAGGAAGATTCAATAATAATAATAATAATAATAATAATAATAATAATAATAATAATAATAATAAATTATTTATACCCTGCCCATCTGGCTGGGTTTCCCCAGCCACTCTGGGCGGCTTCCAACAGAAGTATTAAAATACAATAATTTATTAAACCTTAAAAGCTTCCCTAAACAGGGCTGCCTTCAGATGTCCTCTAAAAGTCTGGTAGTTGTTTTTCTCTTTGACATCTGGTGGGAGGGCATTCCACAGGGCGGGTGTCACTACTGAAAAGGCCTGGTTCCCTGTAACAGCTTCTCGCAGCGAGGGAACTGCCAGAAGGCCCTGGGCACTGGACCTCAGCGTCCGGGCAGAACGATGGAGGTGGAGATGCTCCTTCAGGTATACTAGACCGAGGCCGTTTCAAGGAGAGAAGCCCTTTTGCTCCAGCTCTGACGAACATGGCTTCAGCTCACTAATCTCAAACCAAGAAGTACACATTTCCCCCCTTCTTGTTTCCATTTTTGGCAAGGACAGCCATGAAAGGCTGTGAATCTTAAGGAGAACCAGGAGAGGAGAACCAGCTCGTTCACCTCTGTCTGAGGGGTTGTTTCCCACTCAAAATGCCCCTGAGCTTCTTTTCATCCTACGGCAAAATCCACATTCTGCAGGTGGAAATGCAGTTGAGGGACGGGTTATGAACCCGATCCGTTCCGGCTCGCAGTTCGTAACCCGAAACCGCCATTTTGCACATGCGCAAAACGCTATTTTCGCTATTTTTGCGCATGCGCAAATCGTGCGTGCCGCTTCTGCGCATGCGCGCACGGCGAAAATACTTCCGGGTTTGCGCAGTTCGTAACCCGAGTTGTTCGTAACCCGAGGTGTTCGCAACCCGAGGTACGACTGTATATATATAAATGTAAAATGTCCATGTTTGTGTGTCTCCTCTTTTCTCTGAAACCGCTTGACCGATTGCATTGAAATTTGGACACAACGTCACATGTGAATACGCGAGTGTTTGTATACACTTTGCATACACAGATGTCACACCTGTGGCAGGTAAAACTGTTTTTCGGAAACACAACTCAACACAGCTCAATCTATTGGGCGTTGACGTAACAGACGCTATACTACATGCATCAGACAGCGGAGGCTGCTAGGAGCGACTACCCGGCAGCTCCTTCTTCGAGGGCGGGGGCTGGATCCTGATGTCAGCGAACACAACATGCTGTAACTGCCACCACGGCGACTCCTGCTCCAAGGGCAATGGCTAGATCCTGCCCCTTGGCCCACCGGGACCATGAGGTATATTAGGGGGGGAGAGGGACTATCAGGAGAGAGTGGGCAGCTCCTACTCCGAGGCCAATGCCCAGATCCTACCCCTTCGACCGCCGGGCCATGCCAGGAACATCAACTATACGAGGGGGGGAGAGGGAACACCGGCAGATAGTGGAGAACTCCTGTTCCAAGGCCGATGGCCGGATCCTGCCCCTTCACCTGCCTGCCCCGCCGGGAGCATGAGGTCTGCAAGGGGGGGAGAGGGGATGCCGACGGAGAGTGCAGGAGACCCATGGCTTTCGGGGACCCTCAATGGGTCGGGACGGGGTGGGGGGATTTACAAAATACCCCTTGGGGGACTGTGAAGTGGGGGCCAAGGGGGGCCTTCTCTACTTTCAATACAACCCTCCTATATGTGTCTTAACTACAAATGAAACGCATGGGGTGGGGGGTGACGTCACGGGGGGAATATGATGTCACGCGCCAGCGGCAACAGAGGGAGGGGTGTCGTTACGGTACATCTGTCCTGGGAAGCGGGGGCCCTGACGGAGCCACAGCAACGCGTGGCCGGGTACAGCTAGTCAATAATAAAAGTGGAAAAGGCTATACGGGTGGCATGTCATTTGGGTTTCGGGGAGAAAAAAAAAGGAATGGGAAAGTCCAGCTCTCACTGTGGTGATAATCCTGTGCCCAGGATGTACAACAAACAACTGTTTTCAGGGCACAACTCATTTTTATGGTTGTAAGTTGTTTAAAATTGTTTTTAATATTGTTTTAATGCCGTAACCCAACCTAGGACCTTAGGTTGAAGGGCAGGGAATAAATCAACAATGATGATAATAATAGAATTAAAATCCAGGTTTATACCTGGTTTTACAGACAGGGTGACCTCTTTTGCCTTCAAGTTCCCATGTAACAGGAGACCTCCTTGAGAGGGACTGATCCACCCTCATCTCTAACACCGTGCCAAAAAGAATCCAAAACTAGTGCTTAGGAAACGTTTCTAGTAATATGAATTGTGCAAATATTCTGCGTGTCATATTATTGTTAGTGGAATATGTGTATATTAACTGCAACGGTCTTTTCCCCCAGCAAGCTCTGACAGGAGTGAGATGGTATTGGAACGGAAACGTTTCTAGCAATTCACATTGTGCCTAGTAACAAATGTCTTGTGTGTCGTATTATTATTACTGTCGTCATCATCATTATTATCAGTGCAATACTTGTATATTTACTGCAATGGTCTCCCCCCCCCCCGGCAAGCATGGACAGCGGGGCATGAGATGGCATGGAGGCAAGAACGCAGGTGGGTTAGGAGCCCGGGGGGGGGGGGGAGAGAGAGAGAGAGAGAGAGCTGGGCAGGGCAAGACACACTATCCACAGCCTCTTGCCCATTTAAACAGTTTGCTTTACCTGGAGAGACTAGAAGTGTGCTTTCTCTACGATTTAAAGCTGGGGTCAGCAAACTTTTTCAGCAGGGGGCCAGTCCACTGTCCCTCAGACCTTGTGGGAGGCCGGACTATTTTTTTTGGGGGGGGGCGGGGAATTAATGAATTCCTATGCCCCACAAATAACCCAGAGATGCATTTTAAATAAAAGGACACATTCTACTCATGATTCCCAGACCGTCCGCGGGCTGGATTTAGAAGTCGATTGGGCCGCATCTGGCCCCCGGGCCTTAGTTTGCCTACCCATGATTTAAAACCTGGAGTCCTGATGAGAACATAGGATGTGCTTGACTTGAGCTCCAGCTAGCACAAAATGGCACGAGTGTGTCAGCTGAGAAGTCCCTGAAGAGGCCGGATAACTCAGGCTAGAACTGATTTGTATGCAGATATGTCCTTATTTAGCCTCTGGCAGCTCCTGCCTTAGCATTGCTAATAATTACTTGCTTCTTCCATAGCTCCCCCAACCTAGCCTTGCATTCCTGGCCATCTGTAATTTACATGCAAAGTGGTTTGGTGCCTGAGTATTTTTATATCCTTCCCCTCCTCCAGACAGGACACCAGTTGGATTTCCTTCTGGTTTTACTATTTTACTTATTTTACAGTGAAATGGCCTTAGGTAAAGGTAAAGGGACCCCTGACCATTAGGTCCAGTTGTGACCGACTCTGGGGTTGCGCGCTCATCTTGCATTATTGGCTGAGGGAGCCGGCGTATAGCTTCCAGGTCATGTGGCCAGCATGACAAAGCCTCTTTTGGTGAACCAGAGCAGCACATGGAAACGCCGTTTACCTTCCCGCTGTAGCGGTTCCTATTTATCTACTTGCACTTTGACGTGCTTTCGAACTGCTAGGTTGGCAGGAGCTGGGACCGAGCAACGGGAGCTCACCCCGTTGCAGGGATTCGAACCGCCGACCTTCTGATCAGCAAGCCCTAGGCTCAGTGGTTTAACCACAGCGCCACTGGGAAATGGCCTTCCTTTGTTATAAAAAGGGTGAGGGGGAAGTGAGCAATTGACCTCTCCTCAAGTATGGGCAGAAATTGACTTAATTAAGAGGCGATTCTGAACTTGCCCTTGAACCGTGCTGAACAAAGGCTGAGCCCACAAAGAGAAAACTGTAGGTCTGGCATTGAAATGGCACGATATTCTTTTTAAAAGGGTCACAAATTGGGTCAGAGAAAGCGCAACGGTTTGACAACAAAGTTCTGTGGGCTCCATTAAAAACACAGCAAAAAAAGGATTGCAAGGGCTAACTTGGAAGCAATTTGTAAACCTTAAGGGGTGTGTTATATATCATTAATTCCATTCTTGAAAATGTGCCCCCTCCCATAGAATTCCCATAAACTGAACCATGCTTCCATATGAGAGATAGGGAGGGAGGGAGGGAGGGAGATGAGTTAGTTGAACACTCAAGGCACTTTGTGACTGCAGATCTTCAACCTGCTCCTTTATAGGAGTGCCTGCTATTTGTTTCTCCTCTCCCTAAGCAAATATTACAAAACAACAACATCAACACTCCTAAATCTCCAGTGTCCTGTTCTCCCCTAAAAACCAAAACCTAGGAGTGATGGCCACTTCCTTAACTTCTCAGCACTTGAAGGTGTTATAAGAGTTAAAAGAGGTCTTTCTCCGGGAGGGAGCCTGGACCTCCGGCAGAGCACAATTGAAAGCCCTTACCGCCTAGTAAAATGACAGAGACCAGGCCAGAATTATAGTGAAAAGCAAGTTTATTAAAAGCTCTTGCAACAGGGTGCTCCCCCCCCACACACACACACAGGAAGGGGAGAGAGAGACCCAGAACAAAGGTTTAGTTACAGGTAGGTAGCTGTGTTGGTCTGAGTCGAAACAAAATAAAAAAATACCTTCAATAGCACCTTAAAGACCAACTAAGTTTTTATTTTGGTATGAGCTTTCGTGTGCATGCACACTTCTTCAGATACCAGAACAAAGGTGTGCAAGCTCTTATATAGAAAATTTTAATTGCCTGTCCTGGAGTCCGAGACCGCTCCCAGAAACATCATAGATACATCACAAAAAAGGCGGTCTACAACAGAAATCTGAGTGGCTTGTTTTTATCCTGCCTGGTCATTTGACTGGATTACCTGGGGAGCCTGGCCAGTCTTTTGTAATGATAAATACTTAGTTCCTAAGTCAGGTCACACCCTATTCATAGCTTAAATGTGCCCTTGAGACAGGATTTGTGAGGGGAAAGACAATGGGGAGGTTTCCCACTTTGACCTTGCAGAGAAATATTTGAGGTCAATTTGTTCAGGACTTTTTTTCTGTGAAGTTTCAGACATGTGGTTTATATATACAGTTATGAACATTTATCTCATATATATATATATATATATATATATATATACACACACTAAAATTCTTATAACAATGGCTTGCACAAAATAATATGGCACCCAGTTGTAATAATAATAATAATAATAATAATAATAATAATAATAATAATAATAGTAATTTTATTATTTATACCCCGCCCATCTGGCTGGGTTTCCCCAGCCACTCTGGGCGGCTTCCAACCGAATATTAAAACAGTACAGAATTAAACATTAAAAACTTCCCTAAACAGGGCCGCCTTCAGTTTTCTTCTAAAAGTAAAATAGTTACTTATTGCCAGTTAGGTTTGCCAGATCAGTAGCATCCCAGACTCTGAGATTTAAGGGTCCAAACTTTAGGCCTACGAGTGATGTCACAAGAGCAATCCCCCCCCCCTTTGCGTTCCTTCCCACCACTGAGCCCTGGAAATGGAGATAATTTGGGAGAGGGGAGAATGGAGCGGATGAGGGCAGGACCCCCTCCCCACAGTCTATGCAATAATTTGCAGCTGGCTCCTGCCAGACTGAATCTTGCAAGCTGCATGGAGAGCCTTCTAGATAGATAGATAGATAGATGGATAGATATATAGGTACTCTCACCTCCTCCCCCCCCCCTTGCCACTTGGAGGTGGCCAGATAATCCTGGAGACTGCAGGTCCACCCTGGAGGTCTGGGTAACACCCAGCACTTGTGCAATTCATGGTCAAACAGCCCTCGACTGACACTGCAACTAGTGTGTCGTCACAGAGTCATGTTAACATGCTGAGAATGTCAACCAGCAAGTAGAGGGAGAGGAAAGTTCAGTTGTTCAGTTGTTGAACTTGGGGGAAGAGCCGCGCAACTGTTTTTGCCAGGTCCTCGCCTCCAAAGTCGCCTCTCAAGCTCTGCTGCTTTTTTAGCTGCCAAAATCGGGCACAGTGGATATGGATTGACAATTGACAATCATTTCCTTTTTCGCTGGAAACAGAATTCAACCTTGTTCATTCATTCAACCACGCTTTTTTGGTTGTATGGCTTGACCCAGAGAGCAATAGACTTGCTCAGAAGGATATGTCAATAATGAAGGGGTGGTTCTTTGAAACACTAGCATCTCCCTTGCTTTTTTTTAATGTAAAAGCTCTTCTTTTAAAAAAGAAATGCACTGGTTGAGCCAAAAGGAGACACCTTTTTCATAATATTCGTGAATGCCTTGTGAACAGTTTTTAAAAAATAAAATTCTGCAGCTAAGGTACAGTTGACAATCGTTGAGTAGCCTGCTGTCTCCATCAACATTTATCCATAGTTGCCTCCATGGAATTAGTAAGCAGATCCTCTATTTGAACATATTGTACCCACCTGTTTGAGTTTTCGTATCAGTAATGCCTTTGTCTGTCACATTCTCCAGTCTGGCAGCCCCAGAGACACTCTCCTTAAGCAAACATGTCAGAAGGCTTATTGTTCTCTAGGTAAGTTAGGTAAAAACTTTCCATAATAAATAACTAGACCTAACAAAGACACTAGTATTAATTCCTGGGCATCATTCCCTCCTTTCAACTACTGTCCTTTCTGCTTGAAGACACAACCCAAAGATTCTGTCCAGTATTCAAAAGTCCTATTTCTGTTCTGCCTTTCAATATACGGTAACATTTCCAAGCAGCGTTTTCTCTGTTTCAGCTTAACTTCCAAAAACCATTTTAAGACCTATTCAAAGGCTCCTCCTGTTTAAATAAGATACAGTGGTACCTTGCTAGACGAATGCCCTGCTAGACGAATTTTTCGCTAGACGAATGGGTTTTGCGATCGGAGGTTGCCTCGCAAGACGAATTCATTTTGTGAAAAATTTGTCTAGCGGATCGCGGTTTGCCATAGGAATGCATTGAAATTCAATTAATGCGTTCCTATTGGCAAAAAAAAATCAATGCATTCCTATGGGATTCGCAAGATGAATTTTTCGCAAAACGAATTGACTCTCAGAACGGATTAAATTCGTCTTGCGAGGCACCACTGTACTTGGTTTGAGGAGCTCTTTGTTGTACAGTAACTTCTAAAGCCTAGTTGATAGGCCTCAAAACCTTAAAAGTAAAACATTTTAAAGCAATATCAAAAATTAAATTCCTTAGTTTTCTGTATTTTACATACAGAAACCTCAGAGCAGCTGAAGAACTGAACTGATTGTTGCAAGAAAAAAACAAAAACAGTACGGTAGCAATTCTAAGGCTTAACTGTGCTTTTTGGTTGTGTAGAAACCAGAGGAATCTGTACGAACAGATTAGACTCAAGTAGCATACCTATGCCTGTTGTCTTTGTCCATGGAGTTTTCCTGGCAGGGATACTGGAGTGGCTTGCCAGTTCCTTCTCCAGGTGGATCACATTTAGTCAAAACTCTCCACTATGATCTGTCCATCTTGGGTGGCCCTGCATGGCATAGCTCATAGCTTCTCTGAGTTATTCAAGCCCCTTTGCCACGACAAGGCAGTGATCCATGAAAGGCTGGACTGGATTAATCCCAAAACGGAATTAAGATTGCCGGAAGAAATATCAACAACCTCAGATATGCTGATGACACAACCTTGATGGCAGAAAGTGAGGAGAAATTAAAGAACCTTTAAATGAGGGTGAAAGAGGAGAGGGCAAAATATGGTCTGAAGCTCAACATCAAAAAAACTAAGATCATGGCCACTGGTCACATCACCTCTTGGCAAATAGAAGGGGAAGAAATGGAGGCAGTGAGAGATTTTTACTTTCTTGGGTTCCATGATCACTGCAGGTGGTGACAGCAGTCCCGAAATTAAAAGACGCCTGCTTCTTGGGAGAAAAGCAATGACAAACTTAGACAGCATCTGAAAAAGCAGAGACATCACCTTGCCAACAAAGGTCCGTATAGTTAAAGCTATGGTTTTCCCAGTAGTGATGTATGGAAGTGAGAGCTGGACCATCAAGAAGGCTGATCGCCGGAGAATTGATGCTTTTGAATTATGGTGCTGGAGGAGACTCTTGAGAGTCCCATGGACTGAGAGAAGATCAAACCTATCCATTCTGAAGGAAATCAGCCCTGAGTGCTCACTGGAAGGACAGGTCCTGAAGCTGAGGCTCCAATACTTTGGCCACCTCATGAGAAGAGAAGACTCCCTGGAAAAGACCCTGATGTTGGGAAAGATTGAGGGCACTAGGAGAAGGGGACGACAGAGGCCGAGATGGTTGGACATTGTTCTCGAAGCCACCAACATGAGTCTGACCAAACTGCGGGAGGCAGTGGAAGACAGGAGTGCCTGGCGTGCTCTGGTCCATAAGGTCACAAAGAGTCGGACACGACTAAACGACTAAAGAACAACAACAAGCATACCTATCTCTTCCCAAAGCCAGCAGGTTGGGCCAAAGCCAGCAGTCCAACTTTAAAAGGGTGGGGTGGGGGGATGGAGGACCCTAACATCAGCATCTGAGTTATTCACTCCTCCTGCGGCTATTTCACACCCTCCAGATGGGTTATTTGTTTCGGTTATGTTCTGGTCAATCAGGTAAAGGGACAGCTGTCCCCAGGCCTACCTCTGGTTTGCCAAATCTAGGCAATGCTTACATTTGTAGGCAGCAAAAAAAAAGTCTGCCGTAGGAGTCAGCTCAGCCTTTTCTGAGTGGAAACTGCATGTATATACGGCTTCCACTCCGCAGGGAACACAGACACTCCCCTTCTGTTTGCAAAGCCAGCAGCCCTGTATTATGGCAAGGCACCAGGCTGACATGTGAGCTGCTGTTGGGTGTTCTGGTCCGTGGGCAGAACGAGCTCTGCCAGCGGCACGATCTGTTCCAGGTCAGTCGCTCAACGCGAAGGATGCAGGATGGGCAGGGCAGGCCAGTTACGCAAGTCCTCTCCCGGACGGCTCACATTTCACGGCCTCCCTGCCAAGTAAAAGAAACAAGCGGCGGCGTAACAGGCTATAGGGAACAGCTCTATAGGCAGGTGCTGTTATGTCACTGCACGCTGGGGAGCTCGTTCCGGCCCAGATATGTGACACCCTGCTACGCAAGGGGGGGCCCCTAGTGTTGCTCCATCCACTTTGCTGGCCTTCGCACAACAGCAAGAGTGTGACATATAAACACTGCATATTAGTGGGGGCTGGGGGATGTGATCTTGCAGCGAGGGGAGGGGAGGGGTAGGGTAGCAGGTAGCTGTGCTCTTTGTAAAACCACAGAAGACAGAAGCAACAAGAAAAAGAAAGTTCATAAACTGGAGGGAGCGCCTTGATGGTCGCCTTTGATCCTTTTTGTGGGTTGATAAGCATATCTGGGCTTATTGCAAAACAGGAGAGTACCCGACCAGCGAAGAATTGTTTCAAATGTACAAAGGGGGGGGGAGTTCACAGGATGAGGGGCAGAGAGAAGAAGTAAAATATAAGGTATATAAGGACCTCTGAGCGGTTAAGTCCAGTCAAAGGCGACTATGGGGTTGCGGCGCTCATCTGGCCTTCAGGCCGAGGGAGCCGGCGTTTGTCCACAGATAGCTTTCCGGGTCATGTGGCCAGCATGACTACACCACGGGACCCCATGGCAAGTGCCAGAGCGCATGGAAACTTTATTTTCTACTTGCACTGTGATGCTTTTGAACTGCTAGGTTGGCAGGAGCTGGGACAGAGCAACGGCAGCTCACCCCGTCGCGGGGATTTGAACCACCGACCTTCTGATCAGCAAGCCCAAGAGGCTCAGTGGTTTAGACCACAGCGCCACCCGCGTCCCTTCTAAACTGCATCAGAGGCATATCCAAGAGGCACCCATGCCACTTGCGGACCCACGTTTCACGCAGCGCTGGCCAATTAGAGAACAGCAAAACCCCAGGGATGGATAACTGAGCTTTTGCCATTGCTGCTTCCCTCCTTCAAGTATTTGTCTTGCTTTCCAGAAAGCACCCTCATCCAAGTTAAAGGGTCAAATGGGGTATGATGGCAGCCTAGGGAACTTTGACATGACTGGTCTCACGACATCTGGGCAGTTTTATCCTAAAGTACCTCCTATGTTTCGTGTTCCAATCCATGCATACGACATACTCTTACCATGCCAATAAAGGAGGTGGATTGATTGATTGACGTGGCTGGTCTACCTCCAGAGGCAGTTGGGGGAGGAAGAGAGCAGATGAGGTTGCTGCTGTTGTTTACCTTTCCTTCTACTGCTGTAATAACGGTCACAAGACAGAGCTCTCTTGATGGATGTGCCTTAACATCGCTGAGCAATCTTGTTAGATGCAACAGCTAGTTATTCTAGGAGCAAGTACAGGCAAATGCCTGCCTGCAAGGGGAAGATTTCAAGAGCTCCTGAAACTAGGGGATAAAGATGCTGCTTGCCCGCTGCCCCAGTCTGCACACCAATGTTACGCTGTCTCCTTATGCCTTCTGTAACGGAATAGCCCTAGTATGGAAGATTTATTGCACCCTGGATTAGAAAGAGTTAATCCATCTCCAACTTAACGGACAGCGCATCTTTTGGAGGCGGGATGGTTCCAGGTTCAAAAGAGGAGGGGATAGCCCCGTTTGGAGAGGGAGAGGGGGAGTGTGGCGACAAAGGAGGGAAGGAGAAGGGTGTGAAGTGAGGTTAGTGGTGGCTAGGGTTAACTTGGAGTTAACTTGGAGTTAAAGTTTGACAGAGTTAGTGTACAACTGTAACTAAGTTTGTAACCTTATGAATCGTTAAGAAAAGAAAGAAAAACTGTGTTCTCAAGAAAATAAAATTCATCTTTGTTGTGCCAAGGAGAATCGTCTCAGTTGTTCCAGCAGCGTATCAAAACTTGCAGAGGTGGAGACTCAGAAGAGGGCAAAACTTACCTTAGGGAAAAGGGGGGATAGTTTTGTGTCACACAAAAGGGGCAATAGGGTGAAAACCTAGAGTGCCACAAATTTGCCAAGGTGAAAAGGCAAACTGATACAGTGGGGATCCTAGCTGAGTGGGGGGGGGGGGACCCTTTACTGTAGGCAAGAGGTTGTTCATTTAAGTAGCCCCGAGTTTTTATGAGATCAGGCCACGAAAGCTGGAATTAGACTCTCATTACTAAGAAGCCCAGAAGTAGTGAGGGGTTTATTGTAAGGCAAAAGGAGTTGAGTGGGGGATTGCTCCACCCCCTGGACCCCTTCGTCTCATAATTTATCGACAGCATCGGAGTTTCGTTACACCTTCCTTCTAACTCCCGAATGTTATATTTGGAGATGGGGAAAAGATAATGCTCAGCAACAGCAACAGGAGCCCCCACCTTTCATGGTTCCACCTGCAATACCTCAATCTATGCATCTAGGTGCTATCAAAGCACAGAACGGAAGTCATCAGTACCACCAAAACTGCGTCACAGTTAAGAGATGCGTAACACCCTCGTCATAGGGGCAGAACAATGATCCATCCAGCCTCTGAAGGTAATCTGATCTGCATGCTTGCATTCAAACAAACAAACAAACAAAAAGGATTTCTGCACAGCTTAGCAAGCAAGTTAGTCAAAGGTCAACCTGGTTGGTGCTGATAACGCCAGGGTTGCAGGTTTTATCCCCATCTGGGACAGCTGCAAATTCCTGTGTTCCAGAGGGTTGGACTAGATGGCTCTAAGGGTTTCTTCCAAGTCTGTGATTCTGTCATTCCTCTACCGTACGGAAATCCAAAGCAGAAAGGATGATGGGGTGTCAACTTTCAGCTTAACATTTGCCCAAAGGCTACAGACATCCAGTTTTCTATTTGGTTAGTGTATTATGTTATTTTAAGAGGCCGTAACATAGTGACTGTCCATTTGATTCTGACCAAACTGATGTCTGGTTACAGCCAGGACCCCAAAAAGATGTGCCACACTGGTTTTAAACATACCTGCCCACTTACAGCTGAGCAGTGGAAATGTACCAAATTATCCAGGAAATTATTCTGGCTCCACCTTTCGAGTGCAGAGCTTTGTGGTTCCTGAAGAGCCTTCTGCAATTCACAGAGCATATTGAGAAATCTTTCCTTGTTTTATCTGGCAAACATCAAACTTCTCTAGGGGAGAATTACCACAGTTTTCTGATTCTTTTGGGGGAAAGATCACATGTGAACTCCCTGAGGGCACTCTTGAACCCCAGTGAGTAATCTGTATTCCTGGATGCATATTCACAATCACTTTTCTTTTCTTTTGCAAATTGCAGAATCAAATGAATTGCTGCAGGGTGTGTCCCTCATTCCCCATTTCTATGGAAGGGCGTGCTGAATTCTTGGGAACACTTGCTTGAACAAGTGTTTGTGAACTATACCTTACAGCACAATCCTATGTTTACAGATGTAAGATAAGACCCTTAAGTAAGCAGCTTTAATCAGTTTCATCGTTGGAATCTATCTGTAGATTCACAGGTTTTGTCCTATAAACAGGGTGGCAAGGACAATAATTTGGTCTGTTGCCAATTTTTCTTTTATTGCAGAATATTCTGCCGTGTCCATTCCGTGTACATGGTGATGACCAAAGATGATGCTTGTGCATTTCTTCTCCCGTTCCAAAATTCAGTGAAAGAAATATTCTAATCTTTCAAGGGGAGAGGAAAGTACTGCTCTCCAATAAATTATTGTACTTCATGGGAGTAAAATGTTCCAGTATCCATTGGCAGGAATGAGTGAATGTTTGCTAGATTGTGCCAACTGCATAAATGTAGGAGTTTTTCTTCTTTAAGAAAACAAAATAAAATAAAAGCTGCTGACTGACATGGCAGTACATACCTTTCTAAAATGAATAGTTCTCCTTCCAGTCATGCAATCATTTGCTGGCCTTTGCTACAGTTAATTAATTCTCACTATCACCTTTGTATCTCATCCCTCTCAAGAAAGTGAACATGGGGTAATCTCAGGTTAGGCAGAGAGGTAAAGATGGGCTTGCCGATCAGAAGGTCGACGGTTCGAATCCCTGCGACGGGGTGAGCTCCCGTTGCTCGGTCCTGCCAACCTAGCAGTTCGAAAGCACGTCAAAGTGCAAGTAGATAAATAGGTACCGCTCTGGCGGGAAGGTAAACGACGTTTCCATGTGCTGCTCTGGTTCGCCAGAAGCGGCTTTATCAAGCTGGCCACATGACCTGGAAGCTGTACGCCGGCTCCCTTGGCTAGTAAAGCAAGATGAGCGCCGCAACCCCAGAGTCGGTCACAACTTGACCTAATGGTCAGGGGTCCTTTTTTTTTAAGGTGCTACTGGAAGGAATTTTTTTATTTTGTTTCGACTACGACAGACCAACACGGCTACCTACCTGTAACTAATACATTAAAGGTAAGCTGAAATTTGGCCCTTCATAACCGGAAAGGGGTGATTCAACAACCCTCGAGAAATGAGGCAAGAGCTTTCAGATTTGCATGTGCACACTCTCTCACACCCTTGCCAAGCCAGCAACAGACAATACCAGGGAACAGTCTTAAAGAGTAGAGGAGTCGTTTTTGTACTTACTATGGCTGCAGGGCAAGGGACCCAGGTGGCGCTGTGGGTTAAATCACAGAGTCTAGGGCTTGCTGATCAGAAGGTCGGCGGTTCGAATCCCTGCAACGGGGTGAGCTCCCGTTGCTTGGTCCCAGCTCCTGCCAACCTAGCAGTTCGAAAGCACGTCAAAATGCAAGTAGATAAATAGGGACTGCTCCGGCGGGAAGGTAAACGGCGTTTCCGTGTGCTGCTCTGGTTCTCCAGAAGCAGCTTTGTCATGCTGGCCACATGACCCGGAAGCTGTCTGCGGAGAAACGCTGGCTCCCTCGGCCTATAGAGCGAGATGAGCGCTGCAACCCCAGAGTCGGACACGACTGGACCTGATGGTCAGGGGCCCCTTTACCTTTACCTTTATGGCTGCAGGGCAAGAGGGAATTCAGGCATTAAAGGAGGAAATGAAGATAGGAGGAAATGCAAAACCCTGCTCAGGTTTTGCAGCAACCCAATCCACAGCCCAGTTAAACTGTAGCACTGGGATTTAAAGTCATGTTTGCTCCACTAAAACCAAATCAACCTACTGGTAAATTAAAATGCTGCAGTTAATGGAGCTGATTACAGTGGAACCTCAGTTTTCGAACGTAATCCCTTCCGGAAGACGGTTCGGCTTCCAAAACGTTTGAAAATTGAGGATCAATGGACTGGCTGCAAAGTCAATGGAGGGGAAATGAAAAACATGCCTCGGAAGCCGTTTGACTTCCGAGAAACGTTCAAAAACTGGAGCAATTACTTCCGGGCTTTCCGCGTTTAGGAACCGAAATGTTCGAGAATGGAGCCTTTGGTTTATTAAACAATCTATGGCTTTTGAACTGTGTTGAAGGGGGGTGTTATTGTCTTACCTCTTATGATGTTTTTGTGTTTTTATGCTGTAAACCACCCTGTGAAGGGCAGAATATAAAGTTATTAAAGAATAGTAGTCGTAGCCAGTGATAGCCTTATGCTTCATGAATCTGTCTAATCCTCTTTTAAATCCCTGTAGGGTGGGGGCCATCACTACCTCTTGTGGGAGTGAGTTCCATAGTCTAACGCCTTCCTTTTATCTGTCCTGAATCTTCCAGCATTCAACCTCATCGGATACCCATGAGTTCTGGTGCTACAAGAGAGGGAGAATAACTTTTCTTTCTTTCCACTTTCTCCATACCACATAAATTTATACAGTTGTGACATGTCACCTCTTACCCTTTTCTCTAAACTAAAAATCCCCAGGTGCTGCAACCTTCTTCCTCATAGGGGGAATTGCTCCAATATATAAGAGAACTACAATATCTTGTAATCAGTTTTAGGCACTTATCAACATCTGTTTTCATGAAAATTTGGGAATAACCTATACGTTTAAATGACAGATTTTTTTTTAAAAAAATGTTAAAAAGTAGGAACTTTTCACATAGATATTTACCAAGCAAGACCTAAATATTTACAAGTAACCAAAATACATTCCAAATTACCTAATCATACCACAACTTTTTAACCACAACCACTGAGCCTAGGGCTTGCTGATCAGAAGGTCAGCTGTTCGAATCCCTGTGACGGGGTGAGCTCCCGTTGCTTGGTCCCAGCTCCTGCCAACCTAGCAGTTCGAAAGTACGTCAAAATGCAAGTAGATAAATAGGAACCGCTACAGCGGGAAGGTAAACGGCGTTTCCGTGTGCTGCTCTGGTTCGCCAGAAGTGGCTTTGTCATGCTGGCCACATGACCTGGAAGCTATACGCTGGGTCCCTCGGCCAATAATGCGAGATGAGCGCGCAACCCCAGAGTCGGTCATGAGTGGACCTAATGGTCAGGGGTCCCTTTACCTTACCACAACTTTTTAACACCCCTCAAAGCAGGATTTTTAAAGACGAAAAATTCAACACGCCCTATTGCTCCATTCTCTGGTTCATTTGGGTTGCCCTTGTCTGAATTTGTGCTTCCTGTTCATGTCTAGACAGGAATTGCCATGTTATATGTGTATAGCTTGCCTGGAATTGCATGGAGGTACTTAAGGCATTCTTTTTCTGACTGTGTTCCAAACCCTCTCAACTCTACATACAGTTTGCCTATGCCAGGCAGAGTTGTTGCTTGGGCAGTCCAGAACATGCCTTCCCTTTCCCACGGACTTAATAAGTGCTTTCCCTTAAGTCCCACAGACTTAATAAGTGCTTTTGCTGGAACACCCAGAACTAGGGCTTATGGTTACATAAATATACAGATTATCTGAACCATTATTTTATCACCAGGGTCTATTCAATGAACGAGACAACTTTCGGACTCTCCAGAGCAGGCCCGTCCTAGCCATAGAGGCTAGTGGCGTGGAGAACCACGGTGCCGGGCGCTGGAGGGCGCTGGAAGGGCGCCAAGTGAGCGCAGGGTTCCGGCGATCTGGCCAGGACTGCGCTCCTCCTCCGAGGACTCCACGCTGCGCCTCCTCGTTTCCCCAGCACTGGGTTCCGCTCAGTTGAGCTTTGCCACCAGCGCGCGCACAGCGCTCAAGCAGCTCTTGCTGGTCCCGCGGTGCGCGCACTGGTGGCGAAGCTTGACTGAGCGGAACCCAGCGCTGGGGAAACGACCCTCCCACTGCTGCCGCGGTCCGCTTGGCACTCCCGGGCCCTTGGAGAGGCTCTGGAGGGGGGCGCTGGATGGGCTTAAGATGGCCCTGCTCCAGAGGGTCTATCTGAGCTAGCTGATTTGATTTATTATTATTATTATTATTATTATTATTATTATTATTATTGGTTGATTTATTAAATTTATATACTGCCCTTCATCCAAAGATCTCAGGGCAGTAACGGTCAGGGGGACTCCTTACAGGGACTCTCCCCCAGTCATCCTGACCAGCACTTCACCCAGTGACAGCACTAGCAGCGGGTTAGGAGGAGGGAATGAGGAATGGAGCGGGGTGGAGAGAGGGCTCCAAGACGTGTCAGAGCCTCGACACTGACCCAGCTGGCCAGAGGAGGAAGAACAGGGCAGCGAGGGGCCGGAGCCTCCACAAAGCTCCAGCCATAGGAACGCAGCCCCTTCCGGCGCCCAATTGAGGCACGCGCCCACACGCAGGGCTAGGGGGAGGCGCTTTGGGGTGCCCAGCCCCAGGCTTTTATGCTGGTCCAAGACGCGACGGGAGCCATTGCCGGGTTCTGAATCGGACTAGGCAGTCATGTTTCCTGATATCTCTGCACTGTAAATAATATGCACAATAAAACTCTGAAAGACAGAGTGGACTCGAGCGTCTTTACTCGAGAGTAGCCGCAACAATCCCCTGACAGTAACAAAAAAAAATAATTAAAACAAAACAAAACAATAACCCCCCCTCCCACAAACACATTTACCAGTAAAAGGCCATGGAATATAAAACCACACTCTCCAAGTGTTCCTATTTTCCAGGGACAATCCTGAATTTGCAAAAGCCGTCCTGGTTTCTAATTTGACCCCACTTTTCCTTAGGTTAGGATGTCCCCATTTTCATTGGAGAAATAATAATAAGAATAAGAATAAGAATAAGAATAAGAATAAATTTTTATTTATACCCCGCCCTCCCCAGTCAAAAACCGGGCTCAGGGCGGCTGACACCAACAGAATTACAATAAAACATAAAAACAATTAATTAAAATACAGATTAAAATACAGTATTAAAATTTAAAGTGCAGCCTCATTTCAAGTAGTCCATAAATCCAAGCCATGAGGGAGGGAAACACAGGGGTCAGGCTGAGTCTAACCCAAAGGCCAGGCGGAACAGCTCTGTCTTGCAGGCCCTGCGGAAAGATGACAAATCCCGCAGGGCCCTGGTCTCCTGGGAAAGAGCGTTCCACCAGGTTGGGGCCAGTACTGAAAAGGCCCTGGCTCTAGTAGAGGCCAATCTAGCCATCTTATGACTCGGGATCTCCAGAATATTAATATTTGTGGACCTTAAGGTCCTACGTGGGGCATACCAGGAGAGGCGGTCCCGTAGGTACGAGGGTCCCAAGTCGCATAGGGCTTTAAAGGTCAAAACCAGCACCTTAAACCTGATCCTGTACTCCACCGGGAGCCAGTGCAGCTGGTAAAGCACTGGATGAATGTGATCCCGCGGCCGGGACCCTGTAAGGAGCCTCGCCGCGGCATTCTGCACCCGCTGGAGTTTCTGGGTCAGCTTTAAGGGCAACCCTGCGTAGAGCGAGTTACAATAGTCAAGCCTGGAGGTGATCGTCGCATGGATCACAGTGGCCAGATCGGGGCGAGAGAGCTAAGGGACCATGCAAATGTTTTGCCATGCAAATGTTGGAGGGTATGGATTTATGTGACTCCCAAGCCAAAGAGACAAGTAATTATACAACCTTTAGAAGACATCTGAAGGCAACCCTGTATAGGGATGTTTTTTAAAGTTTAATGTTTTATTATGTTTTTACATATGTTGGAAGCCACCCAGAGTGGCTGGGACAACCCAGTCAAATGGATGGGATATAATAATGATAGTAGTAGTAGTAAATAGGACATCCTTATTTTCATCGGAAGGACCAGGTGCGCAGCCTGGGAGTCATTTTGGACTCACAGCTTTCCATGGAAGTGCTGGTCATTTCTCTGCGATAGCTAGTCTGGCGACTGGGAGTGGCCACCGAGACCATATAACACCAGTCCTGAAAGACCTACGGTACATTGGCTCCCAGTACGTTTCCGAGCACAATTCAAAGTCTTGGTGCTGACCTTTAAAGCCCTAAACAATCTCAGCCCAGTATACCTGAAGGAGCGTCTCCACCCCCATCATTCAGCCCGGACACTGAGGTCCAGCTCCGGGGGCCTTCTGGCGGTTCTCTCACTGCGAGAAGTGGAGTTACAGGAAACCAGGCAGAGGGCCTTCTCAGTAGCGGCGCCTGCCCTGTAGAACGCCCTCCCATCAGATGTCAAGGAAATAAACAACTATCTGACTTTTAGAAGACATCTGAAGGCAGCCCTGTTTAGGGAAGTTTTTTATGTTTGGTGTTTTTAATATTCTGTTGGTAGCTGCTCAGGGTGGCTGGGGAAACCCAGCCAGATGGGCGGGGTATAAATAATAATTTTTTATTATTAAACGTTGGAGGTTATGAAATCATTCATTTGGTCATGAATGCCTTGCCTGTCTTCAGCTTCCTATGTGTTTGTCTTGTTCCTTAGGATTTGTACATTTGCTGGACGGCCTTTTCACCAGTTTTAACTCGTTGAGCAGGCAGACTTGTCGAGCAGGCAAGCAGACATGTTGCACATGGGCAGAAGCGCAGCTGCAGGCAGTGTGAACATGTTTGTGTGGCTGGAAGGAGCTGCGGGCAGTGCAGGTTTTGCTCTTGTGAGCAATTCGCAGAGCTCAGCTGTGTTTTCTCCCCGCTGACCTCAACACTGATGGGCGCAACCGGCATGTTTGTGTAACCAGCATGGAGGCTCCAGGTGGCAAGCAAAAGAAGACGGATGGGGAAGGCGAGACGCTGCTCTCTCAGCCTCTCCGCTTAAGTCTCCTCCTTGATCTAAAGGGGGAAAGGTTGTGCAAATAGATGCAGGAAACTTAAATACACCTAACTCCCAGCTCAGACTGAGAAGATGGCTCAGTGGGAGACACGCTTCTGTGTTAGCCTCCCATGTTGAGGCTGCAGCTCTGCAGCTGCTAGAGGTCCTGCATTTTCATGCACAAAGATTATTATCTTGCCTTGGCAATCTGCAACGAAGTCTGGCAGGACAGGGAAACTGCAACTGCATTTTGCCAAAAGATGGACAAATTAGATGAGATAGGCAAGGGGGAGAAATACCCCTTTAATATACAGCAGTTGATATAATATTTAAAGGCCTGCATCAGAAGAGATGCCCAGGGCTGATATACTACAAGAGAAGGAGGAGAGCTCCAGGGGCGTAGCGAGGCACCGCGACACCCGGGGTGGCAAATTGCCATGCACCTGGGGGGGGGCGCAGCGTCGCTATGTAACAACGCATGCACTGCTACATGGCGGGGTATCGCCGCCCCCGCGCCTCCAAAGCTGTGTGCCTCCAGCTACAAAACTGCAGGTAGAAAGCCCGCTCAGCGCGGCAGGGGGGACACTTGGCGCCCCCACCCCCATGACTCCCTAGCCAAGCCTCCAGCCTCCCGGTAAAAAGTCCGCTTGGTGCGGTGTGCCGAGCAGATTTTTTACTGGGAGGGTGGAGGCTCGGCTTGGGAGTTGAGGGGGTGGGGGCGCCAAGTGGCACCCCCCCCAGAGTGGGATCTGGGGCAGACCGCCCCCATCGCCCTCCCCCATTGCGACCCCCATGGAGAGCTCTTAACTTTGCTGTCACTTCTCTGATGACTTAAACCAGTCTTTTCATATCTGTGGATAGAATGAAGAAATTATAGAGCTGTAGAGTTGGAAGAGCAGGACTCTGGAACTCACCAGAACTGAGGTCTGGCCAAGCACACCGACTTGCCCCTGCTATTGAGAAGACTGGGACCTCATGACGTGCTGATAAAAATCTTGCCTAAACCATGAACTCACCAGATGACCTTAAACAAGCTCCTCTTTCTTGATCGCCTCTCCATTTCTCACCTTGCATTGCAGGCAGGATTGTTGCAATGTTCACTGAGATGATGTGCATTCGGAACACTTATTTCCCCGTAACCCTGATGGAAATCTGAGTACTTCAGATGATGTCGTAACTTCCTTCCTACCCTGCCGTTCAGTGCAACAATAGCTGGTGCCCAAACACAGAAGGGTTTCACCATCAGAAACCAGAATTAGCCTTGAAATGGTGTAGGAGGGGAAAGAAGCTGGTCTCACCCGTCCCCCAATTATAGATTTCTCCCTCCCCCAATCCCAGCATTCAAGCTTCCTTTGGGTCACTCTCTGAACCTCCTCCTTCCAACTGACCTGGAGCACAAACTCAAGATCACCAGACTTGAGGAATCTGTTTCCTTGAATTGCTGAACATTTTGATTCTCGGAAAGAAGCAAGGATGGGCCCCCTTCTCTTCTGGAATAATGACTGTAAGGGCACTTGAATAAGGAAAGATGTTTATTTCTCTGTTTGGTCCTGATTCATGATTTTAACCATCTGTCTTGCTCCTCTTTTCCTGTCACTCTCCAGGAGTTGGTGAGCAACTGTCTGCTCAGGGTTCTAATACATTCAGGGAACCTCCATGAGTTCAGCAAGCTCCCCACTTCAGATAGTGGCTTGCCGCTATCAGATAGTACACTCCACTCTTTGTGGAGTGTAACAACAATTTTTTATGGGGGGGGGGGAGGATCTTGTGTAATCATCTGTGTGGCCTTCCTCATAGGATTAGTTAACATGCTTACAGGATGCCTGAAGAGAGAGCTCTGGTCTGAATCCAATACAGGAAGTGAATTACCTGCAGAATGGAAGTTTTCGCATAGTTGTATTCTGCAAGATGTCAATAGCACAGTGAGATGAAGTAGGGGATGGCGATGAAAGGCAGTAGTGGTTATAGCATACCCTCCAACATTCCTCAGATGAAAATAGGGACATTTCTCACTTCCCCCCAACTGACCCTCCTCAACCTCTCACTTTTTGTGTGCCCTCCCGCCCCGCACCAAGCATTTCTTATCAGAAGAAGGACTACGTCCTGAACTTCTCCTCTTGCTAGTACAGTGAAACCTTGGTTGTTGAACACTTCGGAAGTCGGACGTTTCGGCTTTCGAACGCCAACAACCGGGAAGTGAATGCTTCCGTTTTCGAACGTGCCTCAGAAGTCGAATGGCTTCCGAGGCACCTTTCTCCATTTTTTTCAATGGATTTTGCCGACCGGCAATCAATTGCGCCTTGGTTGTCGAACGTTTTGGAAGTCGAACGGTCTTCCAGAATGGATAACGTTCAACAACTGAGGTTCCACTGTATTTGATTTCTGGAAATTAAAACCTTAACTACCGTATATACTTGCCCCTGCTTCCTGAGATCTGGGTATCCCCCAAGTTAGATTTTGTACGTGTTTCTGTTTTGGTGGTGGTGAGTCCCAGTCTTTTAGAAGGTGAGTTCTTGCTGCCAGGCAATCTGAAGCAAAAGGAGAGCAAGAATGCAGGCTGAGCTGACTTGAAACCATCATATATGCATGAAAAATGTGACATGCGCAAAAGGAGGCGAATCAGGTCAGTTGAAATTTCAGGGGGAGAAACGGGCAACGATGAAGTCATTTTAATCTAAAACTTGTAGAGGAGACTTCAGTCTTTTGAAATGTAAAAAATAATATAGAAAAGATGCTGGAGAGAACATCAACAGAAACAACCAGGATCAGACTTATTTATGTTGCATGCATTTATTCTAGCTATATGCTTGTTTATGTGCTGATGAATGCATATTGGTGTTGGTTGTAGAACTTCCTTGTTTGTGTTATGGGGGAGGGGAAATCAGTAAAATATTTTTTAAAAAATAATAATAGAAAACTGGCAAAGCCCACAGCCAAACTCAATCTGTGAGAGAACTGACTGCTCCGCTCATGTGAGTAGGGCTTTATATATCTTTACAGTTCTCTTTGGCTAAGTAGTCATTGTTTATTGATGTGATGTCTGGAAAGTTCCCATAGATGACAGGTCATTAGAGAAGGTCAAACATGTTATTTGCCAGGGAGGGTCTGTCGCAGAAATTGTACACATTAGTGCAATAGATTGTTGTCCTCTTCTGAAGCGCAGCCACAGCTCCAGCTACCTTGGGGTTGCTTATACAAATGTCTGGTTATGTGTGTCCTCCGGTGCCCTTTAGCTTTGCAGTAATGAAAGGCAAATCACTACCGTTATTATCTGCTGCAACCCAGGAATGGGTCACTGGGCCCTCCCTGAAACAATGGCTCTTTCTTAAATCAGTGGAAGATTTTCTTGGCAGGAGAACCGGAGAGGCCAGTGCAAACAGCAACCTCACTGCAAAAGGCAGTGGCACCCGCCTATTGTCGGCATCACACGGCCAAATTGTTCAGTGCCAGTAAGCAGAGAGAGAGAGAAAGAAAGAAAGGGAGGGGGAGAGAATAATCACTATTGCTCATGTACTATGCCCAAGGTACGCTGTGAAGCTGATGGCTACCCAAACTACAGTATTCTAGGAAAAAAACCAAAATTTCGACCTGATCATGCATGAATTGTGACGGCATTGCTGTGTTGTTGCTGTTGTTGTTTAGTCGTTTAGTCGTGTCCGACTCTTTGTGACCCCATGGACCAGAGCACGCCAGGCACTCCTGTCTTCCACTGCCTCCCGCAGTTTGGTCAGACTCATGTTCGTAGATTCGGGAACACTGTCCAACCATCTCGTCCTCTGTCGTCCCCTTCTCCTAGTGCCCTCCATCTTTCCCAACATCAGGGTCTTTTCCAGGGAGTCTTCTCTTCTCATGAGGTGGCCAAAGTATTGGAGCCTCAGCTACAAGATCTTCTTGCTGTGTTAGATTCATGCATTTGAGGGCTAGCACAAATCGGATATTGTCTGTGGCAGGCTTGATGTGACCTCACTCCCCCCCACCCCCAAGATGCACAACAGGCCTGCCCCCTGCACCAGAATAAAAGTGTTCATTGAGCCATATCCTACACACACACACACACACACACACACAGTTTACACCCTATTTACCATAATCATAGACTTGTCCACAATACATTTTGCTAGAGAACATTTGCAACCAGTCCTTTAAAAAAAATTTTTTTTGCTATGATATTGTGCAAAGCTTTGATGTTATCCTATTGTGACTAAAAAAGAGGGGGAAACTAAGGCTTGGCTGAGGCATGATCTGGACTACAGCAAGGCCCCAGCCTCAGCCGTATCTCACAGGGTTCGTTGCTATGAAGCCAGTTCCCAACTGTATTCCCCGGGAAACCCCCATTTTTCCAGCTGTCCCCAGCCGAAAAAACGGATTTTTTTTGTTTTCCCCCGGTTTATTCTGGCACGGCGGCCATTTTGGAACTGGGCGGAGCATGCTCAGAAGCGACTTTTGATGCTGCTTTGCCCAGCTCCAAAATGGCTGCAGCATGACTTCTGGTGCGGCGGCCATTTTGGAACAGGGCAGAGCAGCATCAAAAGTAGCTTCTGAGCATGCTCCGCCCAGTTCCAAACTGGCGACAGCGCTACTTCCGGTCTGCTACTTCCGGCCCAGTCCCTTATTTCTCAGGCAGCTATGTTCCCAAGATTCTGTCACATCCTAAGTCCAACTCTCATGACTCCCATGATGAGAGAATGTGGGAATGAGCCTGCTCACTTCACTGATATCCCCATGGCTGTCATTTGCCATGAACTGGAATGATAACTTGGGTAGGTTCCCTGTGTGGTTTAGAAACCCCCATCTTCCAGGGCTGCAAAGATCATGGGAGCCTACAGCAGATTTATTTACAGAATCTTTCTGGCGCTGCTGTGAGCAACTGGTATAAAACTGTCTGGTAAGTAGCTGTACTGTGGAAATATTGACAAATAAACTAAGAACGTTGTGTGGGTAAATGGAATAGGACAAATTTACTCTGGTTTGGCATGACTTTATGATGTTTGCCAGTGTCCCAGAACATCATCAATCTCCTCCAACAGCGTATAGCACAATCTGGCTTGTTTAACTGTTTCTCCAACCTTTCTACACACACCTCTCCTCTCACATGTGATATAAAAGAAAATAAAGATATCACTCAGAAAGATTCTCACGCACAGAACTTAATCTTATTTATTACTTGTTCTAGAGAACCAGTGGAATACTTACTACTGTAAAAAAAGAAAACAAGATCTTATAAAACATTCAGCTCATGCTAACATCCATCTTCTCCATTTTCTGTTATTAAACAATATTTATTTTAAGTCAAGGTGTCTCAGAATCATTTATTTCTTTTTTCCAATGAAAAGCCCAAGAGTGGTTCCCTAATTGCTATTATTATTGGTGTCTGTCAACCATATATTTTATCTTCTGTTAATTTTACCTCAACCGATTCCCACCATTACTCCATACTAGTGAGAGTAAATTCTTCCATCCATGTCCATTTAAAAATCTCTCCACTGTGGTAACATATTGGGCTAATATTCCATAATTTATATTGTTTAGCTCGTGTCCAGTTCTGTATGTTCAAATTCCATTTATATACCATTTCCTGTTTTGTTTGCAATAGTATCATGATTTCCTCTAGGATCTTCCATTTTTTGTTTTTTCCTCCAGTCTTTTTCCAGAGAGAGTACCATAAATTTAGTACCATCATTCTCTGAATTCGCTCCAGATCATATGCAAAATGCTTTCTCTCTGCCAGAACTGGAGTTTCCCCAAAGCTTTCCCCCTCTCTCCATCAATGTTATACACAGTATCCAGATAATTCTCCATCTCACCATTTGTGACTTTAGATTCGTCTTCTCCAAATATTTGCAGAAAAGGATTAAAATCATATGATTGTTAACAATCATGGATTGTTAGCTGTTTTTTAAATGATTGCTTTCTCTATGTTTTTAGCTCATCTTATTTTCATCTGTACGCCATCTTGAGTGCCTGTCAGGGAAAATGGGTGTGTGTAAATAATGATGATGATGATGATGATTTGGGGAGGGGAACAGAACTTGTGAGGCTTCTCCCAGCTTTCAGGCCTTGGGCTTCTGCTTCACTGATCCTGATCAGAGAGCCAGTGTGGTGTAGTGGTTAAGAGCGGTAGACTCGTAATCTGGGGAACTGGGTTCGCGTCTCCGCTCCTCCACATGCAGCTGCTGGGTGACCTTCACACTTCTCTGAAGTCTCTCAGCCCCACTCACCTCACAGGGTGTCTGTTGTGGGGGAGGAGGGGAAAGGAGAATGTTAGCCGCTTTGAGACTTCTTCGGGTAGTGATAAAGTGGAATATCAAATCCAAACTCTTCTTCTTCTTCTGATCCTGATTCCTCCAGGTCTCCTCCCATTGTGCCTCAGTAATCCAATCTGCAGACAAGGCCATTCTCAGTGTGTGCTTACGCTTCACTCTTATCTGAAAGGAGGACGAATATGACCCTTTTGTGCTTTGCAACCCTTGCTTATTAGCTTAAAAGCTGAAAGCATTTTTAACAAGGGGTGCAATAAAATCTTTCAATCTAACCATGTCACTTTTGAACATTGCTAATACAGGAAAAGAAGGAGGAGGGTATCATTCTTTTGAAGGAAAGTCTATTGCCTTTGAATTGCAGAACACATGGCCATAACGCTATGGCATCTTCCAGGTCTCTTTTCTGCAGTCTCTTGTGTTGAATATATTTTTTGAGCGTCTGGCCTACACTGTTTCTGTAAGGAGACGAGTCCTGCGACTCCAAAAATAGAAATCTGAATGTTTATGAATTCAGCACTCAGTATTTATACAAGTGAAGTCAGAACAACAGCTAGTGGTGACTACGGGAGCACTTCTCCCAGGATGGGTTCTGTTTATGCTAATCATTTCTCCCCATACAAAAACAAACAGAAAGTGAATGAAAGAAGCATTGACCTTGAGGTATCCAGAGAGATTGTCTTAGAAACTGGAACTGTAGACACAGTGGACAAGCGTGTAACACTGCTGGATATATGAAACGTGTTTAAGCTAATTTCACAGTTTTTGTTGACAAAGTAGGTAAATTGCAGCTAGGATATGGTTACCAGCAGGGACCCAGGTGGCGCTGTGGTTAAACCACTGAGCCTAGGGCTTGCTGATCAGAAGGTCGTGGTTCGAATCCCTCTGACGGGGTGAGCTCCAGTTGCTTGGTCCCAGCTCCTGCCAACCTAGCAGTTCGAAAGCACGTCAAAATGCAAGTAGATAAATAGGAACCGCTACAGCGGGAAGGGAAACGGCGTTTCCATGTGCTGCTCTGGTTTGCCAGAAGCGGCTTTGTCATGCTGGCCACATGACCTGGAAGCTATACGCCGGCTCCCTCGGCCAATAATGCGAGATGAGCGCGCAACCCCAGAGTCGGTCACGACTGGACCTAATGGTCAGGGGTCCCTTTACCTTTACCTATATGGTTACCAGACGTCCCCGTTTCCTGGGGACAGTCCCTGGATTCACAAATCTGTCCCCGGATTTCATTTAATGTCCCCGGATTTATATTTTAAGTGTAGATTTATTAGTAGGGAAGGAATGTTGCGTGATTGGTTCAACAGCACAAGACACACTTCCAGCAAGGCAAAATGGCGGGCGCCATGGCAGCGAGCAGCTCCTGAAGCCAGCCAGAGCCAACTGCGCTAGCAGGCTGGCTCCGAGCTGCTGAGACTGCCCCTGCCGCTGCCGAAGGGGAACTGGGTATGCCTGGCGCGTCAACTGGGGGAACTGCTGACCCGCCCCCCATGACCCAAATCGAGCCGGGAGCGAGAGTGCCTGGCCACCCGGCCGACTGTCCAACGGCGCTTCAAGGCAAGTAAACCCCCCGGAGCTGACGCAGGGAGAAGGAGGAGAGGAGAAGGAGAAGGAAGAGAGAGAAAGAAGAAGGAGAAAAATGAGGGGAGCCCCTACCTTGCCGCGCCGCTGCCGCCGCCACTGTGGAGGACAAGGACATGTGGCCGAGCCCAGGCCTGACCCGAGCCTACTCCACAGCAGCTAGCACTCCAAGAGAGCAGGCTGGGGCCCCGAGGAAGGCCACGCGACAGAGAAGACCACAGAAGAGAAGGTATTACTTCTTAATATTTTAAAAAATACCTTTTTAAAAATACCTTTTTTTCTCTCTGAAAAAAGCGTCCCTGGATTCTTTGAAAAAAATCTGGTAACCTTAAGCTAGGAAGCCAAATCATGTGCAATACTGACCCTTTTCTTGAAATTAGAACAATGTCCAAATACTTGCTAAAGTATTCTAAAGCTTTTACTAGCAGAACACTAAAGAAGAATATATGCAAAGCATTTACATTCACATGCTTATCCAAACATGGGCTTAGTTTTTCTGCATTGCAAATTACAGCTTCTTCCTTAAACATTCAAGCAAACTCTGCCTTTCTCTCTTTCAGTACTTGCACGCAGCCTTATGTACATAACCCAGCTAGGCCACATAGGTCCTTCTGAGAGATTTCCACTTTCTCCTTCCAGCTTATGTCTCCTTACTGCTTCTTTGGGAGAACATCAGCTTCTGAACAGTGATGCCTCGCAAGACGAATTTAATTCATTCCGCGAGTCAATTCGTTTTGCGAAAAATTCACCTTGCGAATCGCGGTTTCCCATAGGAATGCATTGAAATTTCTTTTTTTTGCCCATAAGAACGCATTAATTAAATTTCAATGCATTCCAATGGGAAGCCGTGATTCGCAAGATGAATTTTTCACAAAACGAATCCGTCTTGCGAGTCACCATCAGATCACAAGACGCATTCGTCTTGTGAAAAATCCATCTTGCAGGGCATTCGTCTTGCGAGGTACCACTGTACTTCTTTCTGTCACATACATTTCCCACAGAAACATTAGCAAGCCTCTTCTCTATTGTGCTTGGAGAGAGAGAGTTATCTAACACTTCTTCTTCAGTGTTCATGGTGACGCAGCCATTGCAGTCAAGTCCCCCCCCACACACTAAACAAAATGGAGAATGTCATAAAAATATATCCCATGTGACCAAAGTTAACCAAGTGCATGAGAGTTACTGGGGAACACTGCAGAACTAAACACACAGTAATGTGTGTAAGCATTCCCAATTTCTGTACATTACATCACTATACTTTTACATCACAATCTTGGCAGGGCTGAGTTTTGGTTTTCCTAGTTATTTTCTTCAAGGGCCAGCTGAGTCAAGGTCTGGCAGAGAGACAGGTCGGGCAGGCAAAATGTGAGGGGCCCTGCCCATGGAAGCCCAACAAGCAGCCACTCTTTTGGGGCTGGGTCTTCCACGACTCTTGGATTCTGCTAAAATGGAAAGGTGCTTTTCCAAAACGGATTGGATCACATTTCTCCTTGCCACCCAGTTTCTTCAGATCAAGTCCAGCTAGAGAATATGATCCTGCTGCTGAAAGAAAGAGCAGAAGATGGTTGCTGCAGCAGGTGGCACAAAGTATTCATAATTTACGTGTTGTGTCTCTCTAGCTGTACAAAGATTTTTTTTTTAAAAAAAAAGAATCCCCAACAGGTGGTGAGTGAGGAATAGGCCTCACACCCTGTATCGGAGGAACTTACAGGCAGATCTGTGTCAATTGTGTGTGCTAGTGAGTGCCACACTTCCGAGGACAACACGGGCTGCTTTAATCCCAGATGTGGTCAGCCACGTGGAACTTGAAGATGCTGCCATTCTGGAAATTCGTTCTTGCACTGTCCTTCCCAGTCAGTTACCAGTAAGTTCCTGGCTTGACTTCCAGTCAGGCACCGCAAAGCAGGAGATAGTTATTCCATAAATGCATTGCCGGTGCTTATGTTTAAAAACACTTTTGTAAAAGACCAGAAGCTTTCTTATTGGGCATCCGTGGGTAAAGAGATACTGAGACAAGATAAAAAAAATTGTTCTTATTATATGCAACAACTGCGGCAAGAATTTTGTTAGCCCCAAGATGGAAACAACAGGAGCTACCAACAAAAGACGAGTGGCAGATAAATTTGATGGACTTTGCAGAACTGGCGGAACTGTCGGGAAGAATCCGGAACCAGCAAGACCTTGTATTCCAAAAGGTCTGGAACAAATTTGCATTATATTTGAAAGACAACTGTAAGCAATTACCATCATTAGCAGGGTTATCTGAAGATTTGTAAGATGAAATTGCTACCTATTCAGGTTGAGTAATATAATATTGTATGGAAGTGAGTGCTGGACCATAAAGAAGGCTGATCGCCGAAGAATTGATGCTTTTGAATTATGGTGCTGGAGGAGACTCTTGAGAGTCCCATGGACTGCAAGAAGATCAAACCTATCCATTCTGAAGGAAATCAGCCCTGAGTGCTCACTGGAAGGACAGATCCTGAGGCTGAGGTTCCAATACTTTGGCCACCTCATGAGAAGAGAAGAATCCTTGGAAAAGACCTTGATGTTGGGAAAGATTGAGGGCACTAGGAGAAGGGGACGACAGAGGACAAGATGGTTGGACAGTGTTCTCGAAGCTACGAACATGAGTTTGACCAAACTGCGGGAGGCAGTGCAAGACAGGAGTGCCTGGCGTGCTATGGTCCATGGAGTCACGAAGAGTCGGACACGACTAAACGACTAAACAACAACAATATAATATTTTAGGTAATGATATAACAAGGATAGGAAACGAAGTGAAATGTAAATATGTAAAGTTTAATTTTGTAAACCATCAGACGGGAGGGAGGGAATTCGTTAGGCTCAGTTGAGCCAAAGAGATAAAATAAGAGGGTACGATGTTATGTAATGTGATTATATGTAAAACCAATAAAAAACATTTATAAAAAACAAAGAAAGTGGTTGTACCTAACCAGAGAGTTATAAATGCAGGCCCTGGTGGGTTCAAAGAGGGCTTTTTGTAGTGAACAGGCTCCGTCAGTTCCCTTAGTAGCATTACAAACACAGAACGAGCCATAAACAAATCTCCACTTGCAACAGAGGAAGAAGCTGCAATGCTTTCCACAAAACCTCTGTGATAGGAGGAACCAAACATCTCCTTTCCTGCCCCAAAATCTCTCCCGTTGACTAGGAGCCTATTTTGGATCAAAAGTCCTCTGTCCCTAAAGGAGGGGATGTTCCTGCCCTATACAATCACACTTAGTGCTTGCTTACTTTAAACATCTACGTAGTAAGTGGAGTGGGAAAACATGCCCAGGTGAGCTGCCCTTACTCCCATCATGGCAGCAGCAAGTGGAAAATAGCAGATACGATTTCTGCGAGGGAAAGGCTACAGGGGCGCCTCCTTCCTTTTAAACACTTTTGCTTGCACTGTGTTCATCATGAAAGGCAGCATCACACATGAGCCAGTGTCTTAAGAAACGAGGGTTTTGCACTTGGTTCAGGGAGACTTGAGTTAATTCCCTGAGTCCAGGTACTTCCTATGTGGCTGTGGGCAGCCTCCCCGCCCCCCCTAAAGTGGGGATAACAGTGACCTGCCTCACAGAATTACTTGGCACATTTTGAAAACATAACTGTGCCGCAACATTTCTGCAGCAATTTGTGATTTTTTAAAAACGGAATCCTCATGAAATCTCACCATCATTTTGGTGTAGATTTCTCCTAATACAGTAAACACATTTTTATGCCGTTTTGACTAATGGGCACATATGGGCAAGCAATTTCTCTTGATATAATGTATTGATTTTTACTGATGTGTTCGTTTTTAAGCACACTTTCCCCATACAGATGCATTTTTGTAAATGATGGTTGGTTGGAGAACCACACTGCTAAATTCGCAAAGTTGCAAATTTCAAAGGATGGCTGTGTTTGTGGTTCACATATTGTTTCAGAACATGCAAAACTGATAGATTTGCCTCTGAATGCAAAGTGAAGTGAATTTTTTCTCCCCCATCCCTAGTTGTCAAAGGTGACTGAGTAAGGCCAGGTGCTGCAGCGTTTTCTCAAGTGCATACTCAAGTCTTAAAAGCCCCTGTTGCCAAGAGAGCAAAGTTATTCTGCCATTTTACTTGCGTTCCCTCAATGAACATCTTGCTTTAAGTGCTTTCTTGTCTATTTGCCTGGTGGAGGAAAGCTAAGCGGAAACTTGGCAGTATAGGGCAAATCAACCCCTCATTTGCTGCCAAAAATCACCTATAATGATGGACAACGGAAGTGGCCCCCTCCCACTGTTCACCCATCATTGGACTTTTGCAGAGTTTAAATGCACCTCCACCACCCAGCTCCAAATCTGTACATCTCTTCACTGTACACCTGCTGAAGTGGTTTTGAAAGCCTGGGCACCAAAGGGATACTAGACTGCCCACATGAGGTTATACTTGGGAGCAGCCATATTGCAGCCCTCCATATGTAGATATGGGTGTGAGGGTGACAGAGAGGCAGCTGCAGTGGCGGAGGCCTGCTTTCACCACAAGATCAGTTTGCATATTGAAAAGACTCACAGGATTGGCAAATGGCCTGGAAAGTTAAATTATGGGCATGAACTGGATTGACCAGTTTGGTGAGAACTGCTTGTAACAAAGACCTCACAGCAGCATCCCCCCCCCATCTGAATGTTTGTTTTTGTTTTTTACAGAGACAGGGAAACCAGGCATCATAGTGGGTCAGAAAATGTGACATGGTAGCCTGCAGTAGCTGCCCAAATGGCTCGGGAGGACACTTGATAAAGATTTTGCAATCTAATAGCAGCGAAATTACCCACAGACTGACTACGGAGTCACTCACAAGAGTGTACAGAAATCTCACATGGGAAAAGAGTGAGCCTTTGTTTAAATGCACGCCTACCAAATGCCATCCGCTCTGAGAACATCCCATGTTTGGCAAACTCCCACGCTCAACTGTTCCCCCAGGGCCTTCCTAGGCTATTGTTTTTAGCTGCACACACAAAGAAGTGCAGCCTTTAGAGATTAAAGTACTCCCCTCATTCCCAATGACTGATTAAAGTTGTTGTTTTCTGCCTTAAAGCAATGGAGCTGTTGGCTTTTGTTTTGTCTTGTTTTGCAGGTAAGAGGGAGGAGGTGTATTTGCTGCAGAAAGTAGAATCACAGTTCATCAGCACTTGTTCCTTGCTGGCAAAATACAGGTGACTTGGTCTTATCCTGCCCATCGCTAGGGCTTCTGTTGCCACCAGGAATGCTCTGCATGGACTGGGCCACCGTGCCCGGAATATCATTACTTGTAAATTAAATCATTGCATGGGGGTGAGGACGGAATGGTCAGGCATCTCCTTCTCCTTCTTTGGCGATCACTCGTAGCCGAGTAAGATTGTCTTCCATAAACATGGTTTTAACAATGGGTTCGTAAGTGACTGTGGAGGCCAAGTCTAGATCCACACGTCCACAGTGGGGACATTGGTTTCTAGGCGGGAGTTGATCACGGTGTGGATTTGCCAAGCGTGCCTTCCTCTTAGCACGTTTATTCCTTGCATCCTGAGATCGAGTTTCTTCAAAGCCCATGATACCTTTGGTAAAGGCTGTTCTCCAACTGGAGCGCTTGCAGGCCAGTGTTTCCCAGTTGTCAGTGTTTATACTACATTTTTTAAGATTTGCCTTGAGACTGTCTTTAAACCTCTTTTGTTGACCACCAGCATTACGCTTTCCATTTTTAAGTTCGGAATAGAGGAGTTGCTTTGGAAGACGATCATCAGGAGTGTCCAAACTTTTTACAAAGAGAGCCAGATTTGATGAAGTAAACACGTGTGAGGGCCGACCAAAGTTGTTGACCTTTTTTTAGGATTGAAGTTGTTGACCTTCTTTTCTCCCCCGGAAATAAACTGCCACAGGGGCCAGATTAAACCAACCGGTGGGCAGATTTGGCCCCTGGGCCGGACTTTGGACATGCCTGCCCTACAGCATTTGTTCAGGTTTCTAGAACAGCACATGACTAAATTGTGGTTTAGCACTATGTGGGTGACCTGCTGTGTGCCGGAACAAAGTATCCCATGCCTTCTCTTTCCTGCCCCTCTCCTCTCCTGCTGTTCTGAGAGAAGGCTTAAAAAGGTAAAGGACCCCTGGATGGTTATGTCCAGTCAAACTTGACTATGGGGAGCGGTGCTCATCTTACTTCAGGCAGAAGGAGCTAGCATTTGTCCGCAGACTGTTTTCCGACCAGTATGACTAAACTGCTTCTGGCCCATGGAACACCATGCTGAGTGCCAGAACGCATGGAAACGCCATTTACCTTCCCGCCACAGTGTCGTGTTGGTATGCTTTTGAACTGCTAGGTAGGCAGGAACTGGGACAGAGCAATGGGAGCGGATTCAAATCGTTGACCTTCTGACTGGCAAGCGCAAGAGGCTCAGTGGTTTAGATCACAGTGTCACCCACCCACCCACCTTTGCCAAAGATTAGTTTCACTTTCAAAAAATGCTGGCCTGGCTCACAACAGACTCTGGTAACAAGCCAAGTTCCAGAGCGGGCCCACGGCATTTTGCTGCTTGAGGCAAAACAGAAAATGGCGCCCCGCCTCCTCCTCCACTTCTGTCTCTGCTGTCTCCACCACCTCCTCTGCCCAAGGCAACTGGAGGCAGCCCAGAGAAGTCCCGATGCAATGAAGGAGGCCTGAGAGGAGCAGGCAGGGGGAGTGGGGGCAGAGGCAATGCTGGCAGGCGACAAGCACAGAAGGCGGTGAGTGGCACGCTCCTGGGGGTGTGGATCTGCCACACTTCCTAGCTGCCACACTTCCCAGCTGTACCCAGCCTGCCGCCTGAGGCAACTACCTCAGCATGCCTCATGGGTGGGCCAGCCCTGTCAACTTCGCCCCATGGATTGTGCAGCAGGCTTGTTCAACTAATCGGGGTTTGCTGTAAGACAAGATTCATGGTTTGTACTAGCATTCTTTGAAGGTTAATCTGATCTCAGCAGGAGACCTCCACTTGGCTGTGTGATTACCTTCAGAGAGCTATGACACCCAGAGTTCCCTGGGAAGAGAGATGGATCGTTAAACCTGATAATTGTAGCTTTGTGAGGGGAATAGGGGTCTCTCAAGAGCTCTCAGTGCCCTCAGCAAACTACAGCCTTATTGGATTACAGTCGTACCTCGGGTTACGACCACCTCGGTTTGCGAACAGTTCGGGTTACGAACTGCGCAAACCCGGAAGTGTTTTCGCCGCGCGCGTGTGCGCGCGATCGCGCGATCTGCGCATGCGCAAAGCGTGAAAATCGCAAAAATCGCGCTTTGCGCATGCGCAAAATGGCGGCACCCATCGCATTCGGGTTACGAACTATTCGTGTTACGAACTGCGATCCGGAACGAGGTATTATTGTATTATTTAAAGTGGTATGGTACTGCTTAAAATATACAATGAAAATGGGGCTAAAGAATGGGGTGAGGGCAGCAGCACCTGAAATGAAATATGTTTATTTTATAGACCGCCCATCCCAAAGATGCGTAACAAAACAAATACTGTACCCCCTGGCATTTTGTGGAGGCTGCTTTTTTTGCTTTTAGGCATGGAGGAGCATGTTCCCACTGAAGATGTCATTTAAACTTGGTTTAATGTTGTGGTTCGTTGTATTGTTTAATCTTTGTATTTCCATTTTGGTCAAAAGGCAGCATAGAAATAAACTATAATATGAAATCTAAATCAATTATATTTCCCATCCTTTGCCAACTAAATACCAAACTCCAAAGTCCTGTCCAAAGAAGGAAGTTTTACAATGGATTCTCTCCGCATTAGGGTCCGTTTAGCAGTTCTGCAAAACTGCTGTGCTGTCGTCAGCTGGAAGCAGAATTAAATCGGGTTCCACATGACAGTCAATGTAGCAATGTAGCAATCTTTCCCCATAATAATCCTTCAATGCATATCCCTATGGTAAAGCAAAAGTGGGCAATTGCTGTAGAATTTCAACCCCATGCCAAGAGCCTATGTCCGTTTACTGACGTCTGGGCTGAATGATGGGGGTGGAGATGCTCTTTCAGGTATACCGTGCTGGGACTGTTTAGGACGGGGGTCAGCAAACTTTTTCAGCAGGGGGCCGGTCGGACTAGATTTTTTGGGGGAAATAACCAATTCCTATGCCGCACAAATAACCCAGAGATGCATTTTAAATAAAAGGACACATTCTACTCATTTAAAAACACATTGATTCCCGGACCGCCCGTGGGCCGGATTTAGAAGGCGATTGGGCCGGATCTGGCCCCCGGTCCTTAGTTTGCCTACCCATGGTTTAGGACAGGGGTCAGCAAACTTTTTCAGCACCTTGTGGGGCGGTCGGACTTTAAAGGTCAGTCCCCTAGTTTAGGACTTTAAAGGTCAGTACCAACACTTTGAATTGTGCTTAGAAACTTACTGGGAGCCAGTGAAGATCATTTAGGACCAGTGTTATATGGTCCCGGTGGCCACTCCCAGTCACCAGTCTCGCTGCCGCATTCTGGATTAGTTGTAGTTTCCGAGTCAGTGCTACAGGGTGGATAAATAAAGCTGGAGTGACCAGTTCTCCAACTAGTCTAGTTCACAACCTGGTTGAGGAGGGTCAAAGACTCACCAAAGGACATAGGGACTGAATGTCTGCTCACAGCACTTTAAAGCAGAGGGCTCTCATGAAATGGGAGAAGATGTAATGATAAATTCCAATCATTGGTCAACATGCCTGTCAAATGTATTACAAGGGTAGGGATAAAAGCTATTTGATGAGAGCTTTTCACGTACCCCAATTTCATTTTTTGTGGCCTTTTAAAAACCACACTCAAAACAGGGCTAACCTGAAAGAAGATAGAGAGCACGCTTGGACATCCATGTGGATTGACACAGCTGAACTTGCAAGAAGTCACACTCTAACAGCCTTCCAATACTGGCCCATCTTCTAATTGCATCACATTTAGAACAAACAGTTCCACATTTCACAGGAACACTTCCCATTGATGTGGTTATTTTTTAAAATAATGACTGCTGCTCCTTTTCTTAGCATTTTTCTCTGAGCCTAATCAATTATATTCTTGCTGACAAATCTAGCAGGACAAATAGTAATTAAATAAACTGCAAGCCTCAGAAGAGGGAGAGAAGGCAGAGAACCAGCTATGAAGCTGACTGTAACTGACATGCCAAAGGTTGCGGCACCATGGCACTGTAACATTAAGGCTGCACAACCACGGGCTGCCAACTTTTATCTGGCAATGGCTCCTGTGTCTTTCACAGGCAAAATTCAGAAAAGCAGATATTTACCAGAACAGACGAAGCTTTTACTGAAATGCAGGTGCAATGATAGGGTGTGATTGCCCCAGCTGAATTTCTTTTTGCCAACAGCTGTTAAAAGCACAGTTGTAAAATTTAATGGTGCCAGTTTCCTTTAGCATGCCAGACCTGATCTTTGGCAGGATGCAGGATTGCAGCTCTTTGAGCTGGTGCCAGCTAGGAAGGAGAGACTGAGACACTCAGATGCACAAGTGAGCAGAACGATCCCGTACTGTCTGGCTCATTTTGATCTCTGCACCTCCCCACTTTCTGCTATTACCACAACTCCATATTTTCCAGAGTTGAGTCACAACACTGAAAAGATGTTCTGTTCCTATACCCTCAGAAGCCTGACTGAGTTAAAATTCTGGAAGGTTGTAGTGACTAGGGGAAGAAGAAAATGAGGTACCAGGTCCTTAACTCCCTGACGTTTGATAGATAAAAGAGGAATACTCTACCAGAGTTGTAGCACCCATATTCCTACTCAAAAAACCTCTGCCTCAGCACTTCTCTCTCTCTCTCTCTCCCTGCCCCAAAGCCTCATCTTCAAGTTCCATATATTGTACTAAAGTGGTCAATTCCTGGGTTGGTTTCCTTGCAAGGCAAGGAGACTACAGTGGTACCTTGGTTCAAGTACACAATTGGTTCCAGAAGTCTGTACTTAACCTGAAGCGTACTTAACCTTAAGCGAACTTTCCCATTGAAAGTAATGGAAAGTGGATTAATCCGTTCCAGACGGGTCCGTGGAGTACTTAAACTGAAAGTACTCAAACCGAGGCGTACTTAAACAGAGGTGTGACTGTAGTGGCAACTTGAGAAAGATGTTAAAATCATTAAATGGATCACCTTGATGCAGATGACATCACACATTTTATCCATAGAATACAGCCTGGGCGATCCAGTTTTTCATATTGTATTTTTGTGTTGTGAACTGCGGGTGAAGGGCAGTAGACCAATTTACTGTTCCTGCTCAAATTTAATCCAATACCACTTGTCTCCTCAAAAGAAAATCCAGTCAGGATAGAGACCTGCCCCATCTTGCTGTGAAGAACAGAGCTACACTAGGTATAGGAAAGGCTACCCACAGATTATGCATTCCTAGGTCTACTGTGTTTTGGAATTTGCTTTGAAGTTTTTATTCAGAAAGGGGGGGAAACCTCCTGGCTTCAGAACAAACTTGCTTGGTACTTCTCTTGCTACTGAATCACTTGCTGAAAACGATGAGGTCGTCCTGCCAAGCATCAGGCCACTAGTTTTAAAAAATAAAGTAAAATAAAGATTGTGTATGTCATTGCTCCTTAAGAGGAGGTCTGTATGACCCTTTCATGATCAGGGCCAGATTTAGGTTTGATGAGGCCCTAAGCTACTGAAGGTAATGGGGCCGTTTATATGTCCAGCTGTCCTTTGTCAACAACAAATTGTCACTGTTTTTGTGTCTTGAATATATGCTATATGGTAATTTATGGACCTAAGAGGTATCTAAAGCCATTTGCACGTTGCCATGCGACCAGTCCATACAGAATGTAGGCACCCTATATATAGAAATGAGCAAACCAGTGATATTTTAGGGAGCAGGCTAGCAGGCGGGGCCCATTACTTACATCATAGGAGCCTACACAACACAAAACACTGTTGCTGTATGTAGGTTTTATTTTATTTGTTTCTTAGCTTATATTTTGGAAATGTACATCCAGGTTTTTTTCCTTTATTTTTTTTGGGGGGCCCCCAAGAGAGTGGAGCCCTAAGATATAGCTTGTTTAGTTTATATGTAAATCTGGCACTGTTCATGATGTGACATGGCAACTGAGTGGGATAAAGCTGAATTGCCAAGAGTCCCTTTTAATAAAATCTGCTGCAGTAAAAACAAAACTGCCAGCTTGCTACATAATATACGGTTGTAAGGGCAATGAGGTCTTAATTAGCTAAATCATCCATTTTGTTTTCTGCTGCAAAGGAAAACACTTAGCAGATTGCACATAATCACTTGACTATGGATAATGGCAAAACAAAATATGTTGTGAAATGGCCAGGCAATGAACAATCCATTTAATGTTTATTTTCACTCCGAAACACCAAATGTCTTTGGTTTTAGAGAGTTAAATGGTAAGAATTATCAATCGTCAGAGGATCGCAATCCCTCTTCTTCTGCAAGGCTTGTTGTTCTGAAAGTACAAGTCAGACCTCGGTTTGTGACTGCTCCGGTTTCCGACCACCGTGGACCCGGAAGTGTTTACATCTGGGTTCCGCGGCACTCGGATGTGCAGAAGCGATCTGCGCAGCGTGTGTGTGTGCAGAAGCGCTCTATCGGTGCTTCGCGCACGCGCAGAAGCGTACCTTTGGTGAGTGACCGCCTCCGCGGAACGGATTGCGGTCGCAAACCGAGGTACCACTGTATCTATTTATTGGAATAAGCCAGCGGTAGCAAACCTTTTTGGACTAGTAGGCACATTTTGAATTTTGAGAGAGTGCTGGAGTGCTAGTCACAAAATGGCTGCCATAGAGGAGGTTTAACGCAGGATGACTTCAGTCAGGCGTAGCATTACACAAAATGGCTGTCATATGAAAAGTGATATAACACAAAGTTGGAGAGACAACTATCCCTGACAATCTTATGCTCACAATAGGAAGTCAGATATGTCCTGCTAGTCTTAATTATAGAGAGAGATGCTACTGTTGCTGTCTAATAATAGGGAGCATTCCTCAGTACCAATGAAAAATATCTGCCCTGTATTTTGATCTGCTACTCCTATTTTATCCCAACTGTGCAGATTTTGAAACAATTGTATTCAATCTAACTAAACGAGGCCTCCCCAAACTGCGGCCCTCCAGATGTTTTGGCCTACAATTCCCATGATCCCTAGCTAACAGGACCAGTGGTCGGGGAAGATGGGAATTGTAGTCCAAAACATCTTAAGGGCCGAAATCTGGGGATGCCTGAACTAAATTATCTGTTGACATAGTGCATCTTGTGGATAACCCTCTTCTGCCTTCCTGTTGTTCAATATTTGCCAAAAATTGGAAAAACGAGTCAGTATCAACAAAAAAAGAATGACAAGAAAAAAATATTTGATTACCTTGAGTTGGCTAGAATGACAGATGCAATTAGGGGTCAGCCTAAACAAAAAATTCAAAAGGAATGGGGGAAATATAGAGATTATCTTAAAAAGCAGTGCCCTCAAATTAATACCTGGACTTGTTTTGATTAACTTTTGCAAAACAAATTAAGGTGTAAAAGTCTAAAATAGAAAGAAAAGGAGGGGGGAAACGAAATGAGAAGGAACCAGTTTATTAAATATGAAAGTAGACCCACGTTGGGGATGAAGGAAGTCAATTAGAATCGGAGATTAAAAACAAGCAAACAAGCACCTTATTTTGCAATTAAACCAAAGAAGCTGCCGGCAGCAAGGTACGTCGGTTAAGAGAAAGAAATGTGATTCCATGTTATCTGGGGAGACTTAACCTTGCCTGCTTTGGGTAACTTGGCAAATGAACTTCTAAACTGCGAAAGCTTAAAAACCGGATTGGAACTGCCTGGAACCGCTTGAAAGCAGAAGCAGCATGAACAAGCGGAAGCCTCTCAAGGATTGCCTGGCAACAGGGAGGTTGGGAACATACACTTCAGATTTGTGTCCCAGCCCTTTCTGAACAGGTGGCCGTAAATATGACAAGAGAAGAGAGAACTTCTCTCTGCCTGAGGCAAAAGCTCAGCTCATCCACAGGTAAAGTTCAGATTTCAAACAGAGAAGAGAAAAGAAGAGAAGCGGGAAAGAGAAGAGAAAGAAGCAAGAAAAGGAGCAAAACAGGTTCAGGAATGCAAACGCCCCTGGGTTCTTTAGCACAGGGATTCCCAAACAGTGGTCCATGGACCACCAGTGGTCTGTGTGAGCATCATTCAGGTGGTCCGCAGCATCTCTGTGGATTTGTGGTTGAAGCTGGGAGACGACACACCCAGAGCACTGAATTTCCATATTGATTTTTAAGTGTCTTTTATCATTTCTTGTACAGTATTCTATTGCAATACAGTTTGAATCCTGTGGAATTACGACTGACTGGTACAGCAAACAGGAAAACCATTAAGTGGTCTGCTGAGTTGCTTCTAATTAGAGACGTTTAAGCCCCATTTCCTGACTATAATTTTTTTAAGCATGGCAGGTGCAAAGTCTGTTGTCACCAACATCTCCCTCAATCTCTGCCTGCTTCCTTTCTAAGGGCTAGGGAGGAGCACGTCTGCAGGAACTAGCAAGCCAGTTTCTTGGCAGGAACGACCTGCTCATGTGAGCTGATTAAAATGAGAGGGAAAATAATGGCAGTGATAGAAGCAGCTCAGTGGGGCAGCTCAGTCAACCTTGTGCAACCACTGATACCCCAATAGTTGTCCTAAGCATAGCTGCCAAGTCTCCCGTATTCCCCGGGAAACCCCCGTTTTTCCAGCTGTTCCCAGCCGAAAAAACGGATTTTTTTTGTTTTTTCCCGGTTTATTCTGGCGCGGTGGCCATTTTGGAACTGGGCGGAGCATGCTCAGAAGCGACTTTTGATGCTGCTTGGCCCAGTTCCAAAATGGCTGCAGCGCGACTTCTGGTGTGGCGGCCATTTTGGAACAGGGCAGAGCAGCATCAAAAGTAGCTTCTGAGCATGCTCCGCCCAGTTCCAAAATGACGGCAGCGCTACTTCCGGTCTGCTACTTCCAGTCCAGTCCCTTATTTCTCAGGCCGGAACTTGGCAGCTATGGTCCTAAGGGGCAGTGCCGGATTGATGTATAAGCTAAACAAGCTGTACCTTAGGGCCCCACTCTCTTGGCCCCCCCCCAAAAAACTGTTTCTTTCCCACTCTTCATCATGAGGTCACAGGTCAGGTTACAAGAATTTAAAAATATAATATTAAAACAGTTAAAGCAGATTGCACTCCAGAGAATAGAATGGTTCAGGAAATATGTACCTTAGGTGTCAAAGTTCAGAATAAATGGGTGCATATTCAGCATTTGATGAAACTACACCATAAAACAGTTAAATTTGAATAAATGCTGCATATGTGCCATTGGTGCATTGCTGCATATAACCACTGGTCCCATCACCTCCTGGCAAATAGAAGGGGAAGAAATGGAGGCAGTGAGAGATTTTACTTTCTTGGGCTCCTTGATCACGGCAGATGGTGACAGCAGTCACGAAATTAAAAGACGCCTGCTTCTTGGGAGAAAAGCAATGACAAACCTAGACAGCATCTTAAAAAGCAGAGACATCACCTTGCCGACAAAGGTCCGTATAGTTAAAGCTATGGTTTTCCCGGTAGTGATGTATGGAAGTGAGAGCTGGACCATAAAGAAGGCTGATCGCCGAAGAATTGATGCTTTTGAATTATGGTGCTGGAGGAGACTCTTGAGAGTCCCATGGACTGCTAGAAGATCAAACCTATCCATTCTGAAGGAAATCAGCCCTGAGTGCTCACTGGAAGGACAGATCGTGAAGCTGAGACTCCAATACTTTAGCCACCTCATGAGGAGAGAAGAATCCTTGGAAAAGACCCTGATGTTGGGAAAAATTGAGGGCACTAGGAGAAGGGGACGACAGAGGACGAGATGGTTGGACAGTGTTCTCGAAGCTACCAACATGAGTCTGACCAAACTGCGGGAGGCAGTGCAAGACAGGAGTGCCTGGCGTGCTCTGGTCCATGGAGTCACGAAGAGTCGGACACAACTAAACGACTAAACAACAACAACATGTGCCATTGGTGGCCAGAGTCAACAGCTGTGGCTTGGACATCAGTCAGTTCTAGCACACAGGTGAAGCTGAAATACTACCTGTAGCTAGGCGAAAAGGCCTCAGGCAAATAGCTACAATGGACGCCGCCCTACCCAAAAATATGTAAGGTGTGTGATAATGGTAAAACAGGACCTTTGCTGTGAGATTACAGACTATCAGATAACAGAAGATGGAAAACAAAGCAGAATAAAGATAAAAAGAAGCCTCCAGTCATTGGAAGCCTGCAGGCCACCAATTGTGTCAACAGAGAAACGATAACTGTCTGATGGTCCCTCTTACCAGCAGTCTCCGTACACCAGATTCATTGCTTAGTACTGTGATGGGATAACGTTTGGCTCCCAGTGAGTGTCCAGACCAGCAGTGAGTTTTCCATTGTTGGCTGAGTGAGACGCAGCTGCTCAAACCTACTTCCTTGCCTTGGGACAACACTCAGAACTAGTGGTCTTCATCATCCCACCTGATACATTGGGACTTGCTGGTCTACTGTTTACTATATTCCTAATAATACAACTTACCATTTATACAGTGCTTTTTAAGGGTTCAAAGCCTTAAACATACATTATCTCATAATCTGCACAACAGTGCTGCAAAGTAGGTCACTATCATTATTGACGGAGGCAGTGAGGGCGAGAGAGTGACTTGAGTTTAGAGCAGAGGCAATATCTGAAGGAAGAGTTTTCTGGTTTGCAGCTCAGTTTCATAGCTACTACATACCGGTAGTAGTGGCATTCTTCTTCTTCTTCTTCCTCTTCCTCTTCTTCTTCTTCTTCTTCTTCTTCTTCTTCTTCTTCTTCTTCTTCTTCTTCTTCTTCTTCTTCTTCTCCTCCTCCTCCTCCTCCTCCTCCTCCTCCTCCTCCTCCTCCTGTTGGGAGCCACCCAGAGTGGCTGGGAAAACCCAGCCAGATGGGCTGGGTATACCGGTAAATAATTTATTATTATTATTATTATTATTATTATTATTATTATTATTATTATTATCATTATTATCATTATTATCATTATTATCATTATTATCCTCTCAGCTGCCTCATGCTAACCCTCAGTAACCCTCATGGGTAAGCAAGGCCCTTCTGCCCTATTCTGTCTCACTACGACAACTGCACAAAATTTCATTGAAACTCTATATTTCCAGGCTTACTAAAACACACATTCCTCCCTCCTAATTGCTTTTGTTGCAATTATAAAATCAGCCGCAACATTTAAATGAGAAGGCAAAAATTATCTTTAGCCATTTGATTAGCCAAAGAAGTTTTGGTCTTTCTGCTGTGCATCAATAATATCCCTCTAGTGACAGAGTGACGTGCTCTTGCTCTGCTATCCATGTGAATGATGTTACGAAAACTACCTTAGGTCACATTTCTTCAGCTTATGTGAAAACGGAATAGTGCAGATGGAATGTGCTTCTCAAGACCCTTCAGAGGGTCATGTTATAAGAATTTAAGGTCTCAAATATATAAATTAAATGTACAAGGCAAGCATATACATGAATATATACACCACATGTCTGCAACAGTACAGGAAGGCAGTGCTGAAACCATTTTGACTCTCCCAAATTGACCAAAGGTTTCTCTGCAAGGAGGGAGGAAATGAAAAAACCTCCCCATTGTCTCTGTGCTCACAAATCCTGCCTTAAGGGCACATTTAAGATAGGGTGAGCCTGTGACCTGTGACCTGGATTCTGGAATTAAGTAGTTATAATACTTTTGAATTATGGTGCTGGAGGAGACTCTTGAGATTCCCATGGACTGCAAGAAGATCAAACCTATCCATTCTGAAGGAAATCAGCCCTGAGTGCTCACTGGAAGGACAGATCCTGAAGCTGAGGCTCCAATACTTTGGCCATCTCATGAGAAGAGAAGACTCCCTGGAAAAGACCCTGATGTTGGGAAAGATGGAGGGCACAAGGAGAAGGGGACAATAGAGGACGAGATGGTTGGACAGTGTTTTCGAAGCTACCAACATGAGTTTGACCAAACTGCGGGAAGCAGTGGAAGACAGGAGTGTCTGGCGTGCTCTGGTCCATGGGGTCATGAAGAGTCAGACACGACTAAACAACAACAACAACAACAACAACAACAACAACAACAACAGAGTGGCCCAAACCCAGATAATGCAATCAGGTAACCTGGTTACGTGGGTATAGGGTATGGTTATAGGGACGCAGGTGGCGCTGTAGTCTAAACCACTGAGCCTCTTGGGCTTGCTGATCAGAAGGTCAGCAGTCTGAATCCCCACGATGGGATGAGCTCCCGTTGCTCTGTTCCAGGTCCTGCCAACCTAGCAGTTTGAAAGCATGCCAAAAAGTGCAAGTAGATAAATAGGTACTGCTCCGCTGGGATGGTAAACAGTGTTTCCGTGCGCTGCTCTGGTTTCACCAGAAGCAGCTTAGTCATGCTGGCCACAGAAAAACTGTCCGTGGACAAACGCCGGCTCCCTCGGCCTGTAAAGCAAGACAAGCGCTGCAACCCCAGAGTCTGCGACTGGACTTAACTGTCAGGCAGGCCCGGCTCTGGGGTAGTCTCGGTGGTGCGGGGCTGGCAGGAGGGCGTTGTGCGGCGAAGCCACGCGGAAGCCGTGCTGCGCGCTGTGCCCGCCCACCAGGGCGGGGGCGCCGGAGCGATCTCCGTGCCACAGCGCCAGGGCGCCCGACCGGCTTGAGATGGCCCTGCTGTCAGGGGTCCTTTACCTTTACCTTTAACATGGCAGACAGGAGATAAACAACACACTCAGGATTCTGTTTTAGACCGCCCTGTGTGATGTATTTCTGTTGGAGACCACCTCTTTCTGTGATGTATGTATGATGTTTCTGGGGGTGGCCTTGAGTTTGAGGGTGGGCAATTTCAAAAGTCTACATAAGGGCTGGCACACCTTGGTTCTGGGTCCTCCTCCTCTCTCCTGTGTGTGTGGGGAGCACCCTGTTGCAACAGCTCTAATAAAGATCAGGCTTACTAGCTATTTTGCTTCTCAATATTCTCTGGTTCGCCTCTGTTATTTTCTCCTACCGATGGGGAACCCACTTAAGGGACTCTATACGGCTCTTGGATACCCCATAAAGGAAAAAGGGCCGGTTTTGTTTACAACAGTCATCTGATCCAAGCCCCTAAAATGCAGGAATCTTTTTGCCCAATGTGTGACTTGAACCCATGATCCCCTGAAATTGTGTCTCATGCTCTACTATCTGAGCATGTGACTTCACAAAGTGACTATCCTTGCAATAGCTATTGATTGTTCTGCCACCTATACTAGGAAAACAAAGCAACTGCTTCTTCTCTATACAATCTGAATCTCCACCCCCCTGCATGTGGGAAAATGACTGCTGGTGCCTGGTGTGTGTGTTGTATCGTTATTTTAATAAATCCCAGCTCAAGGCTATGATTACAGTGGCACATTCATCATAACATCACACACACACACCCCATTCCAGGAATGATCTCACTTTATTTTCATGAGCTACTAGCACTCACATCCCATGTGAGGAAGGACTGAGAATCTCACTGCTCAACTGCTTCTGCCTGCAGATTTGAAATAGCATATTGCCTTACGCTGAGACTGGGCTTTAGCTAAAATGACAGAGGACTTTGGCTTGTGGTCATATTTGAAAAGAATGGGACGGTAAGACTCAGTTTTGTAACATCCCTTCCTTCCCCCAAGAACATTTTTCTTAAAACATCCCAACACCCTCTTCCCATATAATGTGGCGATTTTGTATTTCAAACTGGCACAGGGCAAAATGAGTAAGATGCAAGTACTGTGGAATCATGAACTGTTGCTATTTGCATTACAGATGCATCTAGATCAGAATGGTATGCAAATATTCAATAGTACAGGTACTAACAAAGTCCCCCCTTTGAATTACAAATGCCCGAGTCGTGTTTTCCAAACACTGCTTCTTTAAGGCATAGAAGAAAAGTGTGATATGCAGATGCAAGCAGTACTAGATGGTTCTGCTTGTTTTGCATGTTGAGACCCAGAACCCCCCCCCCTAAATAAATTCACACGTAACTCAAATTTTGGTTTGGTTTTTGGCAGAATTTAGGCCACAACTTTATTGATTACAGCAAGTGAGTGGTTGCATAGGCTCTGGTTTGACTAGCTCCCTGCACCTAGTACATAATATATAAATACCGGTACATAACTAAGAAAAGGTACAGCAATACTGTACAATTGTTCCTTTCTCCTCTCTTTTAACAATGTGTGTTTGCTTTACAAAACAACAATTTAAACTGACACCGACTCTACAAGTTAGAGTTCTGCTATACCCACAGGTCACAAAATTCATCCAGTGGGTGAGATAAGCACTACGATTGCTGCCTAACTATGGATTCTTTGGCTTGCTAGATCATGCTGCCTCCCCTTCATTCAGAAAGTAATTCCAGGTAATTTTATCATCTACTTTAATATCCTTCTTACCAATGGTTGATTAAATTAAATGCGTCAAGTCACGAGGCCTCTGTTTTCTTGCGACAATACACGTTTCCGTGGCAGCTGGTCACTTCCAGTGACACAAGCCTTATTTCTGTGCAGTAAAACCTCGGATCCTGTTTCGGCTCCCGAATGCCAAAAACCTGGAAGTAAATGCTCCGGTTTTCAGATGTTTTTCAGAAGCTGAACATCCGACACCGCTTCCGCTGAGTGCAGGAAGCTCCTGGAACCAAGCGGAAGCCGTGGCTCGGTTACTGAACATTTCAGAAACTGAACGGGCTTCCAGAACGGATTACGTTTGACAGCCGAGGTCTGACTGTATAGCAAATGCATTATTTGAAGTGCAAGAGTGAATTGTGCCTTGTTTGAATTTGTGCATGGGGAGCAGGCTTCAACTCCATGAAGCTTGGGAAATGTTAGATTAGGACAACGGTGGAAGATAATGAGCGTTCAGTTTTAAAACACTTCTTTCTAAGTGATCTATGGAGTACAATAATTTAGCAAATTTAAGTGCTGTTGGCACCTTGAGTCTATGATTCAGCACAGGACACTAGGATTTTACTTAATTAGAGAGGATCAAGACAGAATTTATTACTGCTGAGTCAGAGGCTATTATGCGCTACAATAAACCGTAATGCAGAATAAACCTAATTCATAAACCCCAGCAGGAGCAATGGATTTGTTTCAGCCGTGCACCTGCACTGCCATGAGCTCACTGCCACTCTTGCTCCATCCTGGTAAATGGCAGTGACACCGCTGCTGCCAGGAGGCTGGGTGCCCCAGGAGCCGCTCGTGCCGTGAGAGCCAGGCTGACAACAATCGTTTTAGAAAAAGGACAAGGGCAATCGTGGCCAGCAGGAGCAGGACACTTGCTGCTCAAGGCAAGAGCAGCTATTGGGGTGCCACTATGAGGCCAGCCTCCTAGAGGTGGCATCACTTCTGCTTACCAGGGCAGGGCAAGAGTTCGCTTCAGGTTAAGTACGCTTCAGGTTAAGTACAGACTTCCAGAACCAATTACAGTGGTGCCTCGCTTAACGAATGCCCTGCTTAACGAAATTTCCGCTTAACGAAAGGATTTTTCGAGCGGAGGTTGCCTCGCTAGACGAATTCGATTTACAAAAAATTCGTCTAGCGAATCGCGGTTTCCCATAGGAATGCATTGAAATTCAATTAATGTGTTCCTATGGGCAAAAAAATTTCAATGCATTCCTATGGGATTCGCTAGGCGAATTCTTCGTTATAAGAAAAGACCTGTGGAACGAATTAAATTCGTCTAGCGAGGCACCACTGTACACTCATACTTCGGGTTAAGTATGCTTCAGGTTGAGTACTCCGCGGACCCGTCTGGAACGGATTAATCCACTTTCCATTACTTTCAATGGGAAAGTTCGCTTCAGGTTAAGTACAGACTTTCGGAACCAATTGTGTACTTAAACCAAGGTACCACTGTATTTTAAAGGTCTAACAGGCTGTATTTCCACACTCAGGGCCGGCTCTAGGTATAGTCCTGGTGGCGCGGGGCCGGTAGGCAGGGCGCTACGCGGCAAAGCCGCGCAGAAGCCGTGCTGCGCACTGCGAGGGCGGGGGCGCCGGAAGCGATCTCCGCGCCTCAGCGCCAGGCCGCTCGACCTGCTCGGGACTGCCCTGTCCACACTTGTGTTTTGTGATTCCACACTACCTGTTTTGTGATTTTAAATCTCTACTGGGTCTCTCACCAAAGAGTCTTTGCCCCGAACCTGGATCTAGGCATCCTGGAAATTCTTCTTTTATTCTTTAACGAAACACTTAAAACAACAACCCCACACTGTTAAAGGTCCAGAAGCAGGAAAGACTGATTTGTGTTTTGTTTGTTTGTTAAGCCAGGTAGCAACTCTTGCTTTCACCTGAGGCAGCTCCAACACTCCTTAAGACCAAGGGACTCCTTAACACCAAGGGCTCGTCCACACTTCTATGTTTGTTTCTGGTCCTGCTTACTTCTTTTTCTGAAATAATTGTAGCCAGCAGGACTCTAATGAAAAAGAGTGGCCCTCTGTCAGGCTCAGGGAAATCAGATCACTCCCACGATGGCAGCCCAGAATCAGAGTAACAATAAAACTTGTTATCAAGCAATTTATTCAATAATTTACAGAGAACAACGAAGGAATACAGCCTTCTGTTTCAGTGTATCTGAAGAAGTGTGCATGCACATGAAAGCTTATACCCAGAACAAACTTAGTGCTCTAAGCACTAACGTGCTACTGGACAATTTTTTTAATTTTTTTTTTCATTTCGACTTAGAAATAGTGGAATGTTATTTCCTGGGACTCAATGCCTGTCTATTTGTATTTACCCACTTCCACTACTGCATATTTCTTTCTTTTGCTTTCCTTGGTGGTTTCACATTGCTTTGAAACAGTATGACAAAATAGTTTCCCTTTAATGGAATCAGAGGCTCCTTTCTTCCGGTGATCTCATTAAAACCACAAAACAAGCCAGCAGAGGGTGTGAGAGCCATAATTAACAGCTGGAAGGTCAATGGCAATCCAGTTACACATAATCACTTTTTTGTTTTCTGTGTCTTCCATAAATAAATTACCCTTTGAGAAACACAAATATTTTTTATTGCCTTTGAACCTAATTCATATAGATTATTCATTGGATCTCATTTCAGCTTCAGAACTGCCTGACTTTGGTGCAACATAGGTTTTTTAATAACAGGAGGTCTTCAAACGAATGGTGAAGCAACAGGAAGGAAACAAAAGTAGTATTTCTGGACTGTACTCATTATTTTTCTAGTTTATTGGGAGCTTCAAACTCTGATGGCCAATGTGACCTAAAAGAACAGACAATAGAGATTGAGGCAATATATGTATATCAGAGTCCCACACACCAGTTAATTTCCTCATCTGATTAACAGATTTCCTTTATTGTCTTCCATGAAGCCTCCTGGTATTTATTTCCTTTTTTATTTCTTCAATATATTTATATTCTGTTTTTCTATATAAAATATTAAAAAGCAGTCTGCTTTTACATATATATTTAACTCTAACAGGTTTTATGCTTTGTACTTAATTTGCTAAATCAACGGCGCTGTGGGTAAACCACTGAGCCTAGGGCTTGCTGATCAGAAGGTCAGCGGTTCAAATCCCTGTGACGGGGTGAGCTCCCGTTGCTTGGTCCCAGCTCCTGCCAACCTAGCAGTTCAAAAGCACGTCAAAGTGCAAGTAGATAAATAGGTACCGCTACAGCGGGAAGGTAAACGGGCATTTCCATGTGCTGCTCTGGTTTGCCAGAAGCGGCTTTGTCATGCTGGCCAAATGACCTGGAAGCTATATGCCGGCTCCCTCGGCCAATAATGCGAGATGAGCGCGCAACCTCAGAGTCGGTCACGACTGGACCTAATGGTCAGGGTCCCTTTACCTTTACTTTACTTGATTTGCTAAATCAACCTGATTTAACAAAACGAGTATAAACATTATTTTGAAAAACATTATCACCATTATTTATTAAATTTATATACCACCCTTCATCTGAAGAGCTGGCAGGGCCGTTCAAAAAACATGCACTGCCCTCCCTGCTTATAATTTGCCCGTGTCTAATCCCTGCCCTGCCATTAGAATCTAGTCCACAAAAAGCTTAAGCCAGAACATATGTCTTAAGTCTTTTAATGTGGCACAAGACTCTTTGTTCTTGCTGCAACCTGGCTACACCTCTGTAAAAAGATTCTTGTGTAGGTTTTTGGAGTAAATAATAATGTCAGGTAGATGTGCCTTGGCATCTCGGTGAGAAAAGGCAACGCCCAAATAGTGGTTATTAAAAGGATGTCCCTTTAAGCCCCGCTGCAGACGACTGTCGTGCCTGGAGACAGGCAGTCAAGTTGTGTATCTACAGCAGTGACCAGAGGAGGAAGGCGCAGGGAGAAGAAACACCATCTGGATCAGCACAACCAGATGCCTGCACCTGCCGCAGCTGCAACAAAACATATCTCAATCCTATTGGTCTCTACAGCCACAGCAGGCGCTGTAATTCCCCAACGGTTTGACTTCACCCCTGAAGGCGCACCCTTCCATTCTTTCCCAAGACAGACAGATGCCAACCAAATTCCAGATAGGGAAGGAAATGCCAAAACCACATATCTACATTCTGTTGCCCACTAACCCTCTTCTGTTTCAGCCTGTTCAGTTTGAAGGTGGTTTCGTCTACCTTAGCTGGGACCTTGGTGTTCTTGGCAGGGATTGGCTGCATCTACAACAGGTAACTCACCTTTCGCGAGATCCACACATCCTGGTACTCAGGCCCAGGGCCAGATTTAGGTTTGATGAGGCCCTAAGCTACTGAAGGTAATGGGGCCCTTTATATGTCCAGCTGCCCTTTGTCAACAACAAATTGTTGCTTTTTTTTGTGTTGGATATATGCTATATGGTAATTTATGGACCAAATAGGTATCTAAAGCCATTTGCACATAACAAAATGTGTATTTTATCAAAGTAATTGTTGAATTGAAATACGTACAATTAAGAATATTAATAGTGAAATACAATTAAGTAGTATATTGATAGTGAAATAATTATTAAGCTCTAACTTAAAATGATTTTTTTATCCATAACAAACTTAATAATGCAAACACATTGGCATTTGGCAATAACAAAAGCTCCTTTAGAAACACAATTGACAAAGACTCATAATCTAGTCTCTAGAAACTTCCTATAACATGAAATAATAATAGCAAACCAGTGATATTTTAGGGAGGAAGCTAGCAGGCAGGGCCTATTACATCATAGGAGCCTACACAACACAAAACACTGTTGCTGTATGCCAGTTTTATTTTATTTGTTTTTTTAATCTTATATTTTGGAAATGTGCATCCAGATTTTTTTCTTTTAAATTTTTTGGGGGCCCCCAAAAGAGTGGGGCCCTAAGCTATAGCTTGTTTAGCTCAGGGGGTCCCCAGACTTACCGGCGTTTGGGCCGGTTCCCACCGCGCTGATTGCGCGGCGGGCCAGAGGGCGGGGGAGTACGCGCCTGTGCGGGCCGGCGGGCGGGGGAGTGCGCGCCCGTGCACATGCGCACGGGCGCTTACTGGCACGGCGGCGCGCTTCCAGGGTGGGAAAAGCGCCGAAAATCCGTTGTGCGCATGCGCGTGGGCCTCCCCCGACCCGGAAGTGCACCAGAAATGACTTCTTCCGGGTCGGGAGAGGCCCATACGCATGCGCACAAAGGATTTTCGGCGCTTTTTTCCCCAACCCGGAAGAGCGCTGCCGTGCTGCGCGCCGTAAGAGCGGGCGGCGGTGGCGGGCGGTGGGGGTCGTCGCGGGCCGGATTGGCAGGCTAATTGGGCCACATCCGGCCCGGGGGCCGTAGTTTGGGGACCCCTGGTTTAGCTTATACGTAAATCTGGCACTGCTCAGGCCACCAGGCCTCTCACAAAATGGGAAGCTATCATTCTGAATATACTGTAGGTTCATTGAGGAAAGGGCTGGTAACAGAAATATAAAGCCAACTGTTGACTACTAATGTGGGACCATTCACAGGGCTGAAATCTGTGTGGGAAGAGCTGCAGGATACCCGGAGGATAAGGAATAGGAAAAATACAGTGAGATAAACAGATGAAATCTATTTCTGCTCATGTCAGGGAAACCACACTAAAAATTTTTTGCCATAGATCATGGGCGTAGCCAGGATTTTTGCAAGGGGAGGCAAGCTTTTGTTGGGGGTGGGGTGGGAGGAGAACCTTGACTTTTATTGATTTAGGGGGGAGCAGCTGCCCCCCTGGCCCCCCTTGGCTATGCCCATGCCATAGATGGAACAGAACAGCAGTTCAAATCTCTTGTATTCATATCTAATGTGAACTCTGATCACTGGCGCAGTTGTGCACATGCCAACAAACACCACTTGCAACAACTTTCAGCAGCTCCCCTTGAAATATGGAACTCTTGATCTGTCTATGACCTAGCTCATGGGTAGGCAAACTAAGGGCCGGGGGCCAGATCTGGCCTAATCGCCTTCTAAATCCGGCCCATGGACGGTCTGGGAATCAGCGTGTTTTTACATGAGTAGAATGTGTCCTTTTATTTAAAATGCATCTCTGGGTTATTTGTGGGGCATGGGAATTCATTCATTATTTCGAAATCTAGTCCGCCCCCCCCCCCCGAAGGTCTGAGGGACAGTGAACCGGCCCCCTGCTGAAAAAGTTTGCTGACCCCTGATCTATTTTGATGTAATCTCTCTTCCCTACTGTTGTGTTTTGATTTCTTTTACCTGTATCACCTGTATTTACCTGTTTTCTCCTTTTTTGTATTTTATTTCTTTATTGCAATTTGATTGGTACAATATTAGAATCTTACTGTCCTCTCTTGAGATTATGATCAATATGCTCCACACTTAGTTCAATACATGTTTATTAAGTTGCTTTCATTGCACCATGATTTCACTTAATGTTCTCCAAACCCTTGGAGTCATAGTAGCGATTTACTCCAGACACCCGCTTGTCTCTCTCCAACAGGTACCACTGATAGGTGTTCCGAGCAATTCTCTTCTCCTTGCCCCCGCTGGTGTACCTGTGGATGTAGGCGGTGCTCACACCAGGGATGACCAAGCACACGTACATGAGGCCCAAGCCAGGCAAGATTTCGTACCACATCCTGACGGCTGCGCGGCTTTTTCTCTCCCCAACCCTGGTGACCTCTCAGTGACCAGAGCTGCCATACGACTTCGCCCTCAAAGCAGAGTTCGCCTGTTTTGATTCTCTGTGTTCTGAAAATCCAGTTTAAAAAATGATATATTTTTTAAAAGAAAAATCTTAAACTGGAGGGGTTGTGATCGTATAATGTATACGGGTTTAGTTTTTAAAGAAAATCTGCCGAATTTCATGATCCATCTCAGGATGGGGGGGTCGGCAGACTACGTCTCACATATTATCTCTGTAACCATTACATCAATGTTTTTTTATTATTATCTTTATCACTTGTCCAATGGTCCAAGTGTAGTGAATATATAATGGAGCCCATTGTTCTTTTTCAAATATTATTCCAGGGGGACAGGCTAAAGATGAGACAGTGTCTTATCAAATCTCTGGAATGTGGCCTATTGTTGTGAGAGACTGCAGGGATCGTAAAACACAAGAGTGCAGATCATCGAACTGAGCCCAAACCACATGCTACTACAACAGAAATCTCCCTCTGCCCCCCTCCCCACAACCCCTCCCCTTTTGTTCACATACATGCATCCTTTCCCAACTTTCATACAGTACCACATGCATACACAACAACACTATTCCAGTTCCACACAGGCAACAACAGCACCCCTCTCATGTACAGACAACCTGCAAACTGATGCTTCCTTTTGGTTTCCACTGATGCAGCCCTGCTCATCCTGGAAATTTACCTGTATCTTTTGCGTAACAGACTCCATTCTGAAAGATTAAATTTGTTTATCAAACCTAGGTAAAGGTAAAGGTAAAGGGACCCCTGACCATTAGGTCCAGTCGTGACCGACTCTGGGGTTGCGCGCTCATCTCGCATTATTGGCCGAGGGAGCCGGCGTATAGCTTCCAGGTCATGTGGCCAGCATGACAAAGCCGCTTCTGGCAAACCAGAGCAGCACATGGAAACGCCATTTACCTTCCCGCTGTAGCGGTTCCTATTTATCTACTTGCATTTTGATGTGCTTTCGAACTGCTAGGTGGGCAGGAGCTGGGACCGAGCAACGGAAGCTCACCCCGTTGCAGGGATTCGAACCGTCGACCTTCTGATCAGCAAGCCCTAGGCTCAGTGGTTTAACCACAGCGCCACCTGGGTCCCTTATCAAACCTAGGGTTGCCCTATTTCAAACAGGGAAAATCTGGACAGAAAACTTGTTGAGCGTTTTTGGGCAAAGTTGTTCAGTTGTATGTGTGTGTTTTTTGTTTTTTGTTTACTTTTGCCCAAAGTTGCTGAGCACACAAAGAGAGTTTTAAAGGAAAGTTGCCAAATACGACACTGCTGATATGTGTTGCCATATACACCTGGATTTTCCTGGACATTTTAGCTATTTCCACCCGGACACTGCTTCCGACTACAGCATTCCGAATATGTTTGGGAAATTCCGGACATATGGCAACCCTAATCAAACCTGTGCTGCATTTGACAGCACTTCTCTCCAAATTTATTCCAAAATACTTTCTTGATATACATTGCATAGCTTTCTCTTTGAACCATTTCCTGCGCGCGCGGGGGGGGGGTGTTAACAAAGTCCAGAGGGATAGGAAGTGGACCATAGCCCCCTGAAAACTTAAGCTATAATAAATTATTTGTCACGGATTATGCGTTTCAGACCTATCTTCTAACAGATTGATTTATTTGTCAATTTAATACTAACAGAAAGATATGCGATACTGTTGACTCTAAACCAAATTTTTAATTCCTAAATTAAAAACATTTAATTTGGGAATTAAAAATGACCGCGGCCAGGGTACTAGTGGCAAGAAAGTGGAAGAGTGAGATCTTACCCACTATATTGGAGTGGCAAACACTTATGCTAGAATACGTACAACTGGCTAAACTCACTGACTCAGTAAGAGAATCATCAACACAAAAAGTATCCAAAGAGTGGAAGGTCTACAAAAAATACCTAAAAATGTATTATCCTAATAATTCCATATTGGCAGATATAGAATAACGTTTGTAATATAAAAATGAGATTAAGGGAAAATAGGGAAGAAAGGAAGAAAGTTATAACGAAGACCCGTAGAAAACAAAGAATTTGAAATTGTAATATTGGAAGGACGGGAAGTTTTTAAGAAGGAAGAAATAGGATTTAACATAAAGATAATATATGGTTCACATTGCGAAGAAGAATTTATTTTGAATTATGTATTTAGTTCTTCTGTATTTATCTATTTTTCTTTTGTATGAGATACGACGAGGAGAAAATCATCGTTGTATTCATATCATGCATATGTTCTACTCTGTATTATTTTAAACAATAAAGTCTTTTTTTTTTTAAAGAATATTAGGGGGTGGGCCGGGGAAAAAAAACACATTTTACACAGAATCTACCTTGGCTGTGGTGAATGCCAGTCATAAGGTCTGAAACCAGTCAGATTTTTTTGTTTTTGTTAATGCTTGTTAAAGATAAATATATTACAAAACAGATCATTCTTTAGACACAAACTGGAGTCTTTCAAAGGTCTTAGCCAAAATGGTCAATACCATTTCCATGGGAAAGGTCTTCAACTTTCCTGTATTGACACTCAGCAAAGAACAGCCCACACTCTGGCCAGTGGCCGAAATAAATTGATTCATTCAACAACAGTCCAAGAAGCGAACTTCACTTGTCCTTGGACATAACCATGTCCTCACTCTGCTCTAAGTGCTCAAGGATCACTCAGGTGTGTTCATTGCAATTTGGAAGGAAAGCGCTGCAAGAATGGCCATTTTAATAACAAGGAATAGTTCAGTTGCATATGTCATAGTGACGGGTGTATTTCTTTGGTATATATATTTTTGCCCACAACTCATACCAAGGAACAGATTCACCCTGTAAATTTTTAGAAACCAACAAATACTGTGATTTTTAAATGGATAGTGTCATTTGTGAGTTTGGACCCATGGCACCAAATACCAGGTGAATTCCTGCCAAAGTCATGTTTTGGTCCTCCATCTTGATCCACAATGGCATCTAGCATGCAAGCGGATGAAACTACACCCCCCTCGATATCCAGGTTTTCCTGCTGTTCAAGTTGTACAGTAAGGGTAGCTGCCTCATTATTTTCTCATGCTTTGCCCCTACCTGTAGCTGGATATTTTCCTTTTCTTTTGAGGCAGGTACATTGCTTGCAGGATGTCTGGTGAAGCAGTTTGTTTTCAGTGTGTGTTTGGGGCTCACTAGCTGTCTTCTGCTTTTTGAAGCAGTCGCAGATGCCCGCAGCTAATCAAAAACAGCTGTGCTTCTTTGTTTTTTCTGTCTAAACAACCTCGTATAGAAAACCCTTGTGCCTTTATTCCAATCTTCAACCAGCCAAGAAAAGGATTTTTGCTGCTCATTTCCTGAGAATCTTGTGAGCAATTTCATCTTCTCTCCTGCAGGTTACTTTGGGTTTCTGTTTTTGCCCAGCAATTCCACCTATCCCCTCAAGAAGCAAGGCCAGTTCCAGCGGCATCCCCAATCTCCTCACCTGATCACTAAAAGGCATCACAAGTGCCATGCTCATATTATCACAGCATTTCTAGGATTAGGGTGTATGGGGTGATTGGGGAGGGACACTACCTCTGATGGAAGAAACGTCATGCTCCATCTGGGGTAGGTTGTCCACCTTTGGTCCCCACCCTGCACTCAGCTCTCACCTGTGGCTCCTAAAAACTGTCCGCATGCAACAGCAGCCACACCCTGGGAAACAGCTTTGACTGACCTGCTAAACCAGATGAGGGTAGTTGATGGGTCTCAAACCCTCGGTGAGTTAGGGACTTCCCCTGCATGTGAAAGCAGGCTCTGGTGGATTGAGCGGCCGAGACCAATAATGGGTTCAACAGTCAATAACATGGGTTTCTGCACGCGCTGTAGAGGGAAATGGGGGACAAATGGGGCTCATCAACCTGGGAAGGTAGCCCATGTAGGAGAAGGAAAACTCTGATCCTGAACCTCTGCTGCCTGGAACCTTTGGGAGAAGAAAAGGTTGAGTAAACCAAACACAAATCTGGAGTGGAGTCCCTAAGACAGTTGGATGGTGCCTTCTATGCTTCCATCTGGCAACTCCTGCAGCCAAGCTGGTGCAAAACATATTGCTGTGCTTTCCTTTGGACCACATCAGTGAGGCCAAGTGGGGCGGGTCTTGTTGTCTGGGCAGCCCAGGGCCTCCATACACACTGCCCATGCTTGGGCATCAGAGAGGTCACTTCGGTGCAGCTAATGCAGAGGTTTGACTTCACCCACAACAATTTATAGGGTTCCTCAATCTTGTAACATTTGTGCGAGCAGAATCATTAGATCAGAACCACCAACATTTTCATCTGAGCTACCTGCTGGCCCAGTTAGGCTCTCTTCCAGAAAAGTGAACTGTCTTTGAGCCTGGCAGCCACTCCCAAACCTCTTTGGGACTGGCTGGATGTGTCTGCGTACATCCAAATAACTACGGTATATTTAGGATTGAGGGCGAGGGAGGTTAAATAACTACAGTATATGTAGGATTGGGGGTGGACCCCCGTCGCACGCGCAATTCAGGAGCAAGTTGCACGAAAGCGCAACAAGATGCCAAGGCAAAATAGCACAATCTGCAGTCAGAAACCGACGGCGGCTGCAGATGAAGAACTGCGGGCACAAAGAAGCCTCTTGCCCACAGGTGAAGGTTCCCCCCCCCCCGCTTAGCCGATTCTGTAGGGAGCTCAGTCCCCGCCCGAAAGAGCGTGCGCAAGCAGCGCCGGCCAGCCCCTCTCTTTCCGCGGTTGCGAGCCGCTCCCCTCCGCCCCTTCCAGGGACGAGGCGGAGCCAGCCTTGCTCGAGGGCGGAGCGGCTGGGGCGACTCGGTTTAGGCAGCGCGAAAGAGGGCCGGGTCGCCCATTCTGACTAAGCTCGGCTGGCGCTCGGGAGAGCTTCGTCGGCGAGCAGAAGGGGCGGCCCCAAAGAGCGCACCGCAGCCGGCCTTTGCGCTTTGCTTGTGAGCGCACACGTGGCAGCCGCTCCGTCGCACAGACCGAGGCCAGCTCCTCCGAGGACCGTGGCACAATGGGCAAGGGGGTAAGGAACCGGTGGGGCGAGAGAGGGAAGCCCCCCCCCCGGCGCGGCCCGCCAGGAGAAGGGGGTCCCCGGCGCCGCCTCCCCGCTTTAGGCTGCCCGCGCTTTGAGCCTACCGGCTGCAGAGCAAAGCTCCTTCCGCCTCCAGCCGCCCCGACGCCGAAGCGTTTCTGCTTTTCTGGGTGGGTCCTTCTCTCCAAAAGCCGACGGGGAGGCGCCTCTGTTAGGGCTCCTTCCTCGGCCACCTGGGAATGGGAAGGGAGCAGCTCCGGGCGCAAGGCGCGCGCCGCTGGAACCTGGACCCGGGCGCTTTGCCTGCCCGCGGGGGAAGGGGAAGTGGCGGAGGCGGAACCAGGGCGCGCCGCGAGGCGGGCAATTTTTTCCCCGCGCGGGTCGCGAGCGCCCTGGGGCAGGAAGCGCCGTCGTCAGTGGGGAGTGGGCGATGATGGCACATGATGGAGGCTTCGCTCGGGTTCGCCAGAGGTAGTTGGCAGAACTGGTGGTCGGATTCAGGATAGCAGACGGGTGCGGGTGTCATTTTTTTTTCAAGCGGAAAAACAAAAACTTAACACCCAGCATGTGATGAAACTAGTACTAAAAGAGGTTTATCGTGGTAGCTCTTTCCCCCAAGCATTCAGAATATGATCCCAAAATAGGAACACTTCAGAATTCTGCTGTCTTGTTTTTTTATTCTTGAATAACTTTTTGTTGGGTTTTTATAAGCAAGGGTCATAAATGATACAAATAAGTGGACCGAATCTTATGTCATTGGTATGTCACAAAAACAGCGCGCTACATTTGCAGTAATACCTGTGGCGTGTGGTTCCTGCTCTCCAGTTTTTTTGTAGGTTAGCTCGGCTTTGGTCATCTGATAATGCTTTGGAGATATTTATCTGGGAATATTCCTCTGAGGTGAGGTAAGCCCTGCCGTGTTTTTAACAGGAAGTCTGCTCGGTCCTCTCCTCAACCCAGTTTACCGGCCTGTGGTTTTGATTTCTGTATTCTGTGCTGGGAAGTGCTGTTTTCAGGAGATTTAGAAGCAGGCATCATAAGTAATGGTTTCAGTCGAAAACCCAACTGTTGCATGCAGACACAGGAGCAAGATTTTTGAATCTGCAGAGTTGGTCACCTGCTTTTCAGAGGGAAGCTTCTCCCCAAAGATAATAAAAGGCCACTTATTTCCACGTACTCCTGTGCTGGCTGCCTTTAGGGAGAAGGGAGCCATTTTCTTAGCAATTGCAGAGTTACAAAATGGGTTATCAGCGCTTAAGGTGAAGACGACTGATATGAGGGCTGGTGCAGACATGATGTTATCTTTATGTTTTCCTGTAGCTTGTACGTGCCTGTTCCTACACCAGCTTAGACTAGATTCTAGAAAGGGAAGGGAATTGCCGGCATGAATTTAAAAATGGTACAGGGCTACAGCTGACTGGGTTTTTAAATATTGGGCAACAACTTCAGGGCATGATGTCCAGTCATGTGAGAGGCTGTCGACATTACAGAAAGTGCTACCAGCAGAATGTGGAAGTTGCCGATAGGTCCCTCCAGCTTGTTGGTTCTCTGCGGCACTCCCCACACTAGGTGGAAATAATGTTTACCTTCCCAGTACAGTACCCACTAACGGCAGTGCCTCCAAGCATATCAGGGCCAGATCTCCACCGGAGCTCATGTCTTTCTTCCATTTGACTTGTTTATCATGAGTCTGGCTGCTTTCTTGAAAGATCACACCTCCATAAGTGCTTGCTAGGCCCAGGGATTCTGTCCCATTGCCCGGCTGCAGGTGAGAGGGGTCCTTCCCAGTATTGTAGTGCTTTCCCGTTAATATCTACTAAAAAGCTTTACAAAGTCTGGGTGGTTTTTCTTTTTAGAGGCCATGCCTAGAAAAACAGCTAGAAATGGAAGATGGGGTGGGGAGTTATCCTATCTTAAAAGTGATGATGAGCCCTGCTCTATTTATGCCTGAAAGTCTCCAGTTTGATTATGTATGTATTATATATAATGCTTATTCTGCCTTTTCTCCAAGGATTTAAGTTCTCCCCTTGTTGCCATTTTTACCCTTGGCCTGCAAGGCAGGTTAGGAAAAAAGGTGGGATTTGCCCCACATCACCCATTTAGCCTTAATGGCTGAATAAGGGTCTTGAACAGGGACCACTCAAGTTGAAATACCTTTCATGTGCTCAGTTTGAAAGCAGAGTAGTTTTCCTTAACTGTACTTCTGTAGTGGCCTCAGGGTCCAAGTTTTGCAGGATGGTTAATTAAAATGGCTAATTAAGCGGGCGGGACAAGTGGAAACAGGAGAGGCTGTTGCCTAATTGTGGAAATATCTGAGTGACAAGATCCTACAGTTTGATGCAGTGGGGCAATAAAGTTTGCATTGCTCTCAGTAGGCTGTAACATTATCACAAAGTGTGTAGTATCTTGTTGCCTTTGGGTAGCTTTAGTTTAGTGCCCCAGACAGCCATGCCATTCATTAAGTTGAACTCTTCCCTAGTAACTTCCCTTTTCTTGCATGATCACATCACTTGGCTTCGCACTGGCCTTTTTTTCGTAGATGGGGAATATTTTTTGTTGCTTTTCATTGAATTGTAGAGTTGGAAAGGGTCCTGAGGGTCATCTTGTGCACGTGCAACCCCCCCCCCCAATGCAGGAATCCTATAACTGCAATTTATAGCCTGTTTGCTTGAGGCTTCAGCCTTCTTGCCCTTTCCAGTACAACCCTGAACAAATTTTAATTCCAGAAGCAAACCTTAGATTTCATTGGGGTGTACTGCCTTGTAAGTGAGATTGCTGCCTCCCCCCCCTTCTGTGCCCTACAGCTGGTACTGCTCTCTTGAAAGTACCATATGTTAACTGCAATGGTTGACGTAGTGAGCACACCTGATGGTTCTCCTGTTTTCTTGCAGCAAAGGTATCTGAAGGTAAACGACTAGGGAGATCACAGTGCAGAGGTTTGTCTGTGAAATTCTTAGCAGAGTCACAAGCTGTTCTGCGGCTCGCTCTACAGTCCTGGATGTATGTTGGCTGTCTCCCAACACAAACTAGTTTTAAGATGGGGGTGCTGGTGGCAAGCTTCGGTCTGAACTGGCTTTTACCAGTAATGACTAGTTCAGCTCAGTGCCATTTGCAGCCATGGAGTTGCAACCTTAATTGCAAAAAAACAGAAAGAAAAAAGCTTTGATTGAGCGCTGTCTGTTTTTTTGCCTTCACTATGTTAAAGCAAACAAAGCTTGAGATTCTGCAGTCTGGGAATTCTCCTTGTTAGCACTGGCTTCATTAAGCAAACCACAGAGGAATCTCAGATTCAGAAGAGTCGCTCTGATCCTGAGGTAAAAAAACAAAACACCCTTCCACACCATTTACAGTGACTCTGATATTTCAACACAAGAAAAATGGAAAATTACTTGAACCTGTTTTGTTACTTTTTTGAGCAGGGTAGACCTTTGGATTTGGTGTTTATGTAACCGGAGATTCTAGTATGGCTTCAAGATTTAACTTGCTTACACTCTAGACTGAGTATTACTGTGGATGTTAACAGGGGCTCTCTATTCCAATTGTAGTTGTGCCTGTACACATTTTATTCTTCTGGACGCCATTTTCAGTTTAAGAACTGCATGAAGTTGGAATGTTTTGACTCCTTCCCAGGTCGGCCGTTGCTTCTCCATTGCTGGATGTATGTAGAGATGAACTATCCATTACCAGGGTAACTGCAGTTGCTTTTACTAATATGTCCCTTTATCCACACCAAACATGGATATCCTGAAGTGATCTGAGTTTTTTTGTTTGTTTGTGTGGCATTTATGCATGAAACAGAAAAAAATATTTTAAAAAAGAGTCTGATAGCATTCACATTTTAAGATCCCGTTTAATCCTTCAAATTTATGTGTATGGAGCAAAATTCAGAGTACAATAGTGATTAAAGAGTTTTGCCAATATCCACAGTGTGTGTTTCCTTTTAATTTCCAGAACTTTAGGGCTCTCCTAAAGCCTTCTGTACTATCCGAGCTACGGATCTAGAAGGGGGAGAGGGCAAATTTTTCCATTGCCCCATCAAGGTCTGCTGACTTCTTCTGAGAATTTTTATTGTCTCAAAAGGCTTTGGACTTGTATTGTTTTTTACCAGTAGTGCTATCTGAGATTAAAGCTGGGGTGTTAAGCAGTCCAGAACGCCCTCCCCCCAAAAAAACCCTGCAGCCCCCGGAGCAATGAGGCTAGTTATCACTTCCATAATTGTGTGGATGTTGCAAGCATTTTTATGGGATTCATGACATGCCAGTGTGGAAAATTACTGTACTGCTACCGTTTTCCTTCCCCACATACCAGGAACTCACAAAATTACTATTTTCCCCTTTCCAATGCTGACCTTCAAAAACTATGCACAGTCTGGCGGTTGGGTTCCCTTCCACAACTGAATGCATTTTGGCTCTAACCAGAGCTGCGATAGCAAAAGAATGGGAGCAATAATTTGAACACCCACAATAATTGATTTCCTTGTGATCCTAGATCATTTTGGATTCTGAGTGTAGGCAGTTGTGGATTTGGAGTTTGTGTTCTCGGCCCATTTCGGACTTGTTTTACTTTCAGGAACCTGAATAGGTAGGAGCAAAATGTGTGTATGTTTATTTAAAAATTTTAATGAAGTGAAAATGCTTGGAATAAGTAAATATAGATTTCATATACTTGCTATAGACTGAGGGATAGTTCAGTAGGTATAGCATGAGGCTCTTAATCTCAAGGTCACGGGTTCAAGGCCCATGGTGGGCAAAAGATTCCTGCATTGCAGGGGGTTGGACTAGATGATCCTCATGGTCCATTCCAACTCTACAATTCTATGACCTTACTCTGAAAGCAGTTAATTGTTCCCTTGTGTAGCAACATGCAGGTTGTTTTCCATTTCTGCACAACAGTTGCTGGGGTGTGCCACCAGTTGCAACGAAAGCTTGCTGTGCACAGAGGCTTATGGCCAGTGACTATGATCTGCTAAATATGCCGTTTCGGCTCCTTTGGGAGGAATGACAGGATAGAAATGTAATAAATAAACATGACTGTGACTCACTCCAGAACCCATCTTGAATTGGCTTTATTAGCCAGTCTGTAAGATGGGCACCGATGACTCCTAACTTCCCCCAAGGGCACTGTGCATGCAAGAGGACAGGAAGAAGATGTCTTTCATCATGCTGAAATTTGGAATAGGCAAAAGCAGCAAGTCTCTTGCACAGCTCCTGTATGCCCCAAAGTTCAGAATGGTAAGACTAGTGAGGAGGGGGGGAGGTTCTCACTCAGGATGGGCTTCTGAGAGCAGGTGAGCTAGTGAGTTGACTTGAGAAAACCTGTGCATGAAAAAGCTTCCAGCTGAAATAAACGGCATGACTGATACATAAGAAATGGTGTGTACAGTCAAACCTCAGTTTACGACTACCTCGGTGAGCAACCGCTTCAGCGAGTGACCGCTGCGGTCCCGGAAGTGTTTACATCCGGGTTCCACGGCGTTGGATGCGCAGACGCGATCTGCGCAGCTCGCGCATGCAGAGAAGCGATCTGCATAGCAGCGCTCTATTGGTGCTTCGCGCGCGCGCAGAAGCGTGCCTTTGGCGAGCAACTGCCTCTGTGGAATGGAAATAACTACTTGAAATATACCAGACTGAAGACTTGGTGGTTTAGTTAGGGATGGAAAATCCCAGGAAAAGGAAAGTAGTCATGCCACGCACATGTGGTTGGCCTCATGCTTTCCAGGGTGAGGGAACAAGCAAGACAGTGGTTGGGGAAGGCACAGATGGTGGTATAGCTGTCAATCAGGGCATAATTATTTTATCCTCATGCCCCAGTATTCCATTCAGATCAAGCCAGCCTCTTGTTAGCTATGTATGCTCCTTGGAGAAGTCCATCCCGTGCCTTGGAAATAGTACATTGGCTTGGTTCATACCAGCAATATTGCCTGTTCTGTGGCCCCATATAAGGAATGCAAGACTTGAAGCGAGAGAGCAGCTTCCTTGACTAGCCAGTCTTTCCCTGAAATGGTCAAGTGAGAGAGGTAGTTGCTGTCCGATTGTTTTTCCGGAATCCAGTTCTGGAACTCCTTGAATGAATTTACAGAAACAAGAGTTGTAGTTCTGCATTTATACTACTGGCCTTGCTGCTGCCAACACCCTCATGCCTGAAAATGCCATAAAGGCAAACACTGCATAGAGATGGGTGCAAACAGAGCAGTATTGGGACCAACTGAAATGTATATATAAATAGGGAGCTATTCTTTGAGTTTCACAGTTTCCAATGGCTGAACGGTAAAAGAGAAAAAAAGGGGTTTGGCTCAAGTCCTGTGTACAGTAAATGGCAGCCCTGAAGTTCAGGAAGCTCATTGTAGACTGACTATGCTTGTGCCTAGCACAATAGATCTTGAGTTTTCCCAAAAGGATATGGAAACAAAGATGGGATGACAGCTCTGTGAAATACAAAAGCCAGCATTTATTCAGATCTATTTCTAGCACTAATGGAGATTATGATCCCCTACAAGGTAGAGATCTAAAGCAAAGCAAAATATGGTTAGTCTTTTTTTAAAAAAGTAAAGTTGGAGATCAATTTTAAGTGTGGACTAGGCATAGTAGCCAAATTGGGTAGGATGGTCTAGTGGTCGGAGGATATACTGCTGCTTCCACAGGTAAATTGTATGTTCATTTAAGGTTTATATTACTGATTTTCAGGGGGGACCTCACAAAGTGGTTAATGTAAGATCATTACACCAATAAGCCCTGTTTAAATAAATAAAAATATGGATAAGAGAACTTGTTGGGGTTTTGTTCTTTTTAGAAGAAGCTGTTTCTGCTGCTTCTCACTCCCCTCAGGGCAATTTGGTCCTTCAGAGGCCCCTGTTGTGGCAGTAGGGAGAAGGGGGGACCACTGGTGAACTTTCCATTGCTGGATGATAATAATAAAATAATAATAATAATAATAATAATATTTTTATTTATACCCCGCCCTCCCCAGTCAAAACCGGGCTCAGGGCGGCTAACACCAATAAAATTACAATAAAACATAAAAAGCAATTAATTAAAATATAGATTAAAATACAATATTAAAATTTAAAATGCAGCCTCATTTTAAGTAGGCCATAAATCCAAGCCATGAGGGAGGAAAACACAGGGGTCAGACTAAGTCCAACCCAAAGGCCAGGCGGAACAGCTCTGTCTTGCAGGCCCTGCGGAAAGATGACAAATCCCGCAGGGCCCTGGCCTCCTGTGAAAGAGCGTTCCACCAGGTTGGCGCCAATACTGAAAAGGCCCTGGCCCTAGTAGAGGCCAATCTAGCCACCTTATGGCTCAGGATCTCCAGAATATTGTTGTTTGTCGACCTTAAGGTCCTCCGCGGGGATACCAGGAGAGGCGGTCCCGTAGGTGCGAGAGTCCTCGTACCTACGGGATAAGGCATCTTGATCCAGTTTGAACGCTCCCTTTGCTGGTTGACTAAAACATTAAGGTGGGTTGACATAGGTTCCTCAGAAGGCAGCTGCTGGCCCGTTCATAGAGTTCTAGCCTCAGTGCAGATGTTCAATCCACTTTCAAACTGATTAAAACAAGTGTGTAGCAACATTGCCTTCATATTGGCCGAACCCTGGCAAATGTTTCTTTGTTTTTCCTTGAATTTTCCCGCCACACTTGCCATCCTCTCCTGCCCACACCCTTTGAGAACCACTTCCTTAAGCTCACTCCTCTCGAAAAAGGCTTTCTAAGTGATAAAAGTAGGTAGCCCTAGAGTGCCATGATGAGAACTGGGTCTCCCTTATGCTGAATAAATACCGTAGCTGTCTCCTTTGACATACCTTGCCTTTATACCTGGGTGGGTAGCAAATACAGTGGTACCTCGGTTTACAAACTTAATCCGTTCCGGAAGTCCGTTCTTAAACCGAAACCGTTCTTAAACCAAGGCACGCTTTCTCTAAAGTGGCCTCCCGCCGCCGGTGCCCTTCCACCGTTCGGATAACCGAGGTAAAGTTCACAAACCGGGACACTACTTCCGGTTTTGCAGCGTTCGTAACCAAATAGTTTGTAAACAGGGCTGTTGTTAAACCGAGGGACCACTGTAATTGTTTGTGTGTCGAGTGGGTGATTTATCTTGATGTTTTTAAAGATACTGAGTGGTACACAGGGTCCCTTTTTCTTCACGGATTCCCAGTATCCAGTTGTTTCTTTGACTCCCTTCAATTGCCACTCTCAAGCAATAAAAGATCAGAAATTGGGGTGCCGGCTGGTTGCCTTAGCCAGTTTTGGCTTTCCAGAGTCAAAACTTCCCTTGTAGGGAAGGGAACATTGATTATCCCAGATGGCGAATGTTGGTGGTTGAGGAGAGTTGCCTTAGGAAGATAACCATTGTTCTGTTACTGCAGCCACAGAAACAGTAGCAAGCTCCGGCTGTCCTTGAGATGCTGTTTTAATGATGTCACTATAATAGCAGAGCAGATTCCCAGGGAATTTGTTTTATGTACTCTGGCTTTTATCTTGTCCAGATTGAAAAGAGCAGCGCTCCTACTTGTCTAATCCTGAGCTTTGTCTTACATTTGGGATATGGCACAAGCAGTTCTAGTTGCACAAGGCTCCGAAATATGGAGAAGCTCTTGGCATTTTTTATAAAAGACAGCCCAGAAGGGAGGGAGGGAGGAGGAGAAATGTTGCTTTCTGAAGGCAGCACCAGTATCCTCGTTTTTCACTGAATAATTCTTCTTGCACCAACCTGCTAAAATAGGTCAGTTTTATCCCTGTACTGCAGATGAGAGACTGAGGCTGAGAACTCTTGGCTTAAGGCATAGCATCTTCACTGTGGTGCTCCTCAAATCTAAGCATAATGTTCTTCATTATATCTTTCATCTTCTGGCCACAGATTTACAATGTAATCCTGTACTCTGAAGTAATCCCATTGAATTAATGGCGGCTTGCAGTCAGCTAAGTACGTATAAGACTGCAACATTTGAACATTGGGCGTTTCGACAATATTTAGCTTTTTAAAGTGCAAACAGTTTAGCATTGCTTTAAACAACACAAGTTATTAGCATAGTCTTTGACAGAGAACTATTTTTACTTTGTGCAGAAAGAATATTTCAGTTGACTTCACAGATCAACTATGACTAAGTGCATCCTTCAGTATCTGTGGGCTTAAATCATCCCTGTTGAAATGCTGATTGTGCCGAGAGACGGGGAATTTTACAATTTTGCTCACTTGATTGTTCACACTGCTTGGAAAGAAGCTTTGGAAAGATGTTCAGGGGTCAGCAAACTTTTTTCAGCAGGGGGCCAGTCCACTGTCCCTCAGACCTTGTGGGGAGCTAGACTATATTTTGGGGAAAAAAATATGAACGAATTCCTATGCCCCACAAATAACCCAGAGATGCATTTTAAATAAAAGGACACATTCTACTAATGCAAGAACTCCAGGCAGGCCCCACAAATAACCCAGAGATGCAGAGGGCACATTCTACTCAGAGTGGCTGGGGGAACCCGGCCAGATGGGCGGGGTATAAATAATAAATTATTATTATTATTCATTTAAAAACATGCCGATTTCTGGACCATCCGCGAGCCGGATTGAGAAGGCGATTGGGCCGCATCCGGCCCCCGAGCCTTAGATACCCTTGCTGTAGTTATTTGCATCATAAATGGAAACATTATTAGCCTTGTGACTTTGTTTTCCCTGTGTATCTGAATAACACCAGTGGATGATACTTGTTTTGTATTGGCTCCATCTCCCTTTCTCACCTGCATTCATAGTTAACTGATCTCATTTTCTCTAGCGCCCATAGGGATGCACAGCCCCTCTGCCTGATGTGTTACAACATCCTGGCCTCTCTTTTCTGCTCAGGTTTGCACTTCTGTATATTTACCAGAACCAAGTGGATTTCTGAGGCCTTAACCTTGTCGATTCATTATATCTCATTGTGCCCAATACTCCGACCTGTTGTGGACCAGAGTGGATGGTGAGAGGAAGCAAGTTGGTGTTGTCCAAATTCTGACATCACCATGCTACACACACACACACACACACACACACACACACCCCACACCAAAAGTAGGAAGTATGTGTTTTCTGCTCTTTCTGATCTCTGCCTCCAGGAGAGGCTGACAGAATGAATTGGCTGGCCCTGGCATGTAATCTGCAGAACACTTAAGTCCACTTCAGCAATTCACAAAGAAATGGGGTGGGTGGACGGGGGATTCCAGAATTTTCCAGGCATGTGAACTGGATTGCAGGGGGGGGGGGCGCAAGCCACTTTTGAAATGAGGGCATGGAAATAATAAAGCCGGGCTTGTGTGTTCAGTACCCTCTTTATGATTTTTATAAGCTGTACTTCCTTTCGAGCTGGAAACGGAAGGGGCAGTGAAAGCCAGCCTGTGTCAAGCAGCCTCTGGTATGGCTTATCTGGTGTTAATCTAAGATTTCTTGCATTTTAATGCTATTTAAAGCAAAGAGACTGGAAGAGCTGAAGTGGGTGTTGTTTTCCCCCCTGACAATGGTACTACAGGTTTTTTTTTCTTCTTCCTTCCTAAGTGACTTCACTGTTTCCACCTCCCCCGTTTTTAAAAAAAGAGAAGGGAAAACATGAAGGCTGTTGAGCATTTTCAGCTCAGCTACATCTTCTGCACAGATAAAGCTCCATTGCATTTATTAAAAACAGCCTGTAGTTTTATAACAGAGCCCTGAGTGCACTGTAAAAGTATGAGGAAAATACTCTTTGATTCTTTAATTACATAGGATTTTAGGTAAAGTACTTTGAGAGAATGAACATGTGGAGCTCATAATTCTCTCAGTAGCCTTATGGCCTCTGCTTGCCTTTAGCTATACAGTGGAACCTCGGTTTATGAACACCTCGGTTTACAAATTTTCGGTTTACGAACACCGCGGACCCATCTGGAACGGATTAATTCACTTTCCATTACTTTCAATGGGAAAGTTTGCTTCAGTTTATGAACGCTTCAGTTTATGAACAGACTTCCAGAACCAATTACACCCATGCTTCAGGTTAAGTACGCTTCAGGTTGAGTATGTGGACCCGTCTGGAATGGATTAATCCACTTTCCATTACTTTCAATGGGAAAGTGCGCTTCAGTTTATGAACGCTTCAGTTTATGAACAGACTTCCGGAACCAATTGTGTTCATAAACCAAGGTACCACTGTATTGCCAATTGTATGAACTCTAAAGGTGCTGTGGTAAAAACATAAAACTTTCACTGTTAACATCAACAGGTAATCATTGTTCATTCTTGTCAGCTTTATTGAAAAGCTTGGCCTAGTTTATCCAGTCAGACAAGACAGCCAGTACAGCATACAGATGTATTTATTTATATTTACCACCTTATAAATGTGCACGGTTAATACAGGGTGGCTTAAAACAATTAAAATTGCAATAGTATTCAAAATTGACATTGCAGGCCTATACATGTATGCTCAGAAGGAAGCCCCATTGAGTTCATAAGGATTTACTCCCAGGCAAATGTTCACAAGAGCACAGCTTGAATCTCTGTTACAAACTTCCAGCTTCTAAGGGTTCCCCTTTGAATTGCTTGCTTAGAACTGGAACCATTAATTGAATCTCTCGTGTTTGTATAATGAGATTCTCCATGTGCACATCCTAGGATCCCAAAGTGGATGGAAGATTTGGGGGGAGGGGTCTTCACTGTCGGACATTAGGCAAAGTAGTTGAAATGACCCTTTGCATCACCAAATTTTCCCCATACATTAAAAAGGTGTTTCTGTGCAAAAGTTCCCCATGCAGGCTTCATTATACTGGTGAGGAATATTTTGAGCACAAAGGCACTGGAGTTGAGGGGAATTGTATTAGCTTCCCACTTAACTAAGTTAAGAAGCCTCCATCCTTTGGGGTTGACATTTAGCATGTTGTCTCTGAACCTAGCCAGTGGCCCTCTTGCGGGACAAAAGCAGAAGGCTGTTTTGTTGTGGTTTTTTCTCTCTCCTTACTTTATCCAGAGTTTGTCAGCTTACAAACCCTGGCTTGATCACTGGAACCATTCCTGTTTCGATTTGCCCTTTGTGTGAAGGAAGGAGTAGTGTGGGAGCAAACAGGCTGTACACACTTGCACACTCCTTGTTCCCGTTATGGTTTAAGCAAGCCATAATTCCTCAAGCAAGGAATCCTGGCTCATTGTTATTTCCAAACATGGTCAGATTGTTTATCCATTCCATAAATCGTTGGAAAAAAAGCTTTCTAAGTGTTCCATGATGTAGCAGCATGAAATGGATGGATTGTGCTAAACTTGTGACAAGTCTTGTATGGGATGTTCTTAGAAACAACCATGCTCTTAACAGAATTAGTCGGGGTGCAGAATGTCGTGTTTCTAAGGAGTGTTTCTGGTTTCCTCTCGGTGTGATTGACAATGCAAGTGCACATATCTTACAGAGGGCTTGCTGCAAAAAGAATCCTGCTCACTTTGGCTCAACTCAGGCACCATATTTAAACTATGGTTTGTACTAACCATAGTTCAGAACATAAATAATGGTTTGAGCTTCCAGACGGACAGCTGCCACCTGAGCTGAAACAAATGGTCTTGGAGGTTGCCTGCTTTTATTTTCCATCCTTGCAACAGTTAACTTTATGAATTCATTCCCATATCAAAGATGCAGCAGCTCCTGGAAGCAGATGGATGGACATAACTATGGCCTTTCAGTTCTGACATAAACCATATCAGGCTTAGTGCAAATCCATTTTGAACCTCTAAAACATGAGCCATTATGCTTTTACTCAGCCTCTGGTAATTTCTAAATGGAAGAGGGTTTTTTTTTAGTTTGCAGTGAGTCCCTGTGAGCGTGATGCATTGACCAGGAGTTCACTCAGTATATTTGTTAAATAATATCTGCCATGAGAGATGTGCTTGTCACACTTTTAAAATTCAGTTAGATTGGGTTTTTATGTGGAACCTTAGGCTTTTATTCATTGCCCATGCCATTTAAAATTTGCACATGGCTTTTTATTGTACCTAATTGTAAACCTCTCAAAGTGCACCACAAACAGCCGGTGCAAATCATCGTTGTAATCCTGGCCCCTCTGATGGTTGCTTTTGTGTTGCCTGCAGCGCAATTTGGTTCACTCAGAAGTAAATCTAGCTATGTTCAATAGGCTTTAGCGCTTGGGAGAATTCAAGTGTCCCCAAAATGATTGCTTCTAATATTCTTACAGACAGGTCTGAATTTGTCTTTGATGGAGATACCTATAACTGAAAGGTAGAGGAAACAAAATAAAAAAATTCCTTCCAGCAGCACCTTAGAGACCAACAAAGTTTGTCATTGGTACGAGCTTTTGTGTGCATGCATACTTCTTCAGATACTGGAAAGCTCATACCAATGAAAAACTTAGTTGGTCTCTAAGGTGCTGCTGGAAGGAATTTTATTTTGTTTTGACTATGTCAGACCATACAGCTACCTACCTGTAACTAGAACTATGAAAGGTAGAGAGCATTTTGTATCTGTCAGGTTCAGGGTGGATTTGATTTAAATCAAATTGATTTAAATCACTATTTAAATCACTAGTCAGTAAGACTTGATTTAAATCGGGGGGGGGGGGGGTTAACAGAAAGACTCATTCTTCCTGGTATAATCTTAATATTTACAACCAGATAAAGGTTTCATTTTTGGAATAATAAATTTTCAGAGTACTTTATACAGTTACATCAAAAATTACTGATTTGGTTATACTATTAGAAATACATTGACCGATAATTATGAAATCATTATGAGGTTTAATGAGTTAACTGTTTATATTTGGGCAACTTTTCTGCTGTACTTTATTGGAAGGAGGAAAATAATCATTTCCTTAATAACCATTTAAACAATTTATTTAATTAAAACAATTTGTACATTATAGCATATGTATCCATGTTTGTTAACTGTTGTGGTTAAAAAAAAACACCTTAGAGTGAGTTTTAGCACACATGAAAAACTTAAAACTAGCCCTTATTTCCTGATGGATAGCCTTTGGACTATAATGTAACTTAAATAGGAAACTATCTTTAGAAACATTTCTTCCTTCAAAAGCATTTTATTTTAAAAATCCAATTTAAATTAAAAAAAATACAATTTAAATTTTTAAAAAATCTGATTTTTTTATTATTATTTTTTAAATCATTGATTTTTTATCCACCCTGGTCAGGTTCTACATTTAATTCCTGCATATTATTTCACCAGTTCAGGTATGCCTTGCAGCAGAGTTGTGAAGTTTGCTCAAGGCACTGGGGAGCAGGTGCGGGTCAGAATTTGAGATGACTAAGCTGGATGGACTGTTTCATTGCAAAGCAAATGATTTCCTTTTTTTTTTACAGACTGGACGTGACAAGTATGAGCCTGCGGCTACATCTGAGCATGGAGCCAAGAAGAAAAAGGGGAAGAAGGAAAGGGATATGGATGAACTGAAAAAGGAAGTTTCACTGGTAAGGACCACTTTTGACATGCAGAGGTGGGGGTGACTCAGCTCATGAAGCAAGAGTTGACCTTTCAGACTTTCCAAAGATTATTTCCTAAATTTCAGTTATGTGCCCTGCTTCCTGCTCTGAACTTATCTATAAGATTCATGCTAGCTTCATTCACGTTCCTGGGCTTTATTGGCTAGCTGTCATATTTTTCTTAGACTGTTTGAATCATTGGGAACAAACTGCGCTTTTCCTAGTTGCTATGGTGCCATAACCTTCTATAAGTTGTCCTCTTGCCTAAAATTTCAGCCTCTCATTCCTCTTACAGTTGCCCTCTTCTTCCCACAACCCTCTTTTAATTTTTTTTTATAAATCTGGTAGTTCTGCTGGAATCAAAATAGCGCCTCTTTCTCTTGTATATTGTAAATTATAATATATATTTTAATATACGCAAGTGGTGCTGTGGTCTAAACCACTGAGCCTATTGGGCTTGCTGATCAAAAGGTCGGCAGTTCGAATCCCCACGACGGGGTGAGCTCCCGTTGTTCTGTCTCAGCTTGTGCCAACCTAGCAGTTCAAAAGCACGCCAGTGCAAGTAGATAAGTAGGTACCGCTGAGGCCAGAAGGTAATCGGTGTCTGTGGACAAACGCCAGCTCCCTCGGCCTGAAAGATGAGTGCCGCAAGCCCATAGTCGCCTTTGACTGAACTTAACTGTCCAGGGGTCCTTTACCTTTTTTTTACCTTTTCAAATACAGTCATACCTCGGTTTAAGTACGCCTCGGTTTGAGTACTTTAAGTACTCCACGGATCCGTCTGTAACGGATTAATCCACTTTCAATTACTTTCAATGGGAAAGTTCGCTTCAGGTTAAGTACGCTTCAGGTTAAGTACAGACTTCCGGAACCAATTGTGTACTTAAACCGAGGTACCACTGTATAAATATAAGGGAAGCACACTCTGGTCTCTGGGAGGCTGCCTCCCTAGAATAACATCATGGCAAGGAAAATATCTCCCTGGCCCCATCCATCTAACCAAGAGGGAGCAGCTGCAGTGAGCTTGCTTTCCCCTCCTATGTGAGTAAGAACATTTGGCAATTGGCATTTGGAGTTCCAGGGCTGCAGAGCTAAAGGGGAAGCACTTTGACCTCATACATCAGCTAGCGTACTAAGGGTTGGTGTGAGTGAGTGAGAGAGAGAGAATGAGTTTGGGGTTCTCTGTATCACAGCGTGTCGCCTTTGAGAATCCTTTGACTGAAATAAACAAATGCAGTTAAGTACTATGGCGAACTTATTTATTTGAGATCTTTCTGTATTGCCCTTTGCCAAAATTGGTCCCAGTACAGTCTAAACAATTAATGTCAAAACAGTAAAAACAAAACAAAAAACACCCCATAATAAAGCAACTGGCGGGGATGAGGGGGGAGGGGGGAGGGGGAGGTCAAACCCAGCCTTATAATGGACCCCTTTGATTCTCAACACCAGCGGGTGCCACTGGTGGCAGAAGTGGACTCGTGGGTGGGGGGTATTTGAAGGGACAGAACATATACTGCATTTTTATTTTTGTTAATTTTTTTCTTTTCTGTAATGTTTCTTTTGTCTTTTGTCTTTTTTGTGCTTTTTTTCCTTTTGTACTTCGGAAAACTTTAATAAAAAATATCTAAAATAAATAAATAAAGCAACTGGCGAATAAAACAACAGCCATCAGGAAAATGGAACCATTTGCATTTTTTCTTATTAAGGTTTCAAAAAAGAAGGCGTTTTCTCCAGGCCCGCGGGGCGGGGCGGGGAATCTCTGGATACTAAACAAGTCGCCCTAGAGAGGGCATTCCATAAACTGGGTGCCACAAGTGAAAAGGTACTTGATTGTCACATGCTTCATGTCTCAGCTGACAATCTAACAGAGCAGGTGGGGTGGTATAGAAGAGAAGAAGAAGAAGGGTTTGGATTTGATATCCCGCTTTATCACTACTCGAAGGAGTCTCAAAGTGGCTAACATTCTCCTTTCCCTTCCTCCCCCACAACAGACACCCTGTGAGGTGGGTGGGGCTGAGAGACTTCAAAGAAGTATGACTAGCCCAAGGTCACCAGATTAGGAGTCTACCACTCTTAACCACTACACCACACTGACTCTTAGTGTGAGAGAAAGTGTTCCTTCACATTCCTTGGTCCCACAGAGGATTAGATTACCGTCTTTCTCCCAACAAAGATCTTGTTAGGAGAACCAAAGAGGTTTCTGTGCCATAACCAAGTCTGGAACCAGACTGAAATGTGGTTTAGTAATATGAGTTGCCCAAGTGATCCCATCTTTGGTACATCTATTCAAGCACCGAGCCCCAAAAGAGGCTATTAGTGACTAGACAACTGTTACCGTAGTTGTCCGAGGCCTAAGAAGGTTTTTTTAAGGAGATGTGCTGCTGTTGCCTCCTTAAAGGCTGCTGGGGCGGCTCCCTTTTTTGTGTAGACATTAATTATCTCCTGGATCCAGAGTCAGTCCTCTTCTCCTAGGTTTAGTCAGCCATAGAAAAGGGCTGAGTACACGAACAGTAAACGACTCCTCCCAAGTAATTTATCCTTAAGCAACAGCAGTTGAAACATATCTCCCCCCCAAAAAAATTAGACACAATGCTTTAATGACATCCCCAGATGCCTGTTAGAAAGTAGGACTTGAGATCTGATCAATAGGAGTGATTTTATCTTTGAAATGTCTGGCAAAGTTGTGCCAGCAGGCCTCCCAAGGGGGCTCGGATTGCTCCCTGTGGGCCTAAGCTGGAGCAAGCGAAGCTACTCAGAAAAGCTTTGTTGGACAGCTTCCTAAAGATTCAGTGGTGGTGAAGTATTGCTTTTTTTGTCACCTTCATCACCACAGATTGGGTCCCTCTTTGTGTTTGATTGTATTCTCCCCTAGCCTTTCACTCTAAGAACGTTTTGGGAAACCAGGATGTTGCATAGCTGGATTCTCAAGTGGATTTAACTGGATAGTCCTATGCAGTCCTTTGCATGCATTCTTGAGAGTATATCTCAACTGAACTCACTGGTACTTACCTCTAAGTAACCGTACAAGGTTTCAGCCTGTAAAACAAATTGGTTGTTAGCAAAGGCGTTTTAAATAGCTGCAATGCAACCTTAGCTTAGCTTGTTATTAGAAAGGCAAACATAAAAGGGGCTGTTTCTTGTTCTGTCCTTCTAAAGCAGTGTTTCCCACCTTTGGGTCCCCAGCTGTTGTTGGACTACAACTCCCATCATCCCTACGTAGCAGGACCCCAGTGGTCAGGGATGATGGGAGTTGTAGTCCAACAACAGCTGGGGACTCAAGTTTGAGAAGCACTGTTCTGATTTTTTTAACCTGCTGTTTTCATTAGGAACCCCAGAGAGAGAGAGAGAGAGAGAGAGAGAGAGAGAGAGAGATCTAGTCACATCTAGTATTACTATTTTGCTTCTCTCTCAGTTTAGACTAGCAGTTTGGAAGCTACAGCCCACCATGACCTCCTTGCCTTCCTCTGCCATTTTTTCCAGCTTGGAATGTCTGCTTGTACTGTTTAGCAAAGACTTAACACTTATAAGCCCCAATCAATATGAAACTAAGCTAGAAACAGTCGCCACCATTTTGGGGGTAATGTGTTTTGCATAAATTAATTGCATTGCATAGAATTTCTTGGGTGAAATGAAATCACCACCTACGCCTTCATGCCTTGCTAATATTTACTTTGCTCTGCAGGATGATCACAAACTCAGCCTAGATGAACTTCATCGGAAATACGGAACAGACCTCAGCCGGGTAAGGTGGCCAACTATGAAGTGCTCCCCCCCCTCTCTCCCCCCCCCATTCTGGTTTGCGATAACAGAGAACCTTCTAAAGAGCCCTCCTGTTGAATAAGAAATTTCTCCATGCTTAATGTTTTAGCCTCAATTTGAATACACCTAGCCTTTCCCCACTGCACTGTCCCACTCAAAAGCTGTTAACTCCCCATTTCCTGATTGGTTTCTGAGATTTAGCAGTTTTTTGCCTCACTGCCATTTACAGTCTGTTATAATTTTTTTACAGAGCCCATGGGCTTTCTTGAATGATGCTAGAAAATTGTGCTGGGGCTGTTGCATGCTTAATGCAGGCTTGATTAAAGGGCTGCAGTCTTTAATCTCTTTAATTTCACTTTTTAAAAAACCACCTTCAATTAAACGGGGCTCATCCTTTCATTTTTTGAAAGTTGTGTCGTATTTTTCTGTGTATAAGACGCCCCTATGTATAAGACACCCCCTATTTTGGGGGACTCCAAATTAAGAAAACACCTCTCAGCACTACCTGTGTATAAGACGAGCCCCAATTTTAAACCTTTTTTGTTTGTTTGTAAAAAGCCTAGTCTTATACACGGGGAAAATACGGTAATAGTGTTAGAATGTATCGGGCTATGTTATACTGGTGACAACCATTTCATGCAGGGGTTGCTTTCCTGGCCCACCCAAGCAGAGCGGCGGAGCACGTGGAAGTGTGCCCCATCTCGTTACACACACCCCATTCCACCTTCTTCCTGGTCCAAAAGAACCCACTTGTCAGCAATAGCGCATCAGTTGGACATGCCAAAAATGGTTGCCACCTGTACTTGTAGTAGGCCATTGAAATCAGTGAACTTAAGGTAGTCATGACTGATTTTAGTCCATTGATAGCAGTGAGTCTACTCTTTGAGTATGATGTAGCTGCATACAACCCTTCTAGGGTCAGTAATTATTGGAAAAACAAAAAACTGCTGGTGACTGGCGCCATCTTGGCAATGGCATTTCCCTTTCACTCCCACAAGAATGTCTGTTTTAAGATGGCACCCGCAGATACCAGGGTTGCCAACACTGCCTTCCAATAGTTGTATTGTCACCAGCTCCAGACAGCATGGCTAATGGTCTGGGTTGTTGGAAGCCATAGTACTTTTGCTGGTCCGTGTTAGCTGCTCATGAAAATATACACAAACCATTTAAAGGCAAACTATGCTCTGCTTCCTTTAGTTGTTTTGTCCTTTGCAAACGTAGGAAGTGTCAATTGATTAGATGACAGCTCTACTTGGAAGCCTCTCAAAGTGGAGCAAATCCATCTCTAATAAGGGAACAAGCTAGCTAGCTTTTTAGGAAAGGCCAGCAAGAGAGAACTCTCCTATTGGCGGCGGTGGTGATTGCATTTCAGAAACAATCAGTACTTGGAATGGAAAGCATGCTTTGATGTTCCTTAGGGGAAATGCTGTAATATGTCTCTTCTTCTTCTTCCACCACCTCTGTGTTTAGGGTCTGACTCCTGCACGGGTCCAAGAGATCTTGGCTCGTGATGGTCCCAACTCTCTCACTCCGCCTCCCACGACCCCAGAATGGGTTAAATTCTGCCGGCAGCTGTTTGGGGGCTTCTCCCTTCTGCTGTGGATTGGAGCTATTCTTTGTTTTCTGGCATATGGTATTCAAGCGGCGACAGAGGAAGAACCAAATAATGACAATGTGAGTTAATAAGAGTGTGTGTGTGAGAGAGAGAGAGAGAGAGAGGGAGGGAGAGAGAAAGAGAAAATGAATTGGGGAGGCTTCGCTATGGCATTAAGCTGCGTGGGAGGTTTGACTTGACTGTGTGATCCAATTCAGACATAACTGGAAGTATTGATTCCCACCATGTGAATGAGCTTAAATTCTTGGTTTGTGTTCATTAGCGTGTTTTCCCATCATGCCTGATCCAGTATCTGCCTTTCATAGTTCCATTGTTTTCTAACAATGTTGTTTCTAACGCCTTAGCTGGTGTTACGGCCTACTTTGTTTCAAACACTTCTGCTAAAGTGATCTACCAGTGGCCATCGGCATCATGTTGCTGGTCTCTTTTTTCCCCCTGTGATCTGGAAAATGCTTTGTTCTTCCTTCCTCATTTTTCCTTTTTCCTTTTTGGTTATTCCTCCACCACCTTATTCTCCAGGTTATGGGGCAGGGGGAGACATACTGCTGGCAAAGTGACTGACTTGCCCCCATGCTGAATGCAACTAATGCTATGACCCCCAGGCCCACTGTTTGGGAATTGAAGAATTTGTCACTCAAAACATTGCTTAAAACTAATGCAATGTGTGTATCTCTTTGCAGTTGTACCTTGGTGTTGTGCTTTCTGCTGTCGTCATCATAACTGGCTGCTTCTCTTACTACCAAGAAGCCAAGAGTTCAAAGATCATGGAGTCCTTCAAAAACATGGTGCCTCAGGTACGCAAGTGCTGCTTGTTGAGCTTTTTGTTGTTGTTCATAGCATCTGTCTCGAGACACAGGTAGGCAAAGGGGCTGGTCCAACACAGGGGTGTTGGCAGGTGTAAAGTTGAACGTTGTGTTTCTTCTTCTTCTCCTTGCAGCAAGCTCTAGTGATCCGAAATGGGGAGAAGATGAGCATCAATGCTGAAGGGGTGGTTGTTGGCGACCTAGTGGAGGTGAAGGGAGGTGACAGAGTCCCAGCTGATCTGAGGATTATTTCAGCTCATGGTTGTAAGGTACGTATGTGCATGCAGTGAGACTTAAGGGACCGAGATGCAGCCTGCAGAGTAACCAGGCCTGCCACAATGGCACAATTTCTCATGCATTTTCCCAACAACATGCTTCCTCGCACAGGTGGACAACTCATCCCTCACAGGTGAATCGGAGCCCCAGACCAGATCTCCAGACTTCACAAATGAGAATCCACTGGAGACTAGGAATATCGCTTTCTTCTCTACCAACTGTGTTGAAGGTACTGACCATTTTGGAATTTATGATCAAATGAACCAGTAGAGCATTGAAGTGTGAGGAGTTCTAGAAGTGATGGGTACTTCAGAGCAAGGGAAGCTCTTGGTTAGCGGCCTTTCCTGTTAGCCCTTGGTGCTGGCAGATGATGATTTGTGCGGCCAAAAACCTCAACACAGTTGCTTGCGTTTGTGTTCTCTCAGAACAGTAATCACATTCAGACAAAGGGAAGCCCGATTCCAGCCATATCTCAGCCAGAATTGGAGAATGATCACATTTCTGCCCAAGCTGCTCCCAATATTTTCGTAGCCACACTTGTTTTGTCATCAGCTTGTCAATGTGCAGCATCTTGCCCTTTGGGGAGTAGGGGGTAGGCGAAGGTGACATGGGTGAGTGTCTGGAGGCGGTTGGAGGATGGATGGCGGCTAACAGAATGAGGTTGAATCCTGATAAGACAGAAGTACTGTTGGGGGGGGCCTCTCTGGTCCTGAGTGGGGTAACTGTGCCCCTGAAGGACCAGGCACGCAGCCTGGGCGTCATTTTGGAGTCACAGCTGTCCATGGAGGCACAGGTCAATTCTGTATCCAGGGCAGCTGTCTACCAGCTCCATCTGATACGCAGGCTGAGACCCTTTCTGCCCACGGACTGTCTCGCCAGAGTGGTGCGTACTCTAGTTTCTCCTGCTTGGACTACTGCAATGCGCTCTACATGGGGCTACCTTTGAAGGTGACTCAGAAACTACAATTAATCCAGAATGCGGCAGCTAAATGGGGACTGGGCGTGGCTGCCGAGACCACATAACACCAGTCCTGAAAGACCTATATTGGCTCCCAGTACATTTCTGAGCACAATTCAAAGTGTTTGTGCTGACTTTTAAAAGTCCTAAACGGCCTTGACCCAGTATACCTGAAGGAGCGTCTCCACCCCCATCGTTCAGCTGGGACACTGAGGTCCAGCTCCAAGGGCCTTCCGGTGGTCCCCTCACTGCAAGAACTGAGGTTACAAGGAACCAGGCAAAGGGCCTTCTCAGTTGTGGCACCTGCCCTGTGGAACACCCTCCCATCAGATGTCAAGGAAATAAACCACTATCTGACTTTTAAAAGACATCTGAAGGCAACCCTGTATCGGAATTTTTTATGTCTAATGTTTTACGATAGTTTATGTGCTGTAAGCCGCCCAGAGTGGCTGGAAAAACCCAGCCAGATGGGCGGGGTAGTAATAATAATATTATTTTTTATTGTGGGTGGTAGCTGCCAGCTGCTTTATGAAGCAGTGTGCAGTAAAGCCTCTCAAACAGGGTCTTTTCTAAGAAAGTTTACTTGGTAAAGTTCCTCTTGTGTAAACCCATATGCCACCATTCTTGATGAGAGTGCGAGTATCTAGTTTGCTTACATCAAACTTACAATGCCACCTTAACATGCAGAACGTGGTTTACACAGAGTGAGCAAATGCATGTTGCTGTTTTTCCCACGCCCGCAGACCTGGCTGCTAAAACTTTGTCACTGTTTTCCAGGCACAGCCCGTGGTGTAGTCATTAACACTGGCGATCGTACGGTCATGGGCCGCATTGCTTCATTGGCTTCCGGACTGGAAGGGGGGCAGACTCCCATTTCTATTGAGATCGAGCACTTCATCCGCCTAATCACTGGTGTGGCCGTCTTCCTTGGCGTTTCCTTCTTCATCCTTTCACTGATCCTTGAGTACACTTGGCTGGAGGCGGTTATCTTTCTCATTGGCATCATAGTGGCTAACGTCCCCGAGGGTCTGCTCGCTACAGTCACAGTAAGTCGGTGCTTATAACCGTATGTGTGAGCTGTTGCAGGGACGGGCGGGCGCATGCCTTCCAGAGCCAGATCGCCCCTATTCCTTGGTACAGTGGTACCTCGCAAGACGAATTTAATTCGTTCCACAAGTCAATTCATTTTGCGAAAAATCGCGGTTTCCCATCGGAATGCATTGAAATTTCTTTTTTTTGCCCATAGGAACGCATTAATTAAATTTCAGTGCATTCCTATGGGAAACCGCGATTCGCAAGACAAATTTTTCACAAAATGAATTCGTCTTGCGAATCACCCATAGAATTGCAAGATGCATTCGTCTTGCGAGTTTGTCGTAGCGTGAGGCATTCGTCTTGCGAGTTACCACTGTAGTTGAATGCAAGCATTTCCCTTTGTCATTCTCCAGGTTTGTCTGACACTAACTGCCAAGCGCATGGCCCGTAAGAATTGTTTGGTGAAAAACCTGGAAGCCGTGGAAACTCTGGGCTCCACCTCGACGATCTGCTCTGACAAAACTGGCACCTTGACTCAGAACCGCATGACGGTTGCTCACATGTGGTTTGATAACCAAATCCATGAGGCAGACACCACAGAAAACCAAAGCGGTAAGCTGGCTGCTCTCTCCATCAAATAAATAAGCACTGTGGTAGGGCTGCCTCTTGCTGATAGTCAAAACACTTAAAATCAGCATCCCCCCCCAAAAAAAAGTGTTAATAAGGCTCCACCGCAAAAGCTTTTACCATTGCATGAAATCGTTTCTGTGTTCCCAGTGTAGCAAAGGATAAACACATTCAAAGCCTGACTGAAGGAGCATTCTTGGCTGTGTAATCACAAGAAAGCTAGATTCTAGATTAATTTACTGTATTTAGAAAGCCCATGCTGCCTTTGAAAATTTTTATAAAAACCAGTCGTTATTAAACACACTCAGTCTATAATATACCCAGAAGTTCTGAGATTAGCGCTTCTGTTAGTGGTATCTGCCAGGCTTGGCCCTAAGCTGCTACTTCAGTACCATCCATAACTTCCAACATGCACAGGAGGTTTGCACAGTTTTTGTGTGCACGAATTCATACTTAGTGACAAATGGGGCTGGGGGAATGGGACAAAGCCCAAGAAATCTGGTTTTGTGCCTGACAACATACCTACGTGGCATTTCCCTGCTGCTTCCCACCTCCACAGGTGCCTCTTTCGACAAGACATCTCCCACTTGGACGGCTTTATCCAAGGTTGCTGGACTCTGCAACCGGGCTGTGTTTCAGGCCGGCCAAGAAAACGTTCCCATTCTGAAGGTGAGTTCATCCCCTGGCTTAACCACAGTGGCTGTTCACTGCTTCGACTTGACCGTCAGTGCGAAAGCATCACAGAAGAGGATGCAGTCTGGGGAGTAACAGGCTTCTGCCAGCGGCAGAGGCAGCACCTCCAGTGCCAGAATGGCAACCTTTCTTCATTCTCAAGTGGACATTTCTGTGGATTCTTCTTTGCTGTAACAAAAAAAAGTAAACTGAAGGAGGCCTACGCTAACTCAGGAATAGAAGAAACGTAAAAGTGCAGAAGTGTGGTTTAAATAATCCTGTACAACCTGTAAACCACAGAGCCTAGGGCTTGCCGATCAGAAGGTCGGCGGTTCGAATCCCCGCGACAGGGTGAGCTCCCGTTGCTCGGTCCCAGCTCCTGCCAACCTAGCAGTTCGAAAGCATGTCAAAGTGCAAGTAGATAAATAGGTACCGCTCCAGCGGGAAGGAAAATGGCATTTCCGTGCGCTGCTCTGGTTCGCCAGAAGCGGCTTTGTCATGCTGGCCACATGACCCGGAAGCTGTCTGCGGAAAAACGCCGGCTCCCTCGGCCTATAGAGCGAGATGAGCGCCGCAACCCCAGAGTCGTCCGCGATTGGACCTAACGGTCAGGGGTACCTTTACCTTTACAACCTGTGCTTGCCATACTGATCACAGTCTGTGAGGCATTTGACAACACCCTCACCTTTTTTCTTCTTCTTTTGCAATTCTGGGCAAGCAGCAAGGCCAGGAAATTATTATTATCATCATTGTCAAGCTGCTGGTCTGTGTTAACCTTGCTTATGCAGGCCTGGATTTTGGTACAGGTGTTCTTTTTACCAGCAGAGCAAATTTAACTTACTTCTGAGTACCTCCAGTTTATTTCCCTGATGGGCAGCAGCTGTGCTCAATATCTTGTGTTGTGTCATCATTTCGGAAGTAGTCCCACTGAAAAAGGTTGTTTCCCTATTGAAGAGAAACCTGGTGAGAGGCCTGTACCTCAGTGGTATAGCGTGTGCTTTGCATACTCCCAAGTTCAATCCCCAGGGCTCGGGAAAGTCTTCTGTCTGACTCCCCAATGCTTTCAATGTAGATAATACTGAGCCAGATGGACCAAAGTGCTGACCATGTGTAAAGCAACTTCCTCTGTTTCGGCCACTGGGTTACCTTAAAGAATGGGGAAATCTGAAAGGAGGGACGTTCATCTTCAAGGGTTTCATCTACTCACTGTGAACCACTGTCTTGTTTCTTAGAGAGCAGTGGCAGGGGATGCCTCTGAATCTGCGCTGCTCAAATGCATTGAACTGTGCTGTGGGTCAGTCAGGGAACTGCGAGAGAAAAACCCCAAGGTGGTGGAGATACCGTTCAACTCGACCAACAAATACCAGGTAAGAACGTGGTATTCACAAAACGCCCACCACATTTCACGTAAACTGTAGCTGTTCTATCAAATGTAGCAACTTTTCACGTTGGGCTAATGTCACGAACTGGTTAGATGCAGAGGAGTGGGGGGAGGGGAGCACCAGCTGGGGAACCCCCAAGGGAAGAAGGCCCCAGGGTATGGGTGGGTGGGATGATGAGTGGTCAGACTGGGAAGGTGTTGGAAGCTGAAGAGGCCACAGAATGTAGTGAGCAGGAAGAGGCTGTGACAGAGAGCAGCCCAGAATCAGAGGCAGAAGCGGCAGAGGAAGGGGGCCAAGAGGCAGAGGTGAGGCAGGCTGAAAAAGCCAGGGGGTCTCCCCCTCCTGCTGTGTCCAAGTCCTCACCTCCCTGGTCTCCCAGAACCCACAGAGGTATGAAGAAGGCAGAGCAGAGACAGACAAGGCATCAGAGTCTCAGATTGCTCGGGAAGGATGTGGGGGGGAGGCCTGAGTTGTTTTGTTTCTTTGAATGAAGAGTTAACTTCACTCCTGCCTTGTGAGTTACTGCTCCCAACACCTGTCCTGACAGCTAGGTTAGTTCTGTATTTAACACCGGTGCGGTTTCGTTCCATGCCCGTCAGATTGCTGCTTTGTTCAGAGCTTTGTAGATATTTGAGGCTGCGTACAACTTTGTAGTGAGTGCATTCCAAGCCACTCTCATGGATGAAATGCTACCCCCAAAATATAATTTCTAACGCTGTTCAAAAATGCAGCTGTCGATCCACAATAATGCGAACACATCAGAATCGAGGTACCTGCTTGTGATGAAAGGAGCCCCAGAGCGAATCCTGGACCGTTGCAGCACCATCCTGATCCATGGGAAAGAGCAGCCCTTGGATGAAGAAGCCAAGGATGCGTTTCAGAATGCCTACCTTGAGTTAGGAGGCCTGGGGGAGAGAGTGCTAGGTAAGGTGTTTTTTCCAGGTCTGCCTTAGAATAATGTACTTGCTTTACTACAGTCAAGAAATCACTCTTGCAAATCGTTTGAGCGAAACAGAGCAATGCATGCTGGGCTCTGTAGCTTTGTATAGATTGTAACTTGAAACGTCGGTCAGGTTTTGTTTCTTGTAAGCTTGCAATGCTTGCTGCAGCCTCGCATAGAAGGAGAGAATCCGGTTCTCTCTGAATAATACTTTCCACTTGCTTCCCCAAGAGCCCAAACGCCAGATTCCACAAGGGTTTCTCAAATGTTGTTGGGCATCTTAGCAATCAAAATAGCCAGGCTCGGCACCTGCTCCCTAATAAGCTGGCATGTGAAATCGTTTCAATTGGATTTGTTGGCAGGCTTTTGCCACCTGGCTCTTCCCGATGAGCAGTTCCCAGAAGGCTTCCAGTTCGACACGGATGAAGTCAACTTCCCCGTAGAGAATCTCTGCTTTGTAGGGTTGATTTCGATGATCGACCCTCCTCGTGCTGCTGTGCCTGATGCTGTGGGCAAATGCAGAAGTGCTGGAATAAAGGTAAGCAACTTCTCCCCATCACTCTAAAAGAGTAAATCCACAACACCCAAGAACACAGAAAAGGGGGTTTATTTGGGTGCAGAAAAGCTGTCAACTGCTTTTCCATCTCAAAAGCAAGTGTGAAAACACGGTTGCTGGTGGTGATCCTACCTCTTGAATAAACTGCTGCAACACTAGCCTCTCTGCTCAGGGGCAAGTGGCATTTTTGATGAGATGGGTTTCCATCTAGTTTCTAGCTGCCACAGACTGATGTTGCCCTGTTTTGCCTTCCAGGTTATTATGGTGACAGGAGACCATCCAATCACAGCTAAAGCTATTGCCAAGGGTGTTGGCATAATCTCCGAAGGCAATGAGACTGTGGAAGATATTGCTCTCCGCCTCAACATCCCAGTCAGCCAGGTCAACCCCAGGTATTGAGAAGCGGTCTGGCCGGAAATGAACCATAGAGCTTGTCTCAGGGAGGGTGCGGGGTGCCTGCCAGTTGCCTTGTAAATTCCAGAATTTTAACAGCAAGTATCTGTGTTAAGAGATTGGTGAAGAAAACTGGTAAACAGTATGTTGGGTAAGCTGGGTTGCTGCTTCATCTCTCAATTGAGCTGACTTCATCCTTTTATTTTAAATAAAATAATAATTATATACTACTCAGCTACAGTCGTCTCGCAAGTGGTGTGTAAGAAATACAATACAGAAAACATAAAATTCAGTTAAAATTGTAAAATCAAGCTTTGGTTAAAATGCCTTCTGGAACAGTGTTTCCCAACCTTGGGTCGCCAGCTGTTTTTGGACTACAACTCCCATCCTCCCTAGCTAGCAAGACGAGTGGTCAGGAATGATGGGAACTGTAGTCCAAAAACAGCTGGAGACCCAAGGTTGGGAAACACTGTTCTGGAAGAATACAGTCGTACCTCGGCTCCCGAACGATCGAAAACTGGAAGTGATTGTTCAGGTTTTCGAACATTCTTTTGGAAGTTGAACGTCCTGCTGGGCTTCTGTGGCTTCCGATGGGCTGCAAGAGCTTCCTGCAGCCCATCGGAAGCCATGCCTTGGAAGTTGAATGGACTTCCAAGGTACATCTGTAATAATAAGTCTTCAGAAGGCACTGGAAGTTCAACAGGGAGGAGCCCTGCTGAAGTCAGCCAAAAGTTGAGCCCATAATACTGAACACGTAGTTCCTGGTGGATGTGAATCTCAGCCATGGAGGACTACCAACATTGACTCTCCTGAAGACTTCAATGTTCAGGCAGGGATATACAAGGGATTAGGCAGTCCTTGAGGTATAATGCGCCCAGAGTGTTAAGGCACCTTGTAGGTTTATACTAGAATATTATATTTTGCCACTTTGGTCTTCCAATTGGACTCTTCACTAAAACCATGAACATTATCAGCATCCCAATCTGGTTGAGAGTCTGTCTGGAAGTAAAGCAGGCCCACATTGGAGAGGGAAGGGGCAGGATTTGGAGTAAAATTTAGGAGTTCTCAACATGTCTTCTTTTAAATCCCAGGGATGCCAAAGCCTGTGTCATTCATGGCACTGATTTGAAGGACATGACCAGTGAGCAGCTGGATGATATCCTGAGACACCATACAGAAATAGTCTTTGCCAGAACTTCTCCTCAACAGAAGCTTATCATTGTGGAAGGCTGCCAGCGCCAGGTAAGCAGAGGGGGGGGGACCCCTAATTTCTGGAGGTGGACATAACCATTCAAGCTAATGGTGGTAAACTGGGGTGGGGCGTGAAGCCTATTGGGGGAAGAAGCTATTCCAGCTGAATCTAATGTGCGCAGGTTAGATCTGGGAACTGAAGGTCCTTTTTCTTCCTCTCTTCTCCTTCCAGGGTGCCATTGTAGCTGTCACAGGAGACGGTGTGAATGACTCCCCTGCTTTGAAGAAGGCAGACATTGGTGTCGCTATGGGTATCGCCGGGTCTGATGTCTCTAAGCAAGCAGCTGACATGATTCTGCTTGATGACAACTTTGCCTCCATTGTTACTGGGGTCGAAGAAGGTGAGTTCCTCATTCCTATGGGTGCTTTGGTGTTCTGAATGCCAGGAGCAGAACACTTCTGTAGAATAGTGGGTAAGAAGGATGAAGACACAGCTCTCAAAACAACCAGCTCTTTATCCTAGCTCTGAGTCCAGACTGAACAGCAGCTCAGCCAACTGGCTTATATAGTACTCAATAATAACTTGCAACAGTAACAAACTTCCCCTAGCTACCCAATCCGTGAACAGCACTCTCAATCCTTCATTTGCATGTTGTGGACCTGAATGAGAACTGCAGCCACAGTGGGCAGGGTAAGAACTGCAGCCATGGGGGCCAGAAGGAATACTGCAGTTAACTTAATACAATAACAACTTCCATTTCCTTCCTCCCATCCCGTGTAAAATTCCAGGTGTCCAGGTGCTCCATCCCGTGTAAAATTCCAGGTGTCCAATAACTTTCAGTGGGGCTCCGCATTTGTGTGTGTGCGCGCGCGCATGTGGAAGCTTCCTTGGACTTGAATGCTGGCCAGCAAAGTGGAACCAGCTCCTGCTTCTCAGCACTAGATTATTTTTTGCTTTCAGTTAAGTTTGGTCTGCCAAGGTGATTTCTTTCCTATCTACATCAGTGTGGAATGAAACCTGTTGTCTATGTGGCTTGTGTGGAAGTTCGTCCTGGGTACCTTGTGCAGGCAGTCCTTTTATTCCCCTTTCCTTTGTCTCAGGCCGCCTGATTTTTGATAACCTGAAGAAGTCAATTGCTTACACCTTGACCAGTAACATCCCTGAAATTACGCCTTTCCTCATCTTCATCATTGCAAACATTCCCCTGCCTCTGGGTACAGTCACCATCCTGTGTATTGACTTGGGTACTGATATGGTTAGTAAATCATCTTTTTATTTATTTCTGACATAAATAAGGTTTTGGTTCTGACCTGTAAAGCCCTAAACAACTTGAAGCCAAGTTACTTGAAGGAACATACTCCTCCCTATTGCTCTAGTTGATCATTACTATCAACTAACCACAGAACTGTAGAGTTGGAAAGGACCATGACAATCTTCTAGTCCAACCCCCTGCAATGCAGATTTTTTTTTCACCCAACGTGGGACTTGAACCCATGGCCCTGACATTAACAGCCTCATATCCTGCCTGTCCCAGATGAGGCTGTCTTAGTGCTGCAGCCTGTGGAGATTTGGCAGTGCAGAGCAGGGGCCTTAGCTGTACTGAGTCTAATGTGGATGTTCTATTTCTAAAATGCATTGTTCACTGCCTTGAGACGGACATGGCAGGCGGTGTAGTTTATTACTTGTTAAAACTTTTGTAGCACATGCACCCAATAGCCTAGATCCTTCCTGAGGCATTTATTCATATTGCACAGGTCTTCTAAAATGCTTGCTTAGTTAGGAAGACTGGGTTTTCCCCTCTCCCCAAACCCCTTGTAGTTTTATCATTATTTTGGCATGGGCAATACAGGTTCATGCAGGAAATGAAACTTGTGTGAAGTTATATCTAATACTCTCTCTCTCCAAAGGTTCCTGCCATCTCTCTGGCATATGAGCAGGCAGAAAGTGACATCATGAAGAGACAACCCAGAAACCCCAAGACAGACAAACTGGTGAATGAAAGGTTGATCAGCATGGCTTACGGTCAGATCGGTAAGGAAGCTTGCAGTTGGCTGGAGCAGAAGTTGACTAATTGCAGTGCACATACTGTGGAATTTTGGCCCTTCCGTATTGTTGGAAGTTTGGGTTTTTTTGGAGGGTCTGTATAGTAGAGGCACATGAAGTGTTCCTACATGTGGGAGATGTGCAAGACCCAACTTTTGGCACGGTACAATGGAGGGCTTTGGATGTGGACCCGCAGTGTGTGCCGTTTCTGGCAGTGTGTGGACGATCGCTGTATCCTGAGCAAGGGAGGAAAGGGGACAGAGGAGGGCATAGTCAAAACTGGAAAGAGGTTGTTTCAGTGGGGAGGGACCTTCACACACGGCCTGCTACTGTTAGGTGGATGCTTTGTGTAATCTTACTTTAGCCAATTAGGAGCTTAAAATATAGTCGTGCCTTGGTTGTCAAACAGAATCTGTTCTGGAAGTCCGTTCGACTTCCGAAAACATTCAGCAACCAAGGCGGGGCTTCCGATTGGCTGCACACAATCGGAAGCAGCATCAGACGTTCAGCTTCCAAAGAATGTTCACAAACTCCCGGGTTTGCGACATTCGGGAGCCAAAGCATTTGACTCCCAAGGCGTTTGGCTTCTGAAGTATGACTGTACAATGTGTGGGGTGGGAGGAGGGAGGGTGGAATGACAGAGCTTCAAACTTCCTGGTAGTCTTATCTTACACAGTTCAGAAGTGTTCATTTAGAAGCAGCTGGTTCCTCTACAGCAGGTCCTGAAGTGCAGTGGATGATGAAAGTAGGCATGGGCCAGGCACAGTGAAGCCTCAGTTCAGAATGGGGGGTAGCTGACGTGCCCTTCGTGTGCTCTGCTTACAAGGAGATCCTCAGAACAGTAGCTCAGTGCAAATGCAACTGGAGCTTTTGTAGCACAGGCCATGGCTTCGCCCTCTTACCTTGAAGATTGGCTGAAAGGAGGCCTCTTGCATCTGTGTCCCAGGTGTTTCTTAATTCATAGAGTTGTTTTCTAGCCGTTGCCCATGGTGAACTAATTCCCCTTCTTCCTGCTACCCTTGCATAGGAATGATCCAGGCCTTGGGAGGCTTCTTCACCTACTTCGTGATCCTTGCAGAGAACGGCTTCTTGCCGTCCACCTTGCTGGGGATTAGAGTGTCGTGGGATGATCGATGGATTAATGATGTGGAGGATAGTTACGGTCAGCAGTGGGTGAGTTTTCAGAGAGCTTAAGAGGACTGTTAAAAAGTTATGTTAGCTGCATTATGGATGGCCACGAGTAGGGAGGACGAAGTTTGAAAACAGTCTCTCTTCTGTTTTAATCCCTCAGACTTACGAGCAAAGGAAAATTGTGGAATTCACTTGCCACACGGCTTTCTTCGTTAGCATCGTGGTGGTGCAGTGGGCAGACTTGGTTATCTGCAAGACCAGAAGGAATTCTGTTTTCCAGCAAGGAATGAAGTAAGTCGTGGGTTGCCAACCCCACTTCCTCAGCAGCTGGTTTTTGTGTGTTGGCTTTTGAGCCTTTCGGGAGAGACAAAAATAGATTGAAATTAAAATGGGAATAGCTCTGTGCTGCCGATGCTGAATGCAATGTGTGCCAGATTTCATGTGAAATGGAAACCTGCTTGCCAAACAGAGCCAGTGTTGTAGTGGTTGGTCTAGGACCTGAGAGACCAGGGTTCAAATCCCTGTGCAGCTATGTTTCCCTGGGTAACATTGGGTCAGAGTCACTGACTTTCAGCCTTATCAGGTAGTACACCTGGTTCTGCCCTTCTTTTTTTCCAATCACAACAAATCCCGCAGGGCAGGCTTACCTTAGAGCAGTGTTTCCCAAACTTTGATCGCCAGCTGGTTTTGGACTACAATTCCCATCATCCCTGACCACTGGGTCAGGGATGATGGGAATTGTAGTCCCAAAAGAAGAAGAAGAAGAAAGCTGGAGACCAAACACTGAGAGGAAAGGGTGAAAAAGTAAGCGTAAAGTGTAAATCTAAAAAAGAAATAATAAAACCACCAAGGGGGGAAACTGTTTAAAAACTTGAGCCCTGTAGTTTGTGCTCATTTCCACTCAGAAACCAGGGTTGTGAAGAAAGGTTACCTCTTCGAGGGCTAACTTTCCTTAAAACTTCCACAGGAACAAGATCTTGATATTTGGTCTATTTGAAGAAACTGCCCTGGCTGCTTTCCTCTCTTACTGCCCTGGAATGGATGTTGCTTTGAGGATGTATCCTCTCAAGTAAGTAGTAAATGGCCTGAAGCTGATAATTATTGAAGCTTTCCCTCCGTTGCTGTGGTTGGTCTTGCCATAATTTCTACCACTCTTAATTCTTTAACTGAGTCATCTTTGTTTTTAAAAGGCCTGGGATTATCCTAAATTGTACGTTAGCGCTTGTTTTTGAAGACTTCATCTAAACGTCATACAAGTATGTATTAAAACTGGAATTCTTATATTGCAGACCAACGTGGTGGTTCTGTGCCTTCCCCTACTCTCTCCTCATCTTTGTGTATGATGAAGTGAGAAAACTCATCATCAGACGCAGCCCTGGAGGTAAGAGTCTGCATGGTGTGCATACATTGCGTATGGTGGTGGTCTGGCAACATGAGGGGGGCTGTTACATGAGGCAGTTGAAGTAATTTAGCATTAACCAGTAAGAAGTACAGTGGTACCTCGACTTACGAAGATGATCCGTTCCGCGGCCGTCTTCGTAAGTCGAAGTCTTCGGTTGTCGAAGCTCCGCTTGTGCAACCGCGCCGACCGTGCGTGCGGCGAAAAGACTTCTGGGGTTGTCGACTTCAGAAGTCGAAACCTTCAGAGGTTGAAGCGTTCGGTTGTCGAGGTACCACTGTACAGTCCATGAATGGATGCTGCAAGCATTTTTACAATTTTAGAGGGGTTCGTTGGGTGGATTAAATGTGGATTCTGCTGCCTTATTTCATAGCTCTGCCAAGATGGAGAAAAAGCGCTCAAGGTGATGTTCTGGGGCTTGGATTGTAGTCATAATAGTTCACAACTATTAACATCAGCCAGAGGCATTATACAGAAGAATAGGTTAACTTGTTGCATCTGATGTTGAGGACTTGCAGCTAACTTAAGAAAAAACCCAACCTGATGTGTATTTTCCCCTCCCCTTCTTTCTCTGTAGGCTGGGTGGAAAAGGAAAGCTACTACTAGAATACTACTGGGCCAGATTTGGTTGCACTCTGACATTTCTCCACGGTGTGAGCTTCTGGAATGCAGGAAGATGGAACCCTTGTAGAGGATGGAAGCAATTGGCCGAGGGCTAGAAGAAGCATGGAATGGGGGAGGGATGGGAGTGCCCACCATAGTCCAGGGGTGAGAGTGGAAGGCGGGAGTAGTTTTTAAATGTGCCTTTTTGTTTTTGTAAGAAACAATGGGATTTTATATCTGGACTTTTACAAATAAAGATGGATCACAAGAGGAGGTTCGTGTCTTTGCTCCTGGTAATTGTGCAAGTGTGCAAAACGGGGGCTGCGGCAGCCAACATGGGGACACATTTGTTAAGCAGCTGAGGCTTCGGGCAGTAGTGTGCAAAACCACTGAAAGGGGTGGCCCCAAACTGTGGAACACATTGCCTGCTTTGGTGCCGTCATCTGCATAACAGTACGTGCATTTTGGAAACAAGTGACCCTGACCATATTCAGTCGGACCTTGATTGTCGAACGTAATCGGTTCCAGAAGCCCTGTTCGGCTTCCAAAATGTTCGACAACCGAGGCACGGCTTCCAAGTGGTTGCAGAAGATTCCTGCACTCAAGCGGAAGCCGTGTCGGACATTCGGCTTCCAAAAAGGGTTCCAAAACCGGAACGTTCACTTCTGGGTTTTCGGCGTTCGGGAGTTTAAACGTTCCAAAACTGAGGCGTTCGGGAGCCAAGGTTTGACTGTAATCAAATTCATGCCTGTCTAGGTACAGTCTGTCACCTGTTTAGCCATTCTTTTTGCCTGGAGGTGTTCCTTGAGCTGCTGCTGCTGCTGCCGCTGCCATCGCCATCCTGTTCTCTTGAAAATCCTGGTGAGGTTAGCTCTTCTGCCTTCCATGTCCCCTGTTCCTCATTGACAGGGCACATCAAAATGATCCAGGAGAAAAAGCAGGGATTGGGAAGAATGTAAACTGATGGGAAGAGTGCAGATTGGCCCACGAACATGAGATTTCCCTTACTCACCTGCTCAGATAGGGATCAGTGGCTCACTCGTGCCAAACTTGGGTGCTGGTTTGGAATGAAACCAGGGCACTCAAAAAAGAAGACAGTGGGAAACTGTCTAGCATAGCTGGGAAACTGGGCAGCAGTAGATTAGTTTGTAAAATTAAAGCAGAAAAGAGTACTGCAAAATGGCCCAACAGATCTGTGAGTTCACAGGACATTGGAAAGGGGGGAAACAGTTGTGCTGCAATTCCTAATGGATTAATTAGGGGAGGTTTGGTGTGGCAGGGGGAAGAATGAGTGCCACGAAGTTGCACCTCTTCTTCCTCCGGTGTAGAGCATTTGGAAGTTTTATTTCCATGTATGGCATGGGTAAAGAAAATCTCTTCATCCTGAGAACCGCAATGCACGCTGATTGTGAGAGGGCCAGAGCCAAAAGAAGCAGGCGGTGCAATGGATTTGACTTTCCCCTTTTTACAGTAGGCTGCATTCTATCTGGGCAAACTTCCAGAGATTCCTCCAGCCCCTTCATCCTTATCTCTCCATCGTGCATCCTGGCCAGCGAGAGGTATTATCACAGTTCAGTCAGGGAAAGGCACTTGAAGAGGGCGCAGCCTAGCTGGAGTGCAAAGGTCCCCTGAGTATGAGGTTTCCATCCCAGCTGTGTGGGGTTTTTTTGGGGGGGGGAAGGTATGCGGCTCTCAAGGAAGGGTCTCCCAGGCTGCTACATGGCTCTTACTGCAGGCTGGTTAGAGCCTTAAACAGGAGTTCCTGAACCGTGTGTTCCTCAAAGCATAGACAATCATATCTTGGAAGTCAAGCGGAATCCGTTCTGGAAGTCCGCTCGACTTCCAAAACGTTTGGAAACCAAAGCATAGTTTCTGATTGGCTGCAGGAAATTGGAAACCCCGGGAGTCCCGTTGGACGTTCGGCTTCCAAAACTAGTTCACAAACCGGAACAGCCACTTCCGGGTTTGCGGCGTTTGGGAGCCAAAATGTTTGAGAACTAAGCTGATTGAAAACCAAGGCTGTATGTTTTTAACTGATTGTCAAGTATAACAAAACCAAGAAATCAACAATAACAATATTTCCAACCCACTGCTCTCCCCAAAGTACGGAAACAGGAGGGGGAAAAAAAACATTGGAATCGAGGCTTTGAAAGCAACGTCATGCAACGAAAATAGAGCAGAGTTGTTCCACAGGGTCCTGTGAGAAGCTGGTGGATGGAAGCAGTGTGCAGTAGATGCATATTCAGTAAAGCTGGACCATGCAGTAGAACGTTTCATAGAATTGTAGAGTTGGAAGGGACCTTAAGGATCATCTAGTCCAACCCCCCTGCAATGCAGGAATATGAAACTGTCCCATATGGGGATCGAACCTGCAACCTTGGCGTTATAAGCACTGCACTCTAACCAGCTGAGCTTTCCATTTTCTGGTTCAGTCGTCTTACTGCGCAGGAGGGTTAGTATCAGCAAGAGTTCCTCCACCTTTAGAACGCAAAGCATCGCAGCCGGGCAGAAAAGAGCAGGCAGAAAAAGTGTGTAGGGTTTGGGTGGTTTTGTCCCCAAGAACAGCCTTTCATCTGCCCCTGGGGGAAAAGGGGAGGCAATGCCAGGACCAGCCAAAGACACTCTGGCAAGTGAGGCAAAGTGCAAAATGGCACCCGCCCCAGCCAGAGAAGGAAGGGGTGAGTGGGAACAAGCAGGAATGGGGGGGGGAATCGAATCAACTTTACCTGGTGGTTCAAGTGGGAATCAAAGGTCATTTGGGGGGTGGGGGGGATAGCCCTGCTCTGAATCGCATCAGGTGGCTGCAGAGCTTAGGAGACCCCAGAGGGCAGCCCCAGCCATTTCATCCCTGGAGATGGGAGGCAACTGGCAGTGCCTTCTATTTGCCAAGAGGCTGCTGCAGAGGTGGCATGGAAGCAGCAGATATGCCACAGCAGTTGTTTGTCACCACAGCAACAGCCTCTTGGAGGCTGGAACTGCTGCCCCTGCAGATCCTGCTGCCTGAGGCAGTTTCCTCACCTTGCCTCCTGGGTGGGCCGGCCCTGGCCAGTGAAGGTAGCAGCATGCTGATGTAAGGAAGCTCATCAGCAGGAGGTGGGCTTCTCCATTCTACATCACACCACTTTCCATGTCTCGGCACACATTTGGCCCCTTGGCAGGTGACAACTGCTATAGATGAATTCCTCCTACACAGACCGAAGGGTCCTTTTTTTTTCCTTTTTTCAAAATAAAAAATAAAAAAATTATTAAAGTTTTCTTGGTTTACAAAGGTATGTGCAATGTCTCTTTTTTCAAGTTGCATTTTCCATAGGTCAGTTTCATTTGTTGAGACATTAGGGTTACATTAGGAAGAAAAGGGGGAAGAGGTGGAGGGGGCCATGGGGGGGTGGCGGGGCGATGTTTCTATTTTGCTTAATGTATGTGTGTGTGGGGGGTCCGAACGGTCCTTTGAGGTAAGGAGGGGTGAGCTCAGGCAGGCCCTGCTATTAGCAAAGTGCTATCTAATTCAAGGTTAAGTGCAAACAAACCTTCCTGTCCTTTTGGACTTTATAAGGTAGTTGCCTGCTTACAGTAGGCCGATCTCTCTCCCCCCTCCCCCCCCCCACATCTTGGAATCTGACCCCTTCTGTTGCATCCAATAGCTATCTTGAATTACTAAGCAATTTAGGGCTGGATTTCGAAGCTGTCGAGTTCTCTTCCACCTTCCTTTCGCAGATTTTTAAAAGGTTATGTTTTATGCCTGTTTTTATATGAAATTGTGCTTTTGAAATTGTTTATTGCCCTGAATAGCATGTAAATCAGAAGGGTGAGTCAGAAACCTCTAAATAAATGGTGAGGGGGTTTTTCTTTTGCGAGCACCAATACCTTTCAATGGCTATATTCGCTTGCTAACTGGTTAGAGCAGGCATCCCCAGACTTCGGCCCTCCAGATGTTTTGGACTACAATTCCCATCATCCCTGACCACTGGTCCTGTTAGCTAGGGATCATGGGAGTTGCAGGCCAAAACATCTGGAGGGCGGCAGTTTGGGGATGCCTGGGTTAGAGAGTTACGACTGACCGGGGGGGGGGAGTGGTGTGGGCCTCATTTTGCCTCCATGTGCATGGCATTTACATACATATAGCATCTACAGATCTATGGGAGAAGCTGTAACTTAGAAGAAACCTAGGGATGACTGTCAAAAGAAATTTTCCAAATAGCATTCCCAATATCTTCCCAAAGGCTATAAATTAAGATGTGGGAAAAAGTGAGGAGAAGCTCAAAGGAATCACAGAATCACGAGAAGACACTTTCTGTATACAGTGGTACCTTGGTTCTCAAACGAAATCCGTTCTGGAAGCCCGTTCGGGTTCCAAAACGTTCGAAAACCGAGGCGTGGCTTCCCATTGGTTGCAAGAGCTTCTTCCACCCAGCGGAAGCTGCGTCGCATGTTCGGGTTCCGGAAAACGTTTGAAAACGGAAGCATTTACTTCCGGGTCTTTGGCGTTTGAGAACTGAAACGTACGACAACGGAGGCTTTCGGAAACCAAGGGAAATCTGCCGATGCATCTCTGAGACCCTCGGCTGCCACATCCCCGGAGCATTTTGGAATCCTTCCGTCCTTTTGCCTTGAATAATTGCAAAGCAGGAAGCCAAGGCCAGCTGATCTCTGCTGGGTCAGACTCCCGCCCACCAGCTCATAGGCAGCCCTTTGTTCCTGCTAGGTGGACAAAGGGCTCTGTTCTCTCCTTACCTCCGTCAAGCTGTTCATTGACATGCCGCAAGAGTACATTTTGGAAGAATAAATCAATTATGGATCAGATGACTTGGCCTCCTGCTCCACGCCACCTCCTTCCTGCATGCTCTCCCCCGCCCAACCCCAGCTTGGCCCTGGATGTGCACTGAGCTGGCAAGTAACGGATACCATGACTGACCTCCGCAGAGGAACACAAAGCCCAAGGCCTATCTAGGCTTGTTATCATCCAGCAGGCTGCTGCTGCCGCCTGCTCAAAGCTGCAACCGGAGGCAGGTGACAAGCGCTGAGCTGATACTAGATTCAAGGTATCGCGGTTCCTTCCAGGGGATCGTGTGCCGAACTCCGAGCACTTGAAATGTTAATCCGAGCAAAGGAAACTGCTTAACTTCGGTATTGAGTTTCTTCCCAATCTCAGCAGACAAACAGGGAACCCGAGTGCACAGTATCTGGGCAATTGATGTCTCATTGCTTTATATGTATTGTATAAGGCGGCTGCAGGCTGAAATGAATGTGGAGACATCCCCGAGTCCTAGTGATTTCTACACAGCACCAGCGCGAGATTTCAGGTTTGCTCACACCGTAGATTCATGCGAACGCATTATGATACCCACAGTTTTATTTTCCTTTCCTAAGAGGGAATTCAACTTCTGCCATAGCTGCTCACAGGATCAAGATCAATCACTATGACCCCAAGGTCTCATTTCTGGTCACTCACTGCCAGTTCAGACCCCCATTAGGGCAGTGTTTCTCAACCAGTGTGCCTCCAGATGTTTTGGGACTACAACTCCCATCATTCCTGACCACTGGTCTTGCTAGCTAGGGATGATGGGAGTTGTAGTCCCAAAACATCTGGAGGCACACTGGTTGAGAAACACTGCATTAGGGTAAAGGTAAAGGGGCCCCTGACCATCAGGTCCAGTCGTGTCTGACTCTGGGGTTGCGGCGCTCATCTCGCTCTATAGGCCGAGGGAGCCGGCGTTTGTCCGCAGACAGCTTCCGGGTCATGTGGTCAGCATGACAAAGCTGCTTCTGGCGAACCAGAGCAGCGCACGGAAACACCGTTTACCTTCCCGCCGGAGCGGTCCCTATTTATCTACTTGCACTTTGATGTGCTTTCGAACTGCTAGGTGGGCAGGAGCTGGGACCGAGCAACGGGAGCTCACCCCGTTGCAGGGATTCGAACCGCCGATCTTCTGATCAGCAAGCCCAAGGCTCTGTGGTTTAACTCACAGCGCCACCTGGGTTGCCAATAGGGTTGCCATATTCCCCAAAGTGAAAATCAGGACAAAGTTGTTGAGCTAATGTTTGGGGGGAACATCTCCCCCACCCACCCCAAAAAACCCTGTTTTTGGACCAGACCCTAGCATAGGTGAAATTGACGATTTTATGTATATATATATAAAGTGGTACCTTTGTTGTTGAAAGGCTTGGTTGTCGAAAGGCTTGACTCCCGAACAAATTGGCTCCCGAACGCTGCAAACCCGGAAGTGAGTGTTCCGGTTTGCGGATGTTTTTTGGCAGCAGAACAGCGGTTCCAGTGGTTGAACAGACTCCCAGAATGGATTAAATTTGAGAACCAAGGTCTCTCTCTCTCTCTCTCTCTCTCTCTCTCTCTCTCTCTCTCTCTCTCTCTCTGTGTGTGTGTGTGTGTGTGTCCTGATGTGCATCACTTTACACTTGTTTACGTTGAATTGCATTCATTCATTCCCTATATGTTTACAAAGGTGTGTCTATACTTCTAAATCGCAAAACATCAAAGCAATTTACAACATTAAAAAATGAAGCCATACAAGGAGAGCACAAAAATAATAATTAATAAAAAAAACAAGCACCACTAAACCGTTGTGGGAGATATGCTCTTAATTCCCTGCACAGGCCTGGTTTTCAGCAGGCATTTAAAAGTTAGCGCAGAAGGCGCTAACTCTGGACCTCTGTTAGCAGAGTATTTCACAGGAATGGGCTGATGACACTAAAGCAGAATTTCCCAAACTTTGGGTCTCCAGCTGTTTTTTGGACTACAGTTCCCATCATCCCTGACCACTGACCCTGCTAGCTAGGGATGATGGGAGTTGTAGTCTGGAAAACAGCTGAAGACACAAGTTTGGGAAACGCTGCATTAAAGGAGGCTCAATTTCTCGCTTTTACATAAGACAGCGATGGTTACCAACCTAGGTGGCTTTAAAAGAGTATTGGACAATTTCATGAAGGAAAGGGCTATTGATGTCTCCTAGCCGTGATGGCTATGCTTTGCCTTCGCAGTCAGAGGCAGCAATGCTTTTGAACATCAGTTGCTGGAAATCACAAGGGGGGAGGGTGCTCTTGTGCTCTGATCTTGCTTGTGGGTCTCCCACAGACATCTGGTTGGCCGCTGTGAAAGCAGGATGCCGGATTAGATGGGCCATTGGCCTGATCCAGCAGGCGCTTCTTAGGTTCTTATGTGATTATGCCTCTTGCTTAACTGAATGGAAGATGGGGGGGGGTGCAGACTCCTCTGACTTTTGCATGCCGAAAATGTAGCCAACTGTACAAAGATATCTTGCTCCAACCCACCATCGGTATGACCCCCCTGTAAGATTTCCTATGAAGGAATGTGGTCTTAAAAAAAAAAGTTCCTCACCCTGATCTAATCACTTACAACATAATTCAAGTGAGCAGATAATTGTAAACTCAATCCCAGAATCCTGTCCTTAATTGACTTTAAAATTGTATTTCTAATCCTTCTGAAATCAGTGGTGGAAGTCTCACTGAAGCTCATGATTCACACACACACACACACACACACACACACACACAGCAAAAAGGGCTTCCCAAACACCATAGATATTCTCCACACTGTCCTCTTTGCTTTCTTGCAAGGCAGACACTTTCCAACCTGCTGGGCAGAGAAAGTATCCGTAACCAAGCAGAGATGAGAAGGAAGGGGAGGTGTTGTACAAGTTAGCCTTGGAAATCCAAAGGCTTCCTCATAAACAGTCAGTAATATACCTGTTGATAAGTAAATTGCTCTATACCCAGAATCGCATCCACTTGGTTTCCCCAGTCGGTTGCTCTTTATGAGAGTCTAATCTGGTTACTCAATCAAGCAGAAGGAGTGGCAAAAGTACAAAGAGTCCCAGAGCAAATAAAATGCTGAGCAGAGATGGAAAAAATGATGGTTCTCACATCCTCCTGAACACATTTTCCCCAGTGCTACCCGATGACCAAATATGAAGGAGATAATGAGTGCCGTAATTGAGCTTCCCTGTCAATGATTGCCGCTAGAAAACTTCATTCAGAGGGGCTCTGGTTCGCCAGAAGTGGCTTTGTCATGCTGGCCACATGACCTGGAAGTTGTACGCTGCCTCCCTCGGCCAATAACGCGAGATGAGAGCGCAAGCCCAGAGTCGGTCACAACTGGACCTAATGGTCAGGGGTCCCTTTACCTTTACCTTTTATTTTATATTTGGGACCTTAGAATTCTTGTAACATTTCAGTGAATGAATGAATGTGTGCCTGCCCAGATAAACAAACGCCTGCCCGCCTGCCCACAACCCACCTCACGTTTCCTGAGTTGGGGTAATTCACACATTAATTATTATTATTTTTACTGCAGTTTTGTGCAAATCTGAGATATCTGGAAACTCATATGTAATAAACAAACAAACAAACAAACAAATAAAATGCACCCTTTCATAAAACACTTTACTGATAACACTGAAGAATGGCAACTACCGAAATCACAGATTGGACTTGGGCAAACTTAACTCGATTGATCCGTCCTGGTGTGGGGAAGGGGGGACGAGTTGGGATTTTGTTTTTGTATCTTTGTCTCCTTTTTGTAATTGTTATATCTTGGAAATCAATAAAACCATTTAAAAGAAAACAGAAAAGGTGTGCGCGCGCACACTGCAAACAAATACCTATGCTCATACTCACAAAAGACCTTGGGTTCCCCTAAATTATGGTGGGTGGGGAGGTATTCCTTGAGGGGAGGGGACAACAGGACACAACATGAATACATCCCCATCAAGCACGATGCCACGCTGAGATAGATTTCAGTGGTATAAAATCGAAAGCACTCCGGTTTGGGCAATGCACACACAGGAACACATAGACACAGCCCCAGGAAGGAATAAACCCAGACTCTGCCAAAGGGAGGGACCCGGGTGGCGCTGTGGTCTAAACCACTGAGCCTCTTGGGCTTGCTGATCGGAAGGTCGGTGGTTCGAATCCCCGCAACAGGGTGAGCTCCCGTTGCTCGGTCCCAGCTCCTGCCAACCTAGCAGTTCAAAAGCACGTCAAAGTGCAAGTAGATAAATAGGTACCGCTGCGGCAGGAAGGTAAACAGCGTTTCTGTGCGCTGCTCTGGTTTTGTCTGCGGACAAATGTCGGCTCCCTCGGATAGTAAAGCGAGATGAGCGCCGCAACCCCAGAGTCGTTCGCAACTGGACTTAATTGTCAGGGGTCCTTTACCTTTTTACCTGCCAAAGGGCTTCTTCTTGTTTTTAGTTGTGCTACTCAGTTCTGGCCATTACGATGAAACTTCATTTGTTCACCAGGAGCAAAGACAGCCTGCGAAAGAGGACTCTGGGAAGGCATTACAGTTTTGTTGCTAAAAGGACTCCAAATCCTGGATTAGGCCCATGTTTCCCCTGCTAGCAACCCAACCCGTGAGTGACCTCTTTGTCAGCCAAAGCCCACTTTCATTCCAACCGCCCTCCCCCAGTTAGTCACCGTTCCCCTTTCTTTTGTTTCCGTGTGTGTGATAAAGTCTGTGAAATCTCTGTCGCCCTGGAAGGAATGCGTGGCTGCAACCTCCACCTCCTGGGTGATGACAGGCTATTTTCTTCCTCAGCGTCATGGAATTTTGATGCTGTTGCAAATGCTGAAATGTTCCACAGATATCAGGGCAACAGAAGCACCAAGAATTCGCCTCCTAACACATTGAAGCAACTCAGCTGCTGCAAACTCTGTCTTTTATGTACAGCATAGTTGCTGTTCCATCTTTCTGTTTAAAACCATTGTCTCCATTGTTTTGGCATTCCTCTTCCCCTCCCCAAAATCACATTCAAACTGCTTTCCTAAACCTTCCGCCTCATTCCAGTAAGTGTCTGACTCTTAACACACCACAATCACAGGGCTCATGAGTTACAGATATGCCAGCACAATTCTTTATATTTATCCATTTCCAAATCCACTTTATTCAATTGATTTATTGCTTTTATTGATGACACCAAAGTCTGTGAGAAGCTTTGGCTTTCTGCAGGCTAAGGCCTGGTCAGTGTTCCAAGGGACCGACAGCATCAAAGCAGGCTAAGCAAACCACTCTGGTTTGGGTTTTCTCAGAATCATAGCATTGTTGAGTTGGAAGGGACCCAAAGGGTAATCTAGTCTAAACCCCTTATTTCAGTATGCCTCTTAATGCAAACATTCTCAGGCCCTTCAACTGTCCCTATTTTCCAGGGACGGTCCTGGATTTACGGTTTCTGATTTGATCCTGGAATGTCCCGCTTTCCCTTAGGCCAGGGAATCCCAATTTTCATCAGAGAAATGTTGGAGAGTATAGAATTTTCTGACCCCTGAGCCACCTGAAAGCAGCCCTGTCTAGGGAATTTTTTTAAGTTTTAATGTTTTATTACCTTTCCTATATAATAAAGTGCAAGTGTCTCTGCGTTCAGATTCCCTGTGTCCCTGTGTCCATGCTACTGCGCATATGCCCCACGGACACAGGGATTGGATGCAGAGACTGCACACACACACACACACACACTCTCCCCACCCCCCCACCTACCGTTTCCCTGCGGCTGCCAACCGCTGCTCCCAGCCAGACTGAGCGTTGGCGGCGGGGGGGGGGGAGAGAGCTTGCGTGTGTGCGTCCAGCAAGGACAGGTCCCTGGGTTCGGAGAAGCGCTGCGCAAGCGCTTCTCCGAACCCCGGGAAGTCTCCTTCCTATCGGCGGCTGGGGGAGAGGAAGGAAGGAGGAGAAAGGGCTGCTTTCTCCTCCTTCGTTCCTGTCCCCCTGCTGCCGACAACAAGGACAGGTCCCGGGGTTCAGAGAAGCGCTGCGCAAGCGCTTCTCCGAACCCCGGGATGTTCAAGCGCCCGTTTACTCAACGGGCTGAATTACACTAGTGTTTTATATATGTTGGAAGCCACCCAGAATGGTTGGGACAACCCAGTTAGATGGGTGTGGTACAGATAGATGATGATGATGATGATGATTATTATTATTATTATTATACCCCCCCAGCTGCAGCTCCCAACAGAATATTAAAACACGATAAAACATCAAACATTAAAAACTTCCCTAAACAGGGCTGCCTTCAGATGTCTTCTAAAAGTCAGACAGTTGTTTATTTCCTTGGCATCTGACGGGAGGCATTTCACAGGGCAGGCGCCACCTCCGAGAAGGCCCTCTGCCTGGTTCCCTATAACCTCACTTCTCACAGTGAGGGAACCGCCAGAAGGCCCTCGGAGCTGGACTTCAGTGTCCGGGCTGAACAATGGGGGTGGAGACACTCCTTCAGGTATACTGGGCCAAGGCCGTTTAGGGCTTCAAAGGTCAGCACTTTGAATTGTGCTTGGAAACGTACTTATTATTATTTAATACAAAGTCCAAATTTTCACTGAAGAAATGTTGGAAGGCATGCATTCTGCATGTTTCACTGCTTGTCATCTGCAGGTTTTCACTACTGGTCCTTAAAAGGCTTAAACAGAGTTGCTACGGATGCAGCAGCTACACACTTCCTTGGAATCCTAAAGTATTGTAGAGAGAGTTCTCTACACACAGATTCTTCTGAAGCTAGGAATAGCTGCCAATGTGGAATGCAGCACTTTCTGTTCCTTCACAGTGTACTTTGGCCTTGTGAGCGGCAGGGTTTGACTTCTCACCCAACAAGGCAGGCAAGAGTTACGAGTCAGCTAGTGGGATCCTAGGGCAATGCAGACAATAGTCTATAGGGCTATTTTTACTTTTCAGCAAGAAAGGGGAAAGTTCATTTCAAACAGGGAGGTTACACACCTCTCTGAACTTTTTGTTCTCCGTGTCGCATCATCAGGTGGGTAAATGTTTAACTGCTGCAGGAACATTACCTTTCAGAGGCTGAAGCGGCCAGGTTAATCAGTTTCCAGAAGTCATTAAAAAAAAGTCACAGGTGCCAGGAAGTGCCATAAAGCTTTGAACCTTTGGAGGCACCCAGAGCCTCTCTTAGCTTTGGAAAGGGGCAATGGCTCCTCAGCTGAGTCGTTAGGAGAAGTTACTTGATTACCATTTAATTGATTACGATTTACAGTATCTGTTTCAAGTCATGATTTCCAAACTGGAAAGGAGGAGCTAGGCAGGCTATTGTACATAACAGTAGTAAAGGTAAAGGTAAAGGGACCCCTGACCATTAGGTCCAGTCATGACCGACTCTGGGGTTGCGCGCTCATCTCACATTATTGGCCGAGGGAGCCGGCGTATAGCTTCCAGGTCATGTGGCCAGCATGACAAAGCCGCTTCTGGCAAACCAGAGCAGCACATGGAAACGCCGTTTACCTTCCCGCTGTAGCGGTTCCTATTGATCTACTTCCATTTTGACGTGCTTTCGAACTGCTAGGTTGGCAGGAGCTGGGACCAAGCAACGGGAGCTCACCCCGTCACAGGGATTCGAACCGCTGACCTTCTGATCAGCAAGCCCTAGGCTCAGTGGTTTAACCACAGCGCCACCCGGGTCCCTTACATAACAGTAGTACTGCGCTGAAATTCTTCAGTAGCCAGTGTTCAGTAGGGTCTTTTGAAAGCATCTTTGATTATATCCTTTTGCTTGTTTTAAAGTTCGAAAACATTTCTCCAGTGAAAATAGGGGCGTCCTAAGGGGATCATTCCGGGATCAAATCAGAAACTGGGATGACTTCTGTAAATCCAGGACTGTCCCTGGGAAATAGGGACATAGGGAGGGTCTGCACTCAGAAGCATATTGGCGCCTGAGGCAAACCCCAAAATGGTGCTCCCCGCACCAGGAAAGAAACGCTGAGTGAAAATCTACATCAGAAATAAGCGGGGAATAAAGGTTGACATCTGCTACCAATATAGATCCTGCCCCCTAGTGATCTCCTCACCCAAAATAATAAATGAAGTTGATCCAAAATAATAAATGAAGAGAGCCTGTCCCTTCAAAAAACATGCACAGTGATGTGAAAAATTTGGGCCCCTCCTGACATGCCTTTTGAAATAGTGGGGGAAGGAGAGCTGAAAAATATTTCACATCTGTCAACCAATGCCCCCCTTTGGTTTCAGACAGCACATGGGTAGATGAGTCTCAAAAGCCCGGGACGTAAATATTCATGTCCCTCTAGCGGCTATGGTGGCGCGTTTACCAGAAGTAATGTATTTAGTGTTAACTCTGGAAGTGGATACTCGATTCGGACCAAATGAGGCCTTCTGATGTGTTCTAGGAGGCTTAGTTTGGTCAGAACAAAATGTGCAAGGGCCAATCACTACAGGGCCTTTAGTTTGAGGATGTGAGATAGGTCATATCCACACCGCACATTTATAGCACATTTAAAACGCATGGCTCCCTCCGTGAATTATCTTGGGAGCTGTACTTTGTTAAGAATGCTGGGAATGGCTGCTCTGGGAGGAGTAACTTAAAGTTCCCAGGATTCTTGGGGAAAGCCATGTGCTTTAAATCTGGGTTAAAAGTGCTTTCAACGTGTGGTGTGGATGTGACGCTAGTATAAAGGCCCAGCACTTGTGGTCCACATTCTGTGGTGTGTCTCCATAAAGGAGGGGCAGGAAAACAGATACATCCTGCATCAATAGGCAGGGCCATGATAGGGCTGGCAGGAGGATGGCATTCCAGAGAGTGCCTACCTGTATGATATATTTTCTCTTGCACAGGTGAAACCAGCATCACCGGTCTTTGCTTGTCATAGCCACTACAGTTCCGAGGGCCTTCTGGCGGTTCCCTCCCTGCGAGATGTGACATTACAGGGAACCAGGCAGAGGGCCTGGTAGTGGCACCTGCCCTGTGGAACGCCCTCCCATCAGATGTCAAGGAAATAAACAACTATCTGACTTTTAGAAGACATCTGAAGGCAGCCCTGTTTAGGGAAGTTTTTAACGTTTCATGTTTTACCATGTTTTTAAAATTCTGTTGGGAGCCGCCCAGAGTGGCTGGGGAAACCCAGTCAGATGGGTGGGGTAAAAATAATAAATTATAATAATAATATTATTATTACTACAGTCGTACCTTGGAAGTCGAAGGGAATCCATTCCGGAAGTCCATTCGACTTCAAAAACCAAATTATGGCTTCCAATTGGCTGCAGGAAGCTCCTGCAGCCAATCGGAAGCCGCGGAAGCCCCGTCGGACATTCGGGTTCCAAAAGAACATTTGCAAACCAGAACAATCACTTCCGGGTTTGCAGCGTTCGGGAGCCAAAATGTTTGAGTTCCAGGGTGTTTGGGATCCAAGGTATGACTGTATTCTTTCAACTATGAGTAAATCAGCTCTTAGTGCGTGTTCCCTTCTGCTTTCTGCTAGTGTGTAGTTTGTCCACCTTTGGTCCAAATCCTGCACTCAGCTCCCACCTGTGGTTCCTAGAAGCTGCCAGCATGTGGCTGCGGCCATACCCTGGGAAACAGCTTTGACTGGCTTGCTAAGCCAGGCAAGGGAGTTAGGAACATCCCCTGCATGTGAAGACAGACTCCAGTGGATTGAGCCGACAAGACCAATTGTGGGTCCAATGGTCTAGAACAGGGGTCGGCAAAGTTTTTGTGGCTTGTGCCAGTTCACGGTCCCACAGATGCCGCAGTGGGCCAGAGTGTGCGCGTGCGCGTGCAAGCACGCATGTGCAAACACTATTTCCAGCGCTCCTTCTGGCGCGGAGGAGGCGTGCACAGCTTCCCATTGGCTGCAGGCCGCTTGTGGCCCATGGGCCTTAGGTTGCCGACCCCTGGTCTAGAAAGTGGTTTCTGCACGTGCTGTAGAGGGAAGTGATGGGGCTCATCAACCTGGGAAGGTAGCCCATCTAGGAGAAGGGAAACTCTGATCTCTGCTGCCTTGAGGGACATCTTTGGGAGAAGTAAAGGCTAAGGAGTAAATCCCACACAAATCTGGAGTGGAGTTCTTAAGACGGTTGGATGGTGTCTTGTACGCCTCCTTCTGACAACTCCTGCAGCCAAGCTGGTGCCAAATGTATCACTCTGCTTTCCTTTGGTCTGCATCAGAGAGGCTGGGGGGTGGGTCTTGTCGTTTGGGCAGCCCAGGACCTCCATACACACTGCCCAGGCTTGCACCCCAGGGAGGTCACTTCAGTGCAGCGGTTTGACTTCACCCCTGGAGGTGCACTCCATTTTCTCTTGAGGCAGATGGATGCTGTCAGGGATGTAGTGACTACTCTTGAGTAACGACCTTCCACATGCTTGTCTTTCAGACGTTTTTATTAGTGCACATTATTTACAGTGTAACGAACTACTGATTCCATGTCTACCCGCTCGAGTCAGATTCCTGCACTGCCCCCCTCCGCGTTCTGGACCAACATAAAAGCCTCGGAGCTGAGAAGCGCCTTCCTTTCCTCCTCCGCCTCCTCCTCAATTCCGGCGTCGGGGGGACGGGTCTTCTGTCTGACCGATTCCTGTCCTCTCTGTCCGCCTCCCTTTCTCCCTGCCTATGGAGCAGGGGCTCTTGGATGCTGCCAGAGCCCTGGCCCTCCCTCTCCGTTCCCTGACTCCCTCCATCAGACCCCTCGCTCTCATGACTGCTGGGAGACGGGCTGCTTCGGATGAAGGGGGGGTTCTCTATAAGCCCTCCCCCTTACAGATGCCAACCACAATATGAACAGGATTGTGCATATGAATTTCAGGGGGGAAGGGCTGATGCAAGCAACAGGGGCAGAAGAAGGATCTGGTAGGGAAACTTCTGGTGTCTCCTGGCCTTGGTTCAAACCCTATCAGCAGACCTCACCTTGAGCCTTACATCCTCCCTCACCCGTCTAATAATACAAGTCTAAGCCACAGATGGTGAACTTCAAGAAGATTAAACCTTGTTGGCAAATACACAATGGCAGCAACAACTAGGGAAGCGGGGGAGAGAGGCAGCCACTCTTTTTGTGCACACTGCGGCTCGGAGCAAAGGGCACGTGACTGGAGCCGGGCTCCGGCTCAGCTGCTAATCTGGGAGGACAGAGGAGGCATTGTTGCTGTTCAAAGACTTTGACATGATTAGGCTGGTTGATGTCTGACTGCAGCAAAGGGCTCCTCCCCAATTTGGGTTGGAAACGTCACACAAAGGCGAGGAGTCCAGCTGCAGTGACACTGGATATTTAAGGCCTATGGTTCATAGCATCATCCAGAGGAGTAGCCACCTATTGCTGAAGAACATCAAAGAGTCTTGGGGCACATTAGAGACTGAACAGATTTATTGTGGCATAACTTCTGTGACCTAGAGCCCACTTCATCAAATGCATGCAGTGTTATCCATAGCTGGCAGATATATACGAATTAGAATGGATCCTTAAGATTGATTCCAATCATTTGTACCTCAAGGCAAGAAGAAGAAGAAGAAGAAGAAGAAGAAGAAGAAGAAGAAGAAGAAGAAGAAGAAGAAGAAGAAGAAGAAGTGGTGTGCCCTGCTGCCGCAGCTTCCAACATATACAAAAACATAATAAAACATAACACATTAAAAGGCTTCCTATAAAGGGTTGCCTTCAGATGTCTTCTAAAGGTTGCATAGTTACTTATCTCCTTGACATCTGACGGGAGGGCATTCCACAGGGTGGGTGCCACTTGTCGGGTCAGCCGGGGGCAGGAATGATCCACAGGCATATTGCAGGAACGAATCCAGCCCGTCTCTCCCATCAGCGTGCAGCGTGCAGCTCTAGGGAGTTCCGACAGCCCTTCCCGACGATTTATTATGACCCATGTCTTGGAGACACTGAGCACATATTCAGAGTCCAGCAGAGATAAAATGCAGACGGAGGCAGGCTGAGGTTGTGTACTAAAAGCTACATTATTAAGCGTAAGTCAGAACAAAAGAAAAACATGTCTCCTCTCGCTGAGAGAAGTCCGAAGAAGGAAAAAACACAAACGGAAACAGAATACAGCAAACATCCGCTCCCGTGATTCCAACGATCTTTGCTGGAATACATAACACAGTGTTATAAGAATTTTGAGGTCATATCTATATATATATAATAATTGTTCATAAAACATGTACATGAATGTACAGGCACATGTCTGAAGCAGCACAGGAAGACAGGCCTTTCTGACACCATTTTGACTCTCTCTCTGACCAGGTGTTCCTCTGCAAGGAAGAAGTGGGGTGGGGGGAACCTTCTCATTGTCTCAGGAATTAAAGTGATAATCCCTGGCATCCTGATACCTGACTGCCAGACAAAAGGGTGTGATTAACTTGGCTGGGAAACAGGGAAATGTAAATATCTCTCAATTTTGTTGATTAGGTTTTGGGGGGCAGGGGGCAGGGTCCAGACTGCTCAGATTACTGCCACCAGACCTCCCCTTTCATGATGTACCTATGATGAATCTAGGGAGGGGGGTCTTGGGCTACACCCCTTCTGTGACATATGGATGATGCTTCTGGGGGGTGGGCTGAAACCAATTTCAAATTTCTTTTTAAGGGCAAGACATCTTTGTTTGGGGTTCCTTCCTTGTTCTCCTGTGTGAGAGGAAGGACCCTGTTGCAACAGCAAAAATAAAAGTGCCTTGCTTCGCACGTCCTGGTTTGGTCTCTGTTATTTGGTGGGCAGGAGACGCTTAAACTTTGTCTGCTTGCCAGGATACCTGGACTCTTCCTGGGTCAAGGATCCACTTAATTCTAGGGCCGTGTAGCTCTGCAAAAATTTTACAACAGTTTGGCGACCACTTCGGGGACCCAGTTTTGCCTTGAGCTCCGGGTTCACTGAGGAAGGGGAGCCCAGCGCGCCCTTGCCTCTTTTGCAGGGGGGTAAACCAACCTCAGGACCCGAGGCACTTGGTAGTAATTGAGAGTCCAAGCGGGACCCCCAGGACGAAGCAACGTTTAAAGGGACAAGGCTGTTTTTTTTTCAGGAACCAGTTGGAAGCTGGAGACAACGGGATTCGACTGAAAGGATCGGTCGTGAGTATTAAAAGGGGACACCTTGGGTGAGCTAAGAACCACAGCAACTAAAAATCTATTTCTCCACTTGGACTATCCTTTTCTACTCTCCTCTTTGGACCTTAGTTGCAGCAAGGCTGCCAGGCACAGTTACAAGGTAGAACTGAGGTCCAGGGCAACAGTCTTTACGTTAAACGCAGAGCTCAGAAAGACTGTCCCAGCTCCCTTCTGCCAAACTGAGCAGAAGTCTGAGCAAACTGTCGCTTTTCTACCAATCTGGGAATCTGGCTATCCCAGCTCTGTTTCCTATTCCTCTGCTCTTAATCTTCGGGTGAAGACGCCCCCCTGCCATGGCGACCTTTGTTAGGTATGACCCATGACCAGAGATTGCAAGTGCGCCCGTTCCTTTCCTACTACTCTGTATCTCTGTATTCCTCAGTTCCGACCTGACATTGCGTAGGCAAGCGTTCAGTAGGATATGAGTCTAGTGTGTAAGAGGCAGGGAAGTTGCTGTGGAACCCTCAGGCAATTGATGACCAGTGGGAGGGTTCCAATAGGGTTTTAGCTGCACCAGGCCGCCTAGTAGTTAGTGCACGCGAACGGCAGGCAGGAACACCACTAGGACGTGGGGGTGAGTCATAGACTCGGGAAGTTAAGAGTGTCCAGGAACAGGGTCGGGGACCCGAACTGCAGTATAAAAAGGCTTAAGTAAAATGGGTGCAACCCACTCTAAGGAATTCCTTTCCCAGACTCCCAACCGAGGCAAAGCACAACTGAGGCTTGGCTCCGGTAAGGACTTTGAGGATGAAAGTCCACTCCAATTCGTTCTCTTAAATTGGCACGAAATCCCCGGGGCGGACAAGCTTGAAGGGAACCAATTGCAAAAACTTTGTAAGAAAAAAACACTGGGTCCGCTTTACTATGGACCACCCAGATGAGGGGAAATGGCTACCAGGAGGTTCCTTTAACATACAGTGAATCTCCGCTTTAAAATTAACCCTGGTGAACTCTGAATGAGAAAAGTTTTGTGAGGAATCCTACAAAGTATGTTATGGTATAAAATTATATATGTTTGCATGTTACATGTTGTCTGTGTTGTCTGTGAAGTGTATGTGCGTCTGATCCTTGTGTCTGCTATAGTTCATTGTTCCCCTTAAAGTAAATGAGAGATATAATCCAGGTTTAGGAAATTAGGGGTTTGTGTAAAATTTGGCCATGACACCCACAGACTGCCTTTTTTAAAGCATGCATAGTTTAAAATAATATAATAATAAGGCAAGCTTGCTTAAATAATCTTATGTAAGGGCTTGATCAACCCAAAAACATGGCAAATATTTAAAAGAGTGGAGGTAGTGTGTAAAGGTTTGTTTTAAAGAGGCTGTAGAAGGCCATTGTTTCCTCTCCAAAAGTAAAAAGAGGGGGCAGGATGAAGGAAAATAACGAGCTGTAAGTTTAAAAATGCTTGCTCAATGCTTTGAAAATATTTTAAACTTGAAAATGTTCATAAACTCCAGCTATAAGTGGATAAGAGATGTACTCAAGGTTTAGAATGTTATGGGGTGTGTTTAAATTGGCTACAACATCCATAGACTGCCTTCTTAAGTGTGCATAGTTAAAACTGCCAACTTGTTTAAATTTCTAGTATAGAAACAATGTTGAACCGATCAATCTTAAACATTATAAATATGAGAATGAGGTGTGCAAATGTTTGTTATTGAGAGAGGCTCCAAAGGGGAGTCTTTCTCCAAGTGACTAGATGAATATTGACTAAAGGAAAATTGAACAGCTATTCCTATAAAGGTGAATTGTTTGTCAAAAGTAGAGCTTCCTTAGCCAGGAATTGTCTATCTGAGTCTAGTTTTAACTTCAATTGTGTTGGGCTCCTGATATCACCTCTTAAGGAAAAAAAACTCATCTGCTAAAGGGTTCTGTATAAAGTTGGTATTTTCATTCAAATCTTGTGAATCCTGTATCTTAGAGGGTTAGACTAAATGACCTCAGGGTCCCTTCTAACCCCCATTTTAGAGCTATGTGAAAGGCAATGTGTCTGATGTGGTGATGGGTTGAAATTCAGCCCAGCTCTGCTTTCTGGCAAGGAAAGATTATTGGTTTTCAGAGTTGGAACAAGAGTGTAATTGTTGTTTTTATGGAGTGATTATATAAGTTTTTATCACTTTCTCTATTAAGGTTTAAAGTTTAAGCACATATGAAAGTCTTCAACATTTCCCAATCTGTTTGTGAACTCACAATATTTAAGGTCTGTGTCACAAGGGAGCCATGTGCTCTGTATGTAATGTTTCACCATGTGACTATGGAATATGGTGTTCCTTCTAGGGAAATGTTATTAAAAGTAGAGGCTCCATAGCCAGCAAATGTCTATCTGAGTCACTTTAACCTTGATTCAAATGGACAGAATGGTTTTAGTAAGGAAGTAAATTCCCTCTTAAACTGTTTATCCAATCTTAAGGTTTGCTAAAGGCTTCTATATAACGTTGGTACTTTTAATCTTCCCCTTCCTTATTTTTCCCTTAGTACACACATGTGCTTCCGTGATAGGGCATAGCCTGTGTTTCCTTCCCAGTCAGGCGTCTGTACTCAAATGTATGTGTATCCTAAGGGCAGTGATAGTGTTGAGATCCCCATATTTCAGAAGGGGTGGACTAGATTACTCAAGATCCCTTCCAACCCTTTCCAAACTTGCAAAAAGGAGGGAGAGAAAATGTGTTTGTAAGCACTGAAAAGTGAGTTTCTGTGTAAAATCTAACCCTATTTTAAAATCTACTCTTTCCCCTTCCCTTCCTTTATTCAGATGGTAATTTTGTCAAGAGGTGCAGCACTTTAAAAAATGGTACAATAGTCTGCCGAATCATGAACTCTGTACATGCACAGAGGCTATGTCAGCTTGAAGAGGAAAATAGAGGAGAAAAATGAGGTTTTAACTAAGGGGCGAAAAGGTTATAATCTGCTCATGAAATATTATTCAAATTTCTTAATGTAAAGCTTTGAACCACTGAGGGAAAACAACCTCATGTGTGTTACTGGTCCATCAAGGTTAAGTGGTTGCCAAGTTCCAAAAATCTTAACATGCCAGATTCTTTCCACAGGTATAAATACCGTGTTTCCCCCTTTTTAAGACGTAGCCATAATATAAGACATAGCAGGATTTCTAAGCAGTTGCGCGATATAAGCCATAACCCGAAAATAATACATAGTGATAGACCCTTCCCCCCTCCCGCCAGCCAACTCTCCCCCATAAAAATCTCTCCCCATTTTACTGTTGCTCCAAAGACACGTATTTCTTTTAAAAGCTTGTAAAAATGCACCGTAGAGCCGTTCCTGCAGCCTCGTGATTCCCCCTCCTGTTTCTGTAAGCATTTTTTAAAATACCTGTAAAAGGATTCCAAAATATTTTTTTTTTAGCTAGGCTGTGTGAGCTCTGCTTGCTTGGTGAAGAGGAGAAAAGTGGCATTTGCGGTGGGGAGAAGATGAAAGCACGAGGGAAAAAAGAGGGGCGATTGAAGACGCTGCCTTCCCCTTTAGGGAGAGACTCTGTGTGCGCGTCTCTCTCTCCCCCCCCCTCTCTCTCTCACACACACACAGCCCACCTCTCGCTTCCCCCCACCTTTCCCCCTTTTAATAGCCTTTTAAAAAGTGAGGATTCTTTTTTCTTTCCATTGCTTGTCTGTAGAGCTTCCCCTTTAAGGATTTGTACCGGTACCGGGATCGCTGCCGGTGGCGCAGTCCTTGCCTTGGGGATTAAGGACTTTCCCCTTCTCGATGTTTAGGAGCTGCTAAACACTGCCCTACACCCTACACAAAAGTTAACATTTTGTGGGTAAGAGAAACACGGACGGGTTGTTAGGACCAGCAGATTATCTCACCCCGCTTTCTGCTGGCTCAATTGCTACTTAATTGCTACCATTTACCATCTTAATTGCTGCTCAGCTGGCTTCTTTGTTTTGTACAGTATCTCAGCCGGTAGCCTCTTTGCTATCAGTGCTACAAAGTGCTACATTGTTGGAACTTTCGCTCTTAAGTCTTGGGCAGTTGGCTGGCTGGTAGAGATCCTTATTTGCTTTAGTATAGGCTACTGCTACGACTGCATCACACAGATAGATTCCATTATACAGTACTGGTTTAAATTTAAGAAGCTCCAGTGTAGCAGATTGCTATTAAGTGAGTCCCCACCTGGGAGGGGAGAGAGAGAGAGCAGCCCTTCGGAGGAGCTCCTTCCCTCCCTCACGAACATCCCAGGGCCGGGGAGAGAGGGCTGGGCCAGCGATGCACACACCTCCCTTCCCTCAGACTCCCTCTCATGGAGCTTGGTGGTGGCTGTTGCCCGTCATTTTCTTTCAGTCAAGAGTCCTGCCCCGCAGGGAGACAGGGAGAAAGAGGGACACTGCTCCTGATGTAATAAAAATACCGGTAAGACATTCCCTGAAAATAAGCCACCCAGTGTTTTTTTGAGGAAAAAAAGTGATAAGACGGTGTCTTAAAATGTGGGAAAGACGGTAGCAGAGTACTACTATAAGTCTGTCTCTTGAGTAGTTTATAAATTAATTAAGAGGTTCAAGGTTATGCTTTGCACATGAAACTTAAATTTAAATTTCCTTATGTAAAAATAAATAGATAAAGAACCATTGAGAACCATCAACTGTTTAGAAGCTGCCAATTCCAGTTCAACATGCAAAACTCTGTACATTTTAGGAACATTTCCTGACTGATTTTCACATGAAATAATTTTCCCTTTCCAGCAGAATACTGAGATTCAGGGTGTGGAGAAATTCTTTCAGAACCTTAATGCAAAATTATCTCCCAATGGGGGGGGGGACGCCACCTAAACAAGCCCCTCCACACTTGGAAATTCATAGAAAATTGCTGTCTACCAGTTGACAGACTATGCAAACAAAAGGCTCCATTTCTTTCCTAGCAGGTACTCAGGATGGATACTTATCTCTCATTTGCATTTCACCCCGAAGCATTACCCTATGTTAATATAACCCTCCCTTTTCTAATGTAGCAATGATTGAGTGTTTTGCCAATTCTTTTCTTCCACAGCAAAAAAAAAAAAAAAAAAAAGTGAGGAGTGAGGAGATACAAACAGTAATTTCATTTCTCTTTGGCGCTTCTCTTTAGCTTATAAATAATCTGCTTCCATTTATTATATCAGTTTTTCCATTATGTCTATGAAATTATTCTAACAATAACCAGGTAAAAATTGTTGTGTGAGTGGTAATCTAAATTTTATTTTGTTTTATTTTTGTATCTTTTTTTTTTGTATTTCTACTTTTTCTTTCTGTACATACAAATGTAGCATCTAAGTCATTCTTTCCTGTAAATAATAATAATAATAATCCCTTTCAAACAAGATACATGAACCTCAAAGAGAATTCAGAACCACATAAGGAAAATGTTAATAACTTATCGATTGTGTCCTAATTAACAAAATTTTTGTCCTTTGTTTCCTCCACAGCCAAACTAGGTGAAGTAAATTAAACTGACTGAGTAGACAATAACAGCAGTAATTAAATAACTATGATCTTATATTATTTGCAGCTCCCCAAGAAGAAATTTCTAGAATATTCTCCCCTTTCTTGACTATTTATCACTATTATTTTTTAACTAATTATATCTTCAGGCCCCAACCCCCTGCAGGCCTATTTTCAAAAGGATGTTTTACAGGAAACCAAATTGACATTTTATCTCTTTGATCACAACCTAAGAAGGAGGACCTAGAAAGCTATAACGTTTCAGCAAGGTTTAGAAGTGCTGTTATAGAAGTACTGTTAACTTCCTCCCAGTGACTCGAAGGCAGACAAGAAAACCCCCTTGTTGGAGATACATGCAAAAGCAGCAAGAATTATCTCAAGTTCACCTGATTGCCTCAAGATATACAAATGGCGTATAATTAATAATTTGAAGGTTTTGTGCATTATGTGTTATATAGGAATACTGAAATGTGTCAAATGACTTTGGGACAAAGGGGGAAAGTGAATTGCAAGGACATTCTCTCTCCTTGACCTCAAGACTCTGTGCCCTAGGATTTAAAAGCAGCCGGAATTGTCTCAAGATCATGATGGCCTCAAGACATACAACTGATATATAATTATTAGGTCTTATGTTGCGTGATATTCGACAGAAACATTGAACTATGTCTGACAGTATGTTATTTCCACAAGGAGGGGGAGGTGAACCAATTTTGTGTTTAATTGTTGGGTTTTTTTTTTTTAAAAAAAAATGTATAGTGTCCCAATGTTTTTTTTTTGTATTATTGCCATGCATTGTATGCCTTTTAAAGGATCAGGATATTGCATAGTTCAGTATTTAGATTAGATCAACTTATGACCACATTTTCTTGTCCCACCTGGCACTCTGCAGTGTGCCAACCTTCTCTACACATTTTTTAAATTTGTTTTTACTCATTTTACCAAGAATAAGCTCCAAGATCCATGAAACACCAGATAAATGAAGGTATTTATGTCTTGATTTAACAGGAATGATCCCTTTTAGAGTTAAATTTGACTAATTTGGACATGTTTTATGGGGCTGTATAAATTTTAATTTGGCTTCAGTTCTAATTGGGCAAGTGTATCCAAGGTGCAAGTAGCTTTCTTCCTTTAAGAGCAACTGGGCAACTCCCTACAGTGCAAGGCCAGAGCCTATAATAAAGGCCCATAGAAAGCCCAAGGCAAAGGCATCTCTCTCATGACATGTCCAAACCTGTGGCAGCTATGGTGAGTGCCAGGCGACATGGTCAATATGAAAGCCCTAAGGGGATTCACCAGGGATTGTTGCTGTTGTGCCACGTTGGAGGTGTGCAACCAGAGGAGAGCTAGCTTTTGACACCTGAGAACACACAAAAGGGTAAACAAGCAAACTGCACTTTCCAGTCAATATTGGTGGACCATCCTGTTAAGTGTAATACATAGACCATTTTTGAGAAATGCTTCTCCCAAAGTACTAAAACAACACATCTGGTTATTCTTTTGTGGGGCAACAATTTTTAAGAAAAATTATAGCCCCAAATGGGGAATTGTTATAAGAATTTTGAGGTCATATCTATATATATATAATAATTGTTCATAAAACATGTACATGAATGTACAGGCACATGTCTGAAGCAGCACAGGAAGACAGGCCTTTCTGACACCATTTTGACTCTCTCTCTGACCAGGTGTTCCTCTGCAAGGAAGAAGTGGGGTGGGGGGAACCTTCTCATTGTCTCAGGAATTAAAGTGATAATCCCTGGCATCCTGATACCTGACTGCCAGACAAAAGGGTGTGATTAACTTGGCTGGGAAACAGGGAAATGTAAATATCTCTCAATTTTGTTGATTAGGTTTTGGGGGGCAGGGGGCAGGGTCCAGACTGCTCAGATTACTGCCACCAGACCTCCCCTTTCATGATGTACCTATGATGAATCTAGGGAGGGGGGTCTTGGGCTACACCCCTTCTGTGACATATGGATGATGCTTCTGGGGGGTGGGCTGAAACCAATTTCAAATTTCTTTTTAAGGGCAAGACATCTTTGTTTGGGGTTCCTTCCTTGTTCTCCTGTGTGAGAGGAAGGACCCTGTTGCAACAGCAAAAATAAAAGTGCCTTGCTTCGCACGTCCTGGTTTGGTCTCTGTTATTTGGTGGGCAGGAGACGCTTAAACTTTGTCTGCTTGCCAGGATACCTGGACTCTTCCTGGGTCAAGGATCCACTTAATTCTAGGGCCGTGTAGCTCTGCAAAAATTTTACAACAACAGGCATGTGACCTGCACAGTGAGAGGAATAGAAACCGCTAGCGAGAAGGCCCTCTGCCTGGTTCCCTGTAGCTTCACTTCTCCCAGTGAAGGAACCACCAGAAGGCCCTGGTTACTAGAACTCAGATTCTGGGCGGAACAATGGGGGTGCCATTACATGTGCTAGATTAATATAGGTAAAAAGGTAAAGGCAAGAGACCCCTGGATGGTTAAGTCCAGTCAAAGGCGACTATGGGGTGCTGTGCTCACATCACTTTCAGGCCAAAGGAACTGGCATTGGTCCACAGACAGCTTTCCAGGTCATGTGGCCAACGTGAGTAAACCACCACAACAGAACACTGTGATGGAAACCAGAGCACACAGAAACGCCATTTACCTTCCCGCCGCAGCAGTACCTATTTATCTACTTGCACCGGTGTGCTTTTGAACTGCTAGGTTGGCAGGAGCTAGGACAGAGCAACAGGAGCTCACCCTGTCGCACGGATTTGAACAGCGACCTTCTGATCGGCAAACCCAAGAGGCTCAGTGGTTTAGACCACAGTGCCACCTGCGTAAAGAAAGACTGTTTCATCATATTGTGCACGGCATCTGTACTTACAAAGTATACCTTGTAAGTATCCATTAACACGGAGTGTAATAGGCTGGGCATCCCATGAAGCCAAATGTTGTTAAGTTTCAGGAAAGAGAAAATAGATTCCTTCTTCATGCTGCACATTGTTAAACTACGGAACTCGCTTCCACGAGAGGCAGTGATGGTCACCCACCTAGATGGCTTTAAAAGAGGATTAGGCAACTTCATGGAAGAAAGGGCTATCAATGGCTACTAGCCATGTTGGCTATTGTCTGCCTTCACAGTTAGAGGCTGCAATGTGTCTGGATACTAGTTGCTGGACCATAGCTGTCAACTTTCGGATTTAAAAATAAGGGATCACTTGCCGAGTGCTGCCGGAAATCGCTCTGCCCATGTCAGGGGCACTGGAAATCGGTTCCGCGCATGTCCAGACATGCGCAGAAGCGACTTCCGGTGCCAGGCTGCCCGGGTCGACATGTCTGGGCACCGGAAATTGCTTCTGCGCATGCCCAGACATGGGCAGAAGTGATTTTCGGTGCCCAGACATGGGCAGAGCAGCACCGAAAATCGGTTCTGCGCATGCCCGGGCATGCGCAGAGGTGATTTCCGGCAGCACTCGGCAAGTGAGCGAGCAGCCAGCCGCCGAGCGAGGCATTTTACCGGCTGACGGCTAACTGCTCGCTCGCGCGGGGGGGGGGGGAGTGGAGCCTCCCTGGCCGGCAGGGAGGGAAAGGAGCTGCTTCCTTTAAAATCCAGGATATTTATGGGATATTTTACAATCCGGGGTAACAGCGGAAAATGGATTTAAATAAGCGAGTTTCCCCGCAAAAAAACAGGAGGGATGAGAGCTATGTGCTGGACAATGTGGGGTGGGGTTACTGGGCTCAAATCCTGCTTGCTGGTTTCCCAGAGGCCACTGGGAGAACAGGATGCTGAACTAGATGGGCCACTGGCCTGATCCAGCAGGTCCTACTTATGTTATTAAGATGGGATGCATGCAGCAAAGTGTACCAAAGGAAGTCTCATCTACAAAGAAAGCAAGGTTAATAATGGGCTATTTATAGATGCTGACCCAGTCATCCCGGTTGAAAGCTCTGGCTCAGACTGGCCTCTTAGGGACAATTATTATTATTATTAAAAGAAAAGAATAAGGCAGGCAAGTACGAGGGCAAACAATTCACTGCTGGAGGTAATATATCTTTGGAGCCAGGACTAACCGGAGTCAGCAGTAACTGCATTATAGAAGAGATTGAAAGGTTAATAAGCAACCAGCTGACACTGAAAAAGAACAATTAGAAAGGTTACGGGGCTTAATATTAGATTAATGGCTGCCTGGAGCAGAAAAGCAGATTCCAGGAAAAATCAACACGGCACAGAATCTCTGCCGTCTGGTCTCACAACCTTCTCTCTCTCTCTCTCTCTCTCTCTCTCTCTCTCTCTCTCTCTCTCTCTCTCTCTCTCTCTCTCTCTCACACACACACACACACACACACACACACACACACACAAAATTCTGCCCTGAAGGCTCCCGTGGTTCTGTCACATAGTTCTGTTCATGACCCGGATTACGGCCATAGTTGTATCTGATCACCCAGTGATCTGTTGAGTTTAGGGCTTTCCTGTTCACATGTTGACTGGGATGCCGTAAAGAGAGGAGAGATCTCCCATGTTGTTCTGGCCAAGGTCCCACTCCTTGGCCAAACATATGCACTCCGGCAGAAGAACTTGGGAATTTGAGGCCTGTGGAACTTCCCCATGCCTGAAACCTTTCGGTGTTAGGTGGGGCACTGAGTAGGGTTTCACTGAGCCCTTGAAGCCAAGTGTCCGATGCAGGCCAGCACAAGGCACCAAAGTCCCCCACAGTTCTGCAAAGGAAGCTGAAATACCCTCCTAGTCCTCCCACCCCATTTGTAGTCTGCAAAGAGAAACCGCCTCAGCAATTCTTGGAGGGGGGGGGTAGGAAAAACGTTTTTTGCCCCTCTTAGGTCACACCTGCACAATGCATTCCAAGTGTACGTATTCCCCCCGAATCATCCTGGGAATGGCATTTTGTCAAGGGTGCTGGGAATTATAGCTCTGAGGGGTGAGTTACAGTTCCCAGGATTCTTTGGAGGAAGCCGTGACTTGCTAACGTGCTATAAATGTGCTTTAAATGTATGACGTGGGCAGAGGTGCACTGTCCTAAGGGTTGGTGAAAAAATCCTCCAGGAACATTCCTCAGTTCCTCAGTTATTTATCAGATTTTTTTCCTGGTAGGGGTCCTTTGTGCCCATGGCAAGGAGCTGTATTGGCACCCCTACCTGGGCATGGGCATGACCAGGGGTAGGCAACCTAAGGTCCGTGGGCCGGATGCAGCCCAATCGCCTTCTAAATCCAGCCCGCGGATGGTCCGGGAATCAGCGTGTTTTTACATATGTAGAATGTGTCCTTTTATTTAAAATGCATCCCTGGGTTATTTGTGGGGCCTGCCTGGTGTTTTTACATGAGTAGAATGTGAGCTTTTATTTAAAATGCATCTCTGGGTTATTTGTGGGGCATAGGAATTTGTTCCACCACCCCCCCAAAAAATATAATCCGGCCCACCACATGGTCTGAGGGACAGTGGACGGCTGAAAAAGGTTGCTGACCCCTGGGCATGACCATATTCTGTGACTGCTTGCCTTCATTTTTCCTCTTCAATTGCACCACACTAGTGTGAGGACGGGAAGCATTCCCCTTGCTCTCAGTTGGCTCTGCAAGGATGCCATGAGAGTAGTGTGGCCGAATGCAAGAGAGAACAGGGCTGCTCCTGTCCCTTTAAGGCTTGTGTAGTAGAGGAAAATGTGCAGCTTGCTTGCATGCGAGTACTCCTACGATTTGGAGTAGTTATTTGTGTCTGTGCTTCTAACCCCTCCTTCTGTGGCTACCTCCTCCTGCCGTCTGGTTTTAAGAATGCAGGTTCCTTGAAACAGAGGCCTATCATAGTGTTTGCTTTACTCTGCAAACATTGTAGCATTGTATCAACAGTGAATACTAACATACTGTGTTGGTATATTTGAGGGCTGGTGCAATGTTAGGGTTGGAGCAGAAAATTTTGCCATGTATTACAAGAGATGTAAGAAGGCAGCAATTTCCATCCTATCTCGTATTCGTTGCAAGCAGCACCGTTTCCATTCCGCTACAATTTGACTTCTACTGAAACCTACATTATTTACCTCACTATCTGCTAATATACTTATTCTTTTCTCTTCTCTTCGAGACCCACACCCCATACATTATGAAAACCTAGATTCCAGTACATGCCCCCAAAATTCCCACTCAGCCATGAACTCCCTCGGGTGATCTTTCCCCCCAACGTGGGCCTTGAACCCCTGAGTCTCCTGCTCAACTGTCCAAGCTCAGAACTTTTAGACCGGACTAGTCTTCATCAAACAGCACCAGCAAACCAAAATAGATTTGTCCTTAGGTTACAAGTTGCTTAGAATTGCTCCTCATGAGCAGGAAGCCTGTCTTGGCAAGATTCTGGCTCATGAGGATTCCAGGTGTGTTAGACTCTCCAACATACAGCAGCTAAGTATTGGGGTGGGCAGGGCTGGATTTAGATAAAGAGAGGCCCTAGGCTACTCCACTTGTGAGGCCCCTCCGCATCCCTCACCCTCATAACTAGAAGAAAATGGAAGAGTGTTATAAACTAAATTGAGTGAACCCAAGGATGATGATGGGTATTTAAAATTCTACAATTCATAATTTCTCCTCAAAAGGACATAAGATATTATTGTTAAATACCATGGTTATTTTTAAAAATGCATAAAATTAACACCGAAAAACTTTTGCAATAACTGAACTTTGTAAAGCTTTTGTGGAGTTGTGACCTGGGCAGGCCTAGAACTAGTTCCCATGTCAAGTTCAGCCTTCATGGCATTTAACCATGGCTCAGCATCCTCTGAGGTTAAACTTTGGACCTTTTGGAAGCTTGAAGGTTCCCAAACCTTCTCTGAGTTACCGGTACTAACAACAGCTGTATCTGCTATGACTGTTTTAGCAAACTCTTCAGCATACCTTTCAGGTGATTTACCCTTTGTAGCCCTTTCAAATCTGCGTACTATACACAAGTCTTCCATGCTAGGCTTCTCCTCTTTAGGAGAATGATGGGCAGGCCGCAGGCCGGGTCGTCCTCTTATAAAGCTGCTGGGATTGACAAGGCACCTGACCCTCACCCAAATCTCATAGCTCTCCTGTAGCTGCCTCTGATTAGTTATCATTTAACTCTTGGGGGAAATAATTAGCATCACATGTCACGTGCATGGAAGTTGCCAAACCAATTAACCAACTAGAAGTATTACTGTTAATAGCACCAGTTTTCCTATAACTTGATATTGCTGGATAGTTTTGATGAACTGCAAAAGCATTTTAAGTTTGCTTTCTGTTGCCACCCTGGAACCTGGTTTTTTTGGGGGGGGGAGAGGTGGCAAAACTGATTTCCAGTGCCCCTCCCCTTTATTTCCATAACAAGTCCTTGAGTCTGTACTGTGAATGGCGACACCAGGGACCTAGAGAAGGTGCAGGGCTTGGCAGTCCAACCCCTGCACAAGTCTCATCAGGGCTGAGCTTAAGGCAATTGGAGCAATTGGGCCAAATTGGGCCCTGCTGGACACTCCTAAGGGGGGCCCCTGCACCAGGGCAATCTAGGTGGATTTTATTTATACAGTGCTGCCTCACAAGACGAAATTAATTCGTTCCGCGAGTCGTTTTGTATTGTGAAAATTTCGTCTTGTGGTTTTCCAATGCAAACAAAGCAAAGCCAAAAAAATGCATCAAAATTCGTCTTGCGAAGCATGGCCATAGAAAAATTCGTCTTGAGAGTCAACAAAAAGATCGCAAAACGCTTTCATCTTGCGAGTTTTTCGTTGTGCGAGGCATTCATCTTGCGAGGTACCACTGTATCTATAAGATTTTGCAGACTTTGGCTGTGAAATGGGGCCCTTCAAAAAAAAAATTCAAGTTGGGCCCCACTGGCTAGCCCCGAATCTAATAGTTGCTGGGCCTCAGTTGCCCTGCCCTTGCATGAAGTCTTGGGTTTACAATTTTTGGAGAGGGGAGACTGCCCGCTGGGGAGTGGGAGGGCTGGCGAGGCCCCCTAGATTTAGAGGCCCTAGGCTTCAGCCTACTTAGCCTATACATAAATCCGGCACGGGGTGGGGGGTGGGAATTGCGGGCCTGCCTCTGCCCACTCCCCACTTTTAGCCAACAGGCATTTAAGCAGATTCTCAAATAAGGCACTTGTGAGTGTTGCAATTGAGTGGATGGATGGCTGAGGGCAGTTAAGCCATGGAATGCCAACAATGTCAGTTTACTGATGAAAGATAGAGGGAGATAGAAAGTGAATTGGTGTGCTTGATCCCCCAACAGCTTGGGGGCAAGTATCCTGCAAGTGGGTTCAGGGGGATGCATGCCAGGAGATTAAGAATCTCTCCAGCTATGTAGTAATAAAGTGAGAATATTCAGCCCAAAACCCAAGCCCTTTAGCACTGCGTGACAGCGAGAAAGGGGGAGGAATTGTCTTATGCAAGCACCAAACGCTACAAAACTCACAATTCGGGTTAGCCCAAGTCCTGAAATGACCAGGTAAATACTACAATATTTTGTTCTGAGTTCCCAGTTTCTCCTTCTAATAGAACCTCATCAGTTCCAAAGTTAAGCAGAACCACCAAAAGCACATTGTGAGTTCTACATTCTCAAGGGAATACCTACATAAATAGAAATATATTCATAACAAAAAGAAATGTAAGGTTTTTAAAAACTACCTGTGTGGGTTTTTTATAATATAGAGAATATTGAGAGCAGCTGAGCAGATAGAATAAATGAAAGCTTATTTATTAAGGAAAAATATAATTATTTAAGGCAAGCAGCAAGAAGGCTTCTCTCCTTATATGTGCCAGAGCTCTATTGCTTCTAAAAAGGACACCTGTTGATTTAATAACTTGGCATACATGAGCTACCTGATAAGGTCTATAAATATGCCTGCAGCACAATAAGAATTGCCACCCATACACCCTTTTACGCCCTTTTGTTAATTTGCGTATTTCTTTCCAATTTTGGTGAAAACTACTGATGTACTTCATTCAGGCTTGGCAAAGAAGGCATGATACCCTCAGCTTGGTGAAATTCCGAGCAGCAGTTTCAAAGGTCTTAAGGTTTCCCTGCCCCATTGAAGCTGGCAGTTATGCGTTGTGTGAGAATGGCGCCAGTGCTGCAATTCTTTGCAGAGGGAGCCACCTGGTGAATGCTATGTGCCGTGCCTGTTCCCTTGGAGACCTTTCCTTCCATGAGTTCTGGACCTACAGAAGGTTGAGGGCAGTTGAGCATTGTCTAAAAAGTGGGGCGTGGGACCTTCCCGGTGGCTGCTTCCAGACTTCAGAACTTATTCCCTAGAGAAGCTAGACTAGCTTCCTCCTTGCTGGGCAGGCAAAGACCTTCTTGTTCCAAAAGGCTTTTGGGAACTGATTACTCTGAATTCTTCTTTGGCGATCCCATGTAATCGAGTAAGATCGCCTTCCATAAACATTGGTTTTAAAAGTGAGTCTGTGATTGTGGAGGCCAATTCTGGATACAAACGTCCTTCCACAGTGGGGAACATAGGTTTCTGGGCGGGAGTTGATCATGGTGAGGGTTTGCCAAGCATGCCTTCCTCTTAGCGCGTTTCTCCCTTTTGTCCTGAGTTCGAGCATCTTCAAAACCCATGATAAGTAAAGGCTGTTCTCTCAGGCCAGTGTTTCCCAGTTGTCAGTGTTTATACTACATTTTTAAAGATTTCCCTTGAGAGGGTATAATAAAAGGGCTAGCGCTGTGCTGTTTTCGGTGTGATTGTATGTATAATATTATCAATAATAATTTGGTTTTTAATATATAATAGATGCAGTTTTAATTCTATTACTGCTTTTAAACAATTCTTTTTATCCTGTTGTTGTTATTTATATGTTGCCCATCTAACTGGGTTGCCCCAGCCACTCTGGGTGAGTTCCAACAAATTATGAAACCAGTGTTTTATTTTTACCTGGAAGCTGCTTTGAGTCCCCATCGGGGGGAAAGGCAGTGGTATAAATAAATATAGAATAATTACTATAATAGTGCCAAATGACACTTGTTTTTGTGGCAGGCTGACAAATATTTGTCCAGTTACATTAGACGTATCATAGCCTAATGCCACTTTTCTACTGTGTGTCCTCAGTACTGTAATGGGAAAATAGCATTGGTTTCCAAGCAATGAGGAAACACTGACACCAGCTGGCCAAGGTTAGGCCTTGTCTGGTTTAAAGTTTTGGGTCTGTTGTGCCACTCCTTGTATCATGGTATATACTAACTAGAGGGACCCCTGACCATTAGGTCCAGTCGTGACCGACTCTGGAGTTGCGGCGCTCATCTCGCGTTATTGGCCAAGGGAGCTGGCGTACAGCTTCCAGGTCATGTGGCCAGCATGACAAAGCCGCTTCTGGCAAACAAGAGCAGCACACGGAAACGCTGTTTACCTTCCCACTGTAGCGGTTCCTATTTATCTACTTGCACTTTGATGTGCTTTTGAACTGCTAGGTTGGCAGGAGCTGGGACCGAGCAACGGGAGCTCACCCCGTCACAGGGATTCGAACCGCTGACCTTCTGATCGGCAAGCCCTAGGCTCAGTGGTTTAACCCACAGCACCACCTGTGTCCCAGAGGGACCCCTAGTGAGCTATTAAATTATAGACATCATTCAAAATTAAGATTTCACATCTGGTATAACCAAGTGAGGATTTTGCTCAACCTCTGCAGGCGTGTTTCTGGCTCCTGCCTGCCATGTAAACACAAAACGAAACTAGATAATGGTAAAATAAAAAAATTCCTTCAGTAGCACCTTAAAGACCAACTAAGTTTTTATTTCGGTATGAGCTTTCGTGTGCATGCACACTTCTTCTTTAGTGTATCTGAAGAAGTGTGCATGCATATGAAAGCTGATACCAAAATAAAAACTTAGTTGGTCTTTAAGGTGCTACTGAAGGAATTTTTTTATTTTGCTTCGACTCAGACCAACACGGCTACCTACCTGTAACTAGATAACGGTAGTTTTCTTCCCCCACTAAGGATTGTCTCAGAGTTCCTACGCTTTTTAATAAGCAGCATCCTGCAAGCTCCTGGCCTGCACAGCACTGGGAAACAGTGTAGAGACATCAGACGATTTCTATCCTGCATTTCTCTTGCCATGTCCTATGATAGGGCTGCCATACATCCAGAATTTCCCGAACATAGCCAGGATCCGGCCATTGGAAACAGCGCCTGGGCGTAAATCGCTTAACTGTTCGGTTTTTGTTGTTTTTTTTGGATTTTCGCTTTTTGAAATATGGCAACACTGTTTTATGAAATGCTGTATTTTGATACACTCCCCCCCACACACACACACACCAACAGCTTCACTCTGAATTGAGAAAAGGAACAACCAGAGCTATTTTTCCTAGAAAAAGAGGTGTTGGAAATGAGTTCCGGCAAGTTCCGGCTGGAAAAAAAAAGAAAACGATGGGAATAACCGAGCTGAGTTTTAAGCTTGTAATTATGATGCCCAAGTCATGGAACATTTAAAGTTTTGCTTTTAAAAGAGGACACTGAACAGGGGGAGGAAATGACCTATTGAGGCCTATAATATAATAGCTTATTGTCTCGTGGAGCATTTGAGTGGGTGGCATCTTGTGCTGTGAGATTAAAAATCCCGCTATGTCATGCCACATTCTTTTTCCTTTCTTTTCTTTGAAGAAAAACTTCATTTCCGCCACAGGAATGTTCGTGTTAGGGGCTGGAGATATGCTGCAACATTTTGTTTCGGGTCCCTCTTGCGCATATTCCGTTCTTAAATGTTTTTCAAAAATGAAGGGTACCTGCTCCCTCTTCGTCAAGTTTTGAGATTAAAGAGCAACCCTATTGTTGGCCTGGCGCATTCTTATCGTGATATCTTGTCCTGCCAGCAGTCCTGTGGTTTCTGAGCGTTGCTCTTTGGTTTCATCTCCCAGAATGAAGCGTTGTTGCTAAAAGAACAAGTGTGAGTAAGATAACTACTTCGAAAATGACTGTAGGAGTTTATTCTCGCGTTTGGTACAAAACAGCTTTTGATTAAAATTCAAGAAGATGAAAACAAACAAACTAAACCAACCCCAAACTTTGTGCAGTAATACCTTGGTTCTCGAACGGCTTAGCTGCCAAACAAATCGAAGTGTTCTGGTTTGTGAACGTTTTTTGGAAGCTGAATGCCTGACGCAGCTTCCGCTGGAGTGCAGGAAGCTCCTTCAGCCATTCGGAAGCAGCGCCTTGGTTTTCGAACCAAGGTTTCAGGAGTCAAACGGACTTCTGGAACGGATTAAGTTCGAGAACCAAGGTATTACTGTACATTTTAGATTTTAGTTGCACCTCGAGTGTTCAAAGCATTTACATACATTATGTTGTTGCATACCTTAAAAACATAAGGCATTTTATGTTTCAGGCTTACATCTTGCCCTTCATCTCCTGCGCAGGTGACAAGAAGTATAAATACGAATTAAATCAGCTTTTCAAAACTTAAACACATCTCAGGAGTCAGGTGCCTGCAGTGGAGCTGGAATGGGGCTAAAACAGAGAGAAAGGCCTTATTCTAAGCCAGAGAAAGAGATGTTTTGAATATATCTAAGCCATACCAGCACTCCAGCTTTAATTTAAAACATTAAGAACTGGTATATCTAAGAAACATAAAGCATTTCACCTCTTTGACCAGTAGGCTTACATAAGAATTCTGCACATTTCCTGGATACATAGATACAGTAGAATCATGAACTTAAAGTTGGAAGGGGCCCTGAGGGTCATCTAGTCCAACCCCCTGCAATGCAGGAACCTCAACTAAAGCATCCATGTTGAGTACATATCTTGACATTTTGTATGCTCTTCAGCCAGTAGGCATAACCACCAAATGTGCCTATCACAGCTTTGTACAGGGCATTAAGCACGTTCTCTGATTGGTATGTATTGAAAACATGCCGTTGTTTTCAATTTCTAATTCAGAACTGGGAGGTCTATTGCCTCCTGGCCACTTCTGGCTCAATGCCTAATCTCATGTGGCAAAATAGTATTTCGCCCCCCTGCAGTCTGTACTCCTTTTCTCCATTCAGCTGAGCAGCAGAGAGGTGATCGTAGGCAAAAGACTTTTAAACCTTCCACGGTCCCCATGAAAATTGTCCCCTAAAGTGGATTTTCCCCCCACATGAGATAGAAGTGTAGGAAGGCTTAAGCATACTGGCAAACGGCGTCGGCAATAATGATCGTTAAGGAAATGCTATGTGAAAATCAGAATATATCAAATGCAAATATTGTATACATTAAGTACAGCAAATCTTTGGACCAGGGCCAGCTTCTAAGAGAGCAAGAATTAAGAAAGAGAACAGCTGGGAGTTGTAACATTAACTTGGGATGATACACCCATATAAAAAGATTAGGGAGGAAATGAATCAATAGAATCCAACAGTCTTATATATATATATATGTTTAATAATAATTTTTAAAAACTTAGGTATGACAGAGTAGATGCCAGAAGATCGCTTGCTGCTCTAAAGGAAACAAATTTATACATTTTCATAAGCAAAAGGTCTTATTTGGTATTGAGATCTCAGAGAGAATGCCGATATTTAAGAAAAACAGACTGATATTTAACATATGTTTTTCAAAAGATGATGACATACAACCGATGAAATGCAACTGTGGTGTGAAAGGTCTGGTGTTAAAGATATTGTAGGAATATCTAATAATACAACGATATTTTTTACTAATACTTGTATTATATTTTAGAGTATGCATAGTACACGGTAATGCCTGTAGTCGTTAAATAAAGTATATACATTTAAAAATGTAAATAAATAAAATGTTTGCACCTGCACCAAGAAAACAAATCTTTATCTGGAGATCCACCCTTTCTTCCTGTGCTCAGTGGCTGTGATCGATGCAGGATTAGGCAGTCAGAAGCAGCCCGAGGGATGACAGTCTGCACACTTCTGAATTAGATATTTAAAAAGCCAAGCAAGCAGAATGTACAAAGGTCACCTGAGCTATTCCCCTAGACCTGCTGGATATTATGGGTATCGGCTGGGAAATGTGCAGATTACCCCTAACATATATTTTGCTATCTCTAAATAGCATTCTGTACATCTGACAAAGTCCACCAAAGGCTATGCCACAATAAATGTGTTGCCCTTTAAGGTCCTGCAAGACTCGCTCAGTGCTTTTTGGTGCAAACAGTTCTATTCCAATGTGCTTTGACAAATCTTGAAGAAACTTTATCACCTAAGACCCTGGAGAGGGATGCTGCCAAGTCATGCAGGAGAGGATAAAATATACGCCATTAAGAAGGCATATTTTGTACATATTTATGGAAATTTAGGAAATTCAGGAGCATGCACCGGCACACGTCTAATTCTCCTTAAACCACAGCTAATTGTAATTGTAAGAATCTCAACAGCGCTAGCTTGCTCTAGTCCTGCTTACCAATTTCTCGCAACTTTGTTAAAAGTAAATGTTGGCAATAAAATAAAATAAAAACCCAGCTCACGGCATCAAATATGAACAGCCACTTGACAAAATGTCTTCTCATCTTTGAAATTTCACTGCAAAAAAAATAAAATTGAACACATCTGGGAAGAGGTGAAAATAGATCCCGCTGGATCAATAATAATCCATACAATGGATTCATGAAATAATTATTCCAGATGTGAGTCAAAAGCAGAGAACAGGAGCCAAATAAATCAGCTGTGCTGTCAAATTCCTTATTCTACACACTGGTTCTTCCCCTTTGCTCCAATGAGGGTTGTTTTCATCTTTCTGCAGCAACAGCTGAAATAGAGAGCAACGCAGTAATGCATTTTTATGAAACTATGCTGAAGGCCATGCTGGTGTTACAGAACAGATTAATGAAAAGCAGTCTCAAGAGACTGCAAATTTGATTGGAGCAGCAGCAGAGGAGCCTTTCCCTTTCGGGGTCATTTCCCCCACTCAACATCACCCACCACCACTGCCTGACATATATTTCCTGCTGCGGAGGGGGGGGGGGACGACATTTGGGAGAGGGGATGGTTCCAGAAAGAGAGGTGTACAACTGCACATTTAGGATGTGCAACTGCCTTTTTTCTGGGACCTGGCCCATGCACACGGGCCACTAACACACTAAGAACCGAGTCAAACCTCGGTTCCCAAACGCCTCCGCTTTGGAACGTTTCGGCTCCCAAACGCCAAAAACCCGGAAGTAACTGCTCCTGTTTTCAAACGATTTTGGGAAGCCAAAAATGCTATGCGGCTTCCATTTTGAGTTTCCCTATTGTAATGCGTGGGTTATGTCTGTGCCAAACTGGGACTCTGACATGGGCGAAATAAAGCCTAGTTTCAAGCATTCTTTGATTTTTAACCTCTCAGGGAACGTTTGAGTCTCCTGCTTTAAAACAGAGGCGAATAAACTGTGGCCCTCCAGATAATGTTGGATTTCAACTCCCTTCGTTCCTTGGGCGGATCTACATTCATGGTTTATAACGTTAGGAAAGGGTTAAGAAAATGTTTCAAAATGTAAGGGTCATATTATATTTAGCTTAGAACATTAACAATGCGTTATTAAAATGTGACACTAGAGGGCACTGCAGAGCAACTAGCTATTATAAACAGGGTAGAAGTTGTGGAAAGGAAAACAAGTGAAACCAAATGGGACTGATATTTAATAATGTTTAAAAGGCGAGTCTAGATCCAGTCCTTGACTACTCTCCATGTTGACTGGGGCTGATGGGAGTTGACATCAACATCTGCAGGATCATAGATTCACAACCCAAGTTTTACAAACGAAAACCAAGCTCAAAGCAGCCAAGCTCAGAAGCACTGCATGCTGCAACATTATGTAGCCAGGGCCCCGTTTGGTTTATTTTTGTTCTGAGCTAGCTAGCTAGATGGATGGATTGATGGAATATTATATTCTCTTTTAATTGTCACCCATCCTGAGTTTTCATGCTGTGGAAAGCAATGACTAAATGGATACGGTGGTACCTTGGTTCTCAAACGCCTTTGGTACTCAAACAACTTGGAACCCAAACACTGCAAACCCGGAAGTGTTCCGGTTTGCGAACTTTTTCCGGAAGTCAAACATGCTCCGTTTTGAGTGTTCCACTTCTGATTTGAGTGCCACACTTCCGTTTTGAGTGCTACCCAGACAATTTGAGTGTTACCCTGAGGTCTGTCCGTTTTTGCTATTTATTTTGCATTTTTGTTTTTGCGTCTCTTTTGTTTTTGTGGAACCCAGTTCAGCTACTGATTGATTGACTGTGTGGCTGCAGTACATTGTTTATTGCTTTCATTTTATGGATCAATGGTCTTGTTAGATAGTAAAATTCATGTTAAATTGCTGTTTGAGGGGTTGTCTAGAATGGATTAATCCATTTTGCATTACTTTCTATGGGAAAGCATGCCTTGGTTTTGGAATGCTATGGTTTTGGAACGGACTTCCAGAACAGATTAAGTTTGAGAACCAAGCTACCACGGTATATTAACAGGCAACTACAAACTATTTTGCCTTGCCAGGGGAAGTAGAATCTGTCACCTTTTAAAACATAGCTGCCAAGTTTTCCCTTTTCTCACGAGGAAGCCTATTCAGCATAAGGGAATTTCCCTTAAAAAAAAGGGATAACTTGGCAGCTATGTTTTAAAATCAAGGCAACAGAAAATGAAAACAAAGCAGGGGATAAAATGACTGCTAATAAAAAAGGACTATAAAGAGTACATTCAGCTCGCAACTTGGGTGTGTTTAACCTATGCAATTTCAACTTCGATGGCTGGCAGGCTGAACTCACACAAATTAAATGCATGGAAGCCGGAAGCTTAAAAGTGCTTTTTTGTGTGCAGGGTCTTCCCAACGGAGAAATGGCTTTTAAGCTCTTGGTCTTGCTTGGGGTGGTGGGTAAGGCCAGTTCAGTGCGCTGGCTCCGGAAGGTAAAATGGAATGCCCGCAGGGGCATTCCAAGGGGTTGTTTTGACTATATGTGATTTTGGCTTTATGCACTCCCTGGAACGTAAGCCCCATGTAAGATGGGGTATCTAGTTGGCCACTGTGAGAACAGGATGCTGGACTAGATGGGCCATTGGCCTGATCCAGCAGGACTCCTCTTGTGTTCCTGTATACACTAAAGAAGGGAAATTATGTGCAAATCAAAAGCTCTCTGCCAGGATGCTTAACGCTGGCCATTCTAATAAATACATTGCCTCATATATATATATTGTAGGCGTTTCATTCCATGGCCTTCAAACAGAACTTTTTAAAAGGAGTGTTGTATAGCATGTAGAAGTTAGTCCATAAAAGAATAGACGTACATTTTCTATACAGGAGAAACCAGATTAATACTACCATCAGGGTGATAAATATTATGAACAGCACTCGGGTGATGCGTCTATTTCTTATAGAAGTAGAAAGTCCTTAAAAAGAAAATTTGAAAACAATAGGTTAAAAAAGAGCCATCTCAAATCAATACTTTTGGATTGACTTCATGGATCAGATCAATGTTTTTGGATGCAGAGGGGAACAAACCCCAAACACTCGACACCTTCAATGCAAAAAGGTTCAGCTGAACTTTCTTGCCGAACATTGGTATAAAGGTAGAAGACCAAGAACCCACCTTTAATCCCTACATGCAAAAGGCAACCTAGTTTTATTTTATTTTTTTACTGCATATGTACTTCTTTCTCATTCTGTCTCATACACACTCTGTTTTGCTCCTTTCCCCTCTCTCTTGGGATATATCTTCTTCCCAACGAACCCCTGGAAAGCTTGATGGTTGAGTGATGGGTAGCAATATCTAACAGAATTAATAATGCAGGTAAAGGTAAAGGGACCCCTGACCGGTAGGTCCAGTCGTGGACAACTCTGGTGTTACGGCGCTCATCTCGCTTTACTGGCCAAGGGAGCTCTGGTTCGTACAGCTTCCAGGTCATGTGGCCGGCATGACTAAGCCGCTTCTGGCGAACCAGAGCAACGCACGGAAACGTCCTGCACCTTCCTGCCGGAGTGGTACCTACCGTATTTATCTACTTGCACTTTGACGTGCTTTCACACTGCTAGGTTGGCAGGAGCTGGGACAGAGCAATGGGAGCTCACCCCGTCACGGGGATTCGAACCGCCAACCTTCTGATCGGCAAGCCCTAGGCTGTGTGGTTTAGACCACAGCGCCAGCCACGTGGTCTAATGCAGGTACCAAATTATAATTCCCAGGAATTTGAGGGAGAAACCATTACATTTATGGGCTTTCCCCTCAACTTTCTTACTTAAAAAATAAAATGTTGCACTACTGGTGTAACCCATCTTGGGTTAGGCTGCAATCTGGGGGTTCTGACCCACCAGCACAGACTATTGTTGGATATTTTTTAGTGTTTTGATTTTATATTGTTATTTAAGGCCACTTCTATACACACACACACACACACACAACCTGAAGCAGTATGTGAAAAAGACCTTACAAATTGCAGTAAACATGCAATAAAGCATTGTAAAATACAAAAAGACTGGGTCCATCTTAATGACCAGGGAAAGCCTAGAGATATCTGAAGCAGGTAACTGATGGTGCTTCCCTGTTTTGTTGCTGTCATTGTTGTTGTTGTTGTTGTCGGTGGTGGTGGTGGTGGTGGTGTGTGTGTGTGTGTAACATGTATCTTTACATATCTTGCTGAATAACAACCTGTAATTACTAAGTAACGAAGGGAAGTTTAAGAGTTTCATAAAGAGCCAGTGTTGTGTAGCAGTGTCAGACTAGGACCTGGGAGACCCGGGTTCAAATCCCCATCTGGCCATGACCTTGGACCAGTCACGACCTCTCAGCCCAATCTACCTCACAGGTTTGTTGTGGGAATTAAATTTGGAGGGGAAGAATCATAAGCACCACCAGGCCAGAGCAGTGGAGGCCGCCAGGGGGGGCCAAATGGCATGGGCCTACGATTTTGAGGGTGGCCAACTCCAAGTCCCTATGGTAGCGGCAAAGGGGGACCCTTTGGTAAAGATGAATGAAATGGGCCCTACATTTTATATCTAGCCTGGGCCAGCTTTGCACAGCCCTGCGGGCCACCTTATGCACCCTGAAGGAAAATGGTGGGAAACAAACAATGATAAAGGCCAACGGGATAAACACTTACCTGGCGGGTAACACTCTTCCAAACTGATGGATGTGCTGGCATTTGAACTGGCGGTGATTATGGTACATGTGACTTGCTCAGAATGGTTTAGGCTTCCCTCAATGCTGACCACAGGCTGGTCAGAAAGAAATGTATTTTTTAATTTCCAGTGGTAGGTCACAGGTGGATCCTGGAAGACTGGCGTGCAGGACACCTGGATGCTGTCGTTGTTAACACGGCACTTTAAACGAGGTGACTGTAGCTCTCCTGCAGAGAGGAAGTACGGTATGCTGATGACACTCAGCTCGATTTCTCCTTTACACTTGCAGGTGAAGTGCTGGACCAGTGCCTTGCCTCGGTAATGGACTGGATGAGAGCCAACAAACTGAAGCTCAATCCAGATAAAAGAAGGCCTGTTCTCATGTTGCCACCCTCCAGACCTCTCGAGGAGGAGGTACACGAAGAAGGGCCTTAGAAGATGATCTCAGGGTCTGGGTAGGTTCATATGGAACGAGGGCGGTCCTTGATGTATTGCGGTCCTGAGCCGTTTAAGGCTTTATAGGTCAAAGCCAGCACTTTGAATTGGGCCAGGAAACTAACTGGTAGCCAGTGCAGTCTGACCAGGATCAGTGTAATATGCTCAAACCGATCCGGTGAGCAACCTGGCTGCTGAATTCTGCACTAGCTGAAGTTTCCCAACTGTCTTCAGAGGCAGCCCTTCCTATAAGGCATTGCAGTAATCTAAACGGAGCATAGACAACAGTAGTTTAGGCTTTCCCTGTCCAGATAGGGGCGTAGCTGAAGCTAATGGAGGCTACTGGGGCCACCTGAGCCTTGAGCGACAGCAAAGGATCCAGGAGGACCCCCAAGCTACGAACCTGCTCCTTCAGAGGAAGAGCAGGCAACCTCCCACCCCTATGGTCTAGGGCAGGCATCCCCAAACTTTGGCCCTCCAGATGTTTTGGACCACAATTCCCATCATCCCTGACCACTGGTCCTGTTAGCTAGGGATCGTGGGAGTTGTAGGCCAAAACATCTGGAGGGCCGCAGTTTGGGGATGCCTGCCCTAGACCATAGGGGTGGGAGGGAACCAGCCACTAACAGCGCCTCTGTCTTATCTGGATTGAGCTTCAGTTTTTTCCACCCCGGGGTTGAGAAACAATTTAGTGCTCAACCGGAGCAAGCGGCAATTTGGGTTTCCCGCAGATTGACATTTGTTCCAGCCTATCGCTAAATAGTGGGTTTTGCCTTGGAAAGGAGCGGGGCAGAGGGAAGACCACCTGGACCCGTGTTTTCTATGCAGGCCAATAAGGAGAAGTGTGAACAAGCCCCGAGTGTGCATCTCAACAGCAGCACAAGAAGAGGGGCAGAGATCAGCTCCCCCCACCCTCCACCAAGGCGAAAAGTAGGCTCCGTGCCCTGCTTTACTCGAGAGCAGGGCACATGTGCGGCGAGGGAATCGACGTGGCCGCTGCGGTTGGGTCTCTCCGCGAAAGCGGGGAGGAGAGGGCGGAGCAGGCTGCTTACCCGACGCGGCGGCGGCGGAGCAGAGGGAGCCTCTCGCCCGAAGCAGCAGCGCCAGAAACAGCACTGCCAGCGGCGGCCTCCAACTCTGGGGCTCCGGCATGACCGCGCTGAGAGGCGGCCGCCACCGCTTCGCCCGGAGCAGAGCCGCGAGGGAATGAGAGTGAAACGGGGACCGCCCTTGGCAACCGCCCGCAAGGCCCGGGGCGGCGCCACTCGTTGCCGGCCCTCTGCGGGCTCGAGGCGGCTCTCTGCTGCTTCTCCTCTCGGGAAGGTTCTGGGCCGGGGAAAGGAGGCTTCCTCACGCAGCGCCTGGTCGGACTGTGGAACTCTCTGCCTCAGGAGGCAGGGGTGGCCAGGCCCAAGTAGGGAGAACTTGGGGCCTCTCCTGCTGGGCCAGGCTGGCTGAGGCATAGGAATCATGTCCTAGGGGCCAGGGTCCCTTTGACCCCAAATAAAATACTGCATTGCCATTCATATTGGGGTGTGTGTGTGATCTACACCTTGTGATCAGTTATGTGGAGCGGGGCTTACCCGCCCCCAATATTTTATTCAATTTGGCACACCTGGGCACAGTCCGAACTCTGATCCAGTTTTATTTCAGAGATAGAGAGGGTGAAGGGAGGACCCTCCTTGGTATTGGGACCTTGCAGATTGAATAATTGAAAATCCCATCCCACTTCTTGCACTCCGATCCCGCCCTGCTCTCGCTTGTTCACATTCGCGAAGAAAATTGTGTTTGACGCAGCTGTTTTGCACAGTTCTCCCCAAGAAAGCTGTTGTAAACAGATTAAATGCTTTTTTGTGAATGCTGTCTCTTTTTCCCTTTGAGACAATGGAAGCAAAATGGGAGTAGGGTGTGTGTGTGTGGTGATAGGTGGCACCTGTGAAACATCGCCACACACATTAAAAGAAACTGAAGCACAATGTGCTTCAGTTAACATGGGATTTTATATTGGATTTACTTCCCTTAGCAGATTCTCCCCATACTGGGAAACTCCCTAATTTAATGGAGGTGATGGGAGTGCTGGCAACCTAATGGATGATAATGATTTCATGTGTATGGTTCAAGGTCAGTACCTGACAGTATGAGGCGAAGAAAACTGAAGCACGTGAAGTACTGACATGCTCTAATACACACCAGGGAAATTCTGGTGGGTCCAGGATCGCTTTTTGCAGGGATGAACCCTATGCCCATATGCCAGTATGCTCATGGTATCCCTTCAACCAGCCACCAGACATGCTATCGGCAGAGGGTTTGTTAAGCATGTGCATGCTGGGGCATAGAATCATAGACCAGTAGAGCTGGAAGGATCTGTGCCCCCTGGCAGCATGGGTGTGATATAAGCAAAAATCTGCCCTTATTCCCTTATGGGGTACACGAGCCCTTATTGGGTTCTCCATTGGTCAGAGAATATAACAGAGGCTAACCAGAGAATTTTGAGAAGCAAAGCCTTTATTTTTGCTGTTGCAACAGGGTCCTTCCCCTCATGCAGGAGAACAAGGAAGGAACCCCAAACAAAGGTGTCTTGCCCTTAAAAAGAAATTTGAAATTGGTTTCAGCCCAACCCCCAGAAGCATCACCCATACGTCACAGAAGGGGTGTAGCCCAAGACCGCCCTCCCTAAATTCATCATAGGTACATCATGAAAGGGGAGGTCTGGTGGCAGTAATCTGAGCATCCTGGACCCTGCCCCCTGCCCCCAAAACCTAATCAAGTAAAAAAAATGTATATTTACATTTTCCTGTTTACCAGCCAAGTTAATCACACCCTTTTGTCTGGCACTCAGTTATCAGGATGCCAGGGATTATCACTTTAATTCCTGAGACAATGAGAAGGTTTTCCCCACCCTCCTTCTTCCTTGCAGAGGAACACCTGGTCAGAGAGAGTCAAAATGGTGTCAGTCAGGCCTGTCTTCCTGTGCTGCTTCAGACATGTGCCTGTACTGTACATTCATGTATAATAATAATAATAATAATAATAATAATTTATTATTTATACCCCGCCCATCTGGCCGGGTTCCCCCAGCCACTCTGGGCGGCTTCCAACAAAACAGAAATTCTAAAATACAGAAATCCATCAAACATTAAAATACAGAAATCCATCACACATTAAAAGCTTCCCTAAACAGGGCTGCCTTGAGATGTACATGTTTATGAACAATTATTTTATATATAAAAAACCTTAACATTCTTACAACAGGTGCTTAACTCTTTCTCCAATTATTGATGCTCCTTGCAACTCCCTCTCCCAGCTGGGTTTTCCCACTTCCCCTGCCAGCCTGCTCGGAGAGCAGTGCACCAGAAAACTGCTTGAAATGAACTGAAAGGAAGGATGGCATGGGAAGAATGATAGAGAGCAGATAAGTACAGGGAGTCAGCAGCTAGCCAAGTTTATTTGTTAGAAACCATTGGTCATCACAAAAACGCTAAAAATGCAAACAGTATAGAAGTGCATCTTGATATAAGGTGGTCCCCAATACACAGAATCCCACGTTGTGCAATGAAATTTTGAGCTGCTAAGGCAAACAAAAACTCCTTATACCTAGCAGGGGTGCCAACTTGAATAAAATATTGTGGGTGTCCCCACATAATTGATCACATGGTGCAGTGCACACACACACCATTTGAATGGAAATGCACATCAACTTTGTGGGGGCCTGGCCCCCTCAAATATTTCATTGAGGGGGCCAAAGCCCCCACGGCCCCTAGGAGTTGGCTCCTATGATACCTATTTATTTATCCCCATCCACCAATAAATAACACAGGCAGACATGAGGGGACAGACGTGATAGCTATCAAAAGGTTCAAAATATTAATATTTCATCAGGTGCAGTCCTTCACACATTCCAGGCAATCGTAATTGACTGACACAATCCTAGCAGGGCAAATTCTGGTGGTGTACCTTCAGGGCAATCCATCCTTTGCCTAAATTGGACCTTTGTTACTTTCACATGTAAGACAGAGCAGCAGCTTGGGAAATTAATTCATTGGGTACAAAGTGCCCTTGGAGACAGACTTTCTCCTGTCTTGTTTGCAGCATCTTTTGCACAGCCTATTGCCATTGATCTGAGGCCGCCAGTCAACAGCTTCATTCCATCCCTATCTTTTGAAACAGAGTTAGTAAACAGTGCTTTGACTCTTTGCCAGATGGTTGTGTGGCTTTGATTCACCAGTGTTTGTCCAGCGGTCTGAACAGAGGGGTCATTGAAATGCATAGAAAGCAGCACTTAGAACTCCTCCTACTAAGCTGATTCCCGAATTCAATTGATTGTTGCAAAGGGGAAATGAGCCTGCTCAGTTCCCCAAGCCTCAGTGCTTGTTGACCATTAACCAAGACCCCAAACTGATCCGCTGGGCTTTAGTTCACACACCCATTCTCTACTATAAGAATGAAGGACCCAACAGGGAAGATGGTTACTGACCCAAGGAGATATCCTGTCTTAGCGATCATGGTACAACTGCTTTTCATCTTTGTTGGTGCAGGTAAGGAAGATACTGGCAGCAGTTTGAATGGCAGAAGTGGAGAGAGCCAGGATGCCTCTGGCCATGGTGCATTTTGACAGTGAGCTCAACAAATCGTAATGCAAACGAAGGCATGCAGAACATGCAGGTGGGTTGAGATAAAGGAGGTGTGCACAACTGGTGATCTCTCAAGCTGAGCTCTCAACCATATGCTCAGTACTCCTCTTTTTTGCAGGCCCAAGTAGTGCAGGTTAAAGGAGATGGGCTACAGTAAAGCAAAGGGAGGCAACCTCGCCCCCTCAGGATTTGTTCTGCTGCACGGCCGGAAACATTTTGTGCAATGGGAAAATATGTGCACTGGGAACTAAGCTGTGTGCAGTTGGGCAAGCAGAGTTTGAAAAGGAGATGGATTATTTACTTAAGAAGAAATGGATGGGGGAAAGGTAAAAATACAGAGAAATTGAAGATTAATATTATTTCTTTTGTCAGTTACTTTTACCTTATACCAGTGTTTTTCAACCACTGTTCCGCGGCACACTAGTGTGCTGCGAGATGTTGCCTGGTGTGCCGTGGGAGAATTACTTTATATATAGTCAATATAGGCACAGAGTTAATTTTTTTAACATTTTCTAATGGTGGTGTGCCTCCTGATTTTTTTCATGAAACAAGTGTGCCTTTGCCCAAAAAAGGTTGAAAAACACTGCCTTATACTAACAGTAGATCATCATCATCTTCTAAAACCAAATCTGGGTGGCCCTTGCACCTCTCAGTTTGAAAGTAAAAAAAATAAGATTTATTAAAAATAAGATTTATTCAAAACACCAACAGGGTCCTGCATGCAGTAGCTTTTCATACCTGTGCGGAGGAAAGCTGAGCCATGGAATGTTGAGGTTGTGATGGGGGGGTAGCCTATTTGATCCCCTGACATATTATTGTATCCTTGAGGAGAGAGTAGCATTGGCCAACACCCCAGTGTTGGCCAAATAAGATCAGAATCCAGGCTGAAAGAGTCCAGGCAAAAAACGATTTCTCCAAAGTTGTCTGAGACCTTCAACAACTTCTCTTGTGCATAGTTAAAGAGATGGGATGTAGGAAGCTTCAGAGAAGCTATGCAAACACTGGAAACGGATCCTTGGTCTTTGAAGGACCGTTTAATAATGCCACAGAAGTTTTATTTGGTGCTTTTGTTACGTAACAGCTGATTGTGCGTACTTTGCTTACATCTCCTTTCAGGGTCTGGAAATTTTACAAGAAGCCAAGCATGCACCGATTTCCAGTCTGCAAGCTTATTACGCGGCAGCAGCCTCAAAGTTCAGTTTCTCCTGTTCTCCTCTTCCAACCCCAGCTGTGGACAGCTGCTTTCCACACGTGAGGACCTGCAAAACTCCAGTTTCGATGCCACCTTGGGAACCAAAATAATCATCCATGGTTTCAGGTACAAACATACAAAAATGGACGGTCAAGCTAAAGTTGAATTAAGTGGCAGCCATTTTTCTTGTTTACAGCTTTTCCATTTATGTGGGGACTTTAGATGGCCCAAGGTGAAGATGAATGCAATAAAAATAGATTGCAGTGGGGAAGAATCACTACTAAGGAAAAACACAAGACCAGCCATCGAAAGCTTAACAGTCCGGCTTTTCAAATGAACCCCTTTGTATGTTATAAGCATGCATAAGGGGCCTGCAGGGGCTACCTTCTGGCCAATGTGGTCCCCCATTGTATTCTGCTGGCTGCATCTTCAAGAAGCATGTGCAGCAACTAGGGATGCGGGAGGAGTTTGGTTCGGTTCACATTTTAATAGCATGTGAAACTCCCTAATTTGTACTCCCTCAAACAATATGCAAAACGAAACACAGTTATCCGTTGGAATTTACGCTTCTCCAAATTTGGGGGTGCAGTGCTCCAGCCCCCAAAGTGCAAAAGCAAGCGTGCATGAGCTCATGCATTCATTTGCTTCTGTCTTCCCAGGGTCCTCGGTACGAAGCCCTCCTGGATAGATGGGCTGATTAAGGCCTTGCTCCAGGCAGCCCAAGCCAATGTGATTGCTGTCGACTGGGTCCATGGAAGCACAGCAGCCTATTATGCCGCAGTGGAAAATGTGATGAAGTTGGCACTAGAAATAGCCAGTTTTATTCGCAAATTGCTGGTAGGTGGAAATGTGTTTCTGAGTTTGGGTGTTTCACAGAAATGGGCCAAGCAGCTACAAAATGGTAGTGTAGAGAGGAACATAGTCAACTGGCAATTACAGACATAATTTTCTCTATATATCTAATCCCTCCCTGAAAGTTGCTAAATTCTTTGCCACCTCAGGGAGTTCCACACTTCAGCATTCCCCAAGCTGGGTAAAGACTTTGTCTCAGACTCCCTACTATAGAAAGAACCTGCAGGTCCAGAGACTCTGAGTTCTGAAAAGATTTTATTTTATATTTTCCCTCCCCCTCCATGCTTCTAAAAAAAAGAAAGAAAAAGCTTTTTACTCATGTCCTGTCATTTCTTCTCTTCTAACACTAAAATTGTGTCCTATTCCCACCTGTAAACTGACGGTTTCCATTTCTGCTCCATACTCCTTTCACATTCATTTCTTCCTCCTGTAACAGCTTCCCCAGTTATCCCTTCCTCTCTGTTCCCAGTTAATTGTTATGACTTTTTAAAATATTGACCCTTTTATTCACTCTTTCTAACTTTCTTTAAAGCCCAAAACGGGCTTTAAAGCCCTATTCCCACAGAGGAGGGATGAGAGACTTCTGGGTTCAGCTGGAGACTTGATAGGAAGGAAAGGGGAGGAGTGTGTGTGTGTGTGTGTGTGTGTGTGTGTGTGTGTGTGTGTATGAGTGTGAAGCAGAGGGGCTAGAAAGCTCAACAGAAGCCCCAAGGGGACTTCTCCTTTTCCTCTCTCTCAGTGTGTCCATTTCCTCTCCTCCTTCCTCTTCCTTTCTTCCTCTTCAACTTTTCATTCTATAGCCTCCACTGGCATAGCATGGTGGGGCAAGGGGGCCCCGGGGACTGAATTCTGACAGGGCACAACCCAGCGCCCTCACGACAGGCTCCCTCGTGTGGCTGCTGCCTTCCGGAGCCATTGGGAGGCAAGTCACACACGGGCTGGATCTTTAGGGCTGCAACGGTACCACCTCCTCCTCATGGCCAGCGAAGGGACGCCTGCCCCGGGCAGAACTGCTGCCGGCCAGAAAAGCATCCACCCCGTGGTGGGAGCACAGAGAGGAGAGCTGCCCACTCGGCTGGGATCAGCTGGGTACCTGCCCTCGTGCTGTGTGGCTGAAATATACTCAGAGTCGAGAGTGAATTTCATTCTCTTTATTCGGCTTGTAGTAGCAATAGAAGAAGAGAAGAATCACCCTTTCCCCAAAACGTCTGCTTATATACATTATTTACACAATGGGCCTTGCGTGATTGGCTACTTTCAGGGCCGCACCTGTGGGCCAATCAGGCTGCTGATTCACTTCCACCTGGAGCTGGATTGGGTGGCTCCTGCGGACCAATCAGCAGTACATAACAGTGGCCAAGGGATGATGATATTTATTATTATGGCCATTGGCCCATCACATAAAACACATTTCAAGTGGCCAAGGAGAGATGGCCAGGGAAGGCTGTGCTTGGTGCCTTGGCCAGCTCTCCGCCACCCTCCTCCTAGGCCAGCTGGGATGCCACCAAGCCTGCCCAAGAGCACCAGCTGATGCTCCCAGCAGGAGCTCGCTGAGCGTGTGAATGCAGCAACTGGCAAGCGGGCTCCATGAGGAGCAACCACTGCTGGGGCACAGCAAAGTCCCCTTATTGCCTCCTGCACAAGGCCTGCAAGGAGGTTAGGGGGAGCAATCCTTGCCTTGCCCGGGGTGCCAGCAACGCATGCTATGCCACTGATAGCTTTGCTTTCTAACCAACCCCTGTTCTGATGTGCCTATGCACTGTGCATGTGGGGAGCTGTTGCTAGTGACCATCCAACCAAAAGGCTTGCAAGACAAAGGGAAAGGCAGCAGTGATGAGACCCACCGGAAGGGCTTTAGGGAAGACAAAATGCTGAAATTGCATCAATTAATCCTGTTCATCTTAACTTTTCAGGACTTGGGAGTGCCTGAGAAGTCCATCCACCTTATTGGGGTGAGCCTTGGAGCCCATGCCGGGGGTTTGGTAGGCCATTTCTTTGAAGGCCGACTGGGAAGGATTACTGGTAAGGAGAATAAAAAGGGAAAACTTCTATATTAGCCCATGAAAAAACCCCTGAAATGAAGGATTCTTGGCCACTTTGCCAGGCCATTACACCTATCGAGGTGACTTCTAGCAATCCTATTGGTCTGACTAGTTTGACATATCCACAATCAAACATCAAGGGCTGGATAACCTTTTAAACCTTTTTTGAGGTTATTTATGTATGTTCCCACTGTAGCCCATGTTTGTTAGCCCAAAAACAGAAAACAAGTGAGGTCCCAACTAAAGAAGAATGGCAACTTAAGTTGACAGAATATGCACAACTCACAGACTTAACATATAGAATAAGAGAACAAGAAGAACGTATGTTTAAAAATGTTTATTGAATATATGGGAAATAATTGTATACAGCTGAAAACGCTGGCAGAATTAATATAAATTAAACAGTGTAAACAAGTTTTGATGGATGTAATAATGGAATACTGAATGGTATAGTTTTTGTAAAATATGCAGGGATTTATGATATGTAAAATGAACCATGGAAAGAGAAGAGAAGTCACTGATATCTTAAGGATGTAAAACGAGTATTTTAAATTGCAAAACAGAAAATTTAATAAAACTTACACACACACACACACACACACACACACACACACAAATCAAGGGCTGGTAGGGATCAATATTTATAGAATTAATTGGAATAGCTAAACTATTTGGCACAATGTATTAAGAAAAAAGTTGATGGTGAGAGAAATGTAGGATGCAGACAGATGTTTAATAGTCACTACAAAATGTTGAGGATTACAGCACAAGCCAAATCCAGGATCCACTGCCATAAAAGAGTTTGGATCTTGGGCTAAACTGCTGCAAGCCCACTTTGGCTGAGCTAGAGACCTGCTGAGCTGGGGCTCAGTCCATAGAACTTAAAGCAGCAATGTGTAGGCCTGTTTTAAGTCCTTCCCCCCAAAGGGGTGTTCTGAGGGGCAAGATTTACACCCACCCCAAACCTTTACATATTTGCAAAGAGCATCAGTGTACCTCTCCTGAGACATTTTCTTGTCTGCTTTTGCCTTTCTTGCAGTACATCTTCCTGCAGAGGAAGGAACTGCAATTACACACTTTGCACAACATCAAAACCTTTTCCACCTCCGAACGCCAAAGCTGCTGAACCCAGAGTGCTAGATGAAATCTGACTCTAGGCATATTTCAGCCGGGACTCTCCAGTCACAATTTTTATAATTTCTCTCACCAGTGCCACATCTGGAGGGGGACGTAAAAGGGGGCCCACTCCTCAGGTGGCGTTTTAGTAGGGCAGCAAAATTATGTGGTTACTCCTGGAAGGTGGCCCAGCGGGAGGCAAGCAAAATGGAGGTTGGGCTGAGGGGGCGCCATTGTTCCTGTTCCTCTCGCAGCCTGTTATTCAGGTTTGGCCAACATGGGGGCATCTTTTGGCTCTTCTGTCCCAACCACTGAAACCTCAAGGTTGCCCTCTGCTCTCATCTAGTGATCATCCCTGGGCCGAGAGCAAGGCCTATTGCATTGGATGGGAAACTACTGAGGGCGTCTGGGCTACTCCAGCAATGAGGGGGTGCAGCAAACAGAGCCAGAAAGTTTCCAAAGTTGGGGAACTTTGTAGCTAAGACCTCTGAGAACTTGCAAAGTCTCTTCCCCCGCATCACTGAGTCATCACAATCTGTACCCCCACCCCCATAAGATGGAGCTAGATATGTTGACTGGCTGAAAGCAGGGTAGGGAGTGGGCAGGCATATCTGAAAGGGAGGTCAGGAGGAAGTGGAGAGATCATGGCTGGGAGAGGGGGCGGTTGTGCAGATTCTTGCCAACAAATTTTTGTCAATCTGGCAGTGGCTATCACTGTCTTCTTTCCCTTCAGTGGTGCTTTGAATATGATTTTTTATTTAAAAAAATAGTCCCTTGATATTCCCGAGCATTTTGGTGTAAGAAATGCTTTTGCTGCAATTTGGTTTGAGGCTAAGCTGTCCCCGGAGCCAGATTGTCTCATCTACCAGGGCTGCAGCCCAAGCAAAAGAACCAGTAGTTCTTGGCTAGATAGGTAAAGAAAAAATGCTTTACATGTACAGTATATGCATTGTATATGCAATATACCACTGCGACACTAGATGGCGCTGTGGAGTCCCATCTTTCCCTACCAGATTTCCCTGTATGAGTTTGCCACGCGTTGAACTAAATCACCTCTTTGATGTGTCTAGATCCAGCCCTAGCCACAGACTTCCCAGAGACCCAGATACTGTTTTTCATCCATATTCCAGGTCTGGATCCTGCAGGGCCCAAGTATACCAAGGCCAGCCGCGAAGAGCGCCTAGATCCTGGAGATGCTGTCTTTGTGGAAGCCATTCACACAGATGCAGACAGTACGTTGGTTGCATTTGCCAATCCCATGATGCTTCCCAAGCCCTTTGTTTGCCCCTCCTTCTGCAACGTGGAGAGCTGGAGCTGAGTTTTATGAAGATACCAACAAAAACAGCCTGCTTCCTGCGGTGGTGAATGTGCAGGAGATCCAAGCTCTCTAATCAAGGTGGCCACTTTGTGAATGTTGTCCCTACCACTCTATATTCCTGGCCAGGAGAAGATACAAGATAATTTGCACAAAGACACACACAAAGGTTTTGTGAATTAGGTTAATCGATTTTCCATTTGTGGTCAACCCTTCTAACTGGGACTTTGCCCTGAATATCCAGATGGAATATTTTGAATGTGAGATAGAAGTGCAATCCTAACTCAAGTCTTCTTTCAGATTTTGGTATCCGGATACCTGTTGGCCACATTGATTACTATGTCAATGGTGGCAGAGATCAGCCTGGATGTCCCCGTTTTATATCATCTGGTGAGCTTACTAATAGAAGCTGCTTTTCATTGCCATTCATCACTCCTAACCATTTATCACTGCAAGTTTTCAATGAAATGGAGTTAGACTATATCAGGAGGTCCCTCTATTCAACTCCTGCTTTTGCCACTCCTTCTCATTCCAGTAAGTGCTGTCAAAGTAATAGCAGGTTTGCCAGCTGACCCGGTCCACCCCCAAGGCAAGGTGAGGTGCATAGCTGCCAAGTCT